>NC_034590.1:66931391-66997880 GCF_900095145.1 Mus pahari
AACAGGGGTCAGCTGCTTCTGTCCATTGGTTGGGTGCAAATATCTGCATCTGACTCTTTCAGCTGCTTGTTGGGTCTTTTGGAGGGCAGTCATGATCCCTTTATGTGAGCTCTCTATAGCCTCAGGAATAGTGTCAGAAGGCCAGCATTTTTTTACAAAGTGTAGCCCCCCAGACCACCACTACCTCCACCCTCATCAGTATCTCCTGGGAAATCATCAGAAATGCAAATTCTTAAACAACAGAATCAAATTGATGAACTAGAGGTAAGGCCAGGAATCTGAGCTCTAAATTCCCTCAAGGAAGTGCTGGTGTGTGCTAAAGTTTGAGAGCTACTGCCATAGAGGGATGAGACCTTGGGACATAAGCATTTCTGTCCTAACTGCAAACATTTATTGAAGCTACTGAGGCAAGTCTGAAACTCAGCACTCAAGGAACATTCACAGAGATACACAAAACAGTCCATCCTAAAGAAACAAATAGTCCAGCAAAATTATAAATAATTTTGCTATTTAGCTAGCTAAACTAAAAGGCAGAAGAGTGGAGTGTCGTGCTACTGGATGAGAACTGGGCAATGGAATCATCTCTGGGGATTTAAACATTATGTATCCCAAGTAGCAGATTCAGAAGTCTGGGATGGATTCCAGCAACCTTGTCTTACTTGAGAACACTGGGTCGTGACAATGAGCACAGGTCTGAAGCAAGACTGTGTTGTGCCCTGTGTGAGCTCTGTGTCCTTGGGGTAGCTGGATATTCTGCTCAGGGACAGAGGGCTAGTACAGTGACTACAAGCACATGGGCTCTGAAGCAGGACTCCCTGGGTCTGAACTGAAGCACCACCACACACAAATGACATAGCCATGGGTAAGGTACTTCAATTCTCTGTGCCTCAGTCTCCCTCTCTAAATGGTAGGGATGCTCAATAAGTTAATTTAGTCTTAAGATTAAGTTGGTAAGGTAAATATGACTTGAGATATATATGGTATATGTATCATGTATATGGGACTTGAATCGGTAATGTAACATAGATAGATTTGTGGTGATAATGATGACGATAGCTTCAAATGAAAATAAAATAATAACATTTAGATTACAGTGTTCTTGGAACAGTATTAGATAATAAAATACCAAAAAAAAAGGGGGGGGAGTTTGTTTCCATTTCTAGCTTACGCTCTACTACACATTATTTTTCCTTCTATGTGCATACATCATTCTCTGAAAACATACAGTGGAGAGAAATACTTTGTCACGGAGTTTTGGGTATCCTAGCCCCTTGCATCCACATGGCCCAATGGATATCTTCACTGCTCTGTAATACTCCTAAGCTTCTACTGTGCTTTTGACTCCCAGAGAAGCTCAGTGTAGTCCATCTCCTGAGCCTTGGGGAGTCAATCAGAAGCCTTTCCTTTTAAATAATCATCTCCACATGCTTCTCCAAAGCACTGTGCTTGTGAATTCCCTGGCAATCTTGATAGAAAGCATGCTCTGACTCGTAGACACAGGACTGGTCTTGAGAGCCCACCCTTAAAATAAGCTTCCAAATGCTGCTAGTCGCCAGCACATGCACTGCTTTAGCAGAGTCCTGCAGTGGCCTCCAAACTTCCACAGGGAGCATCCACATATCCTCAGACTGTTCCCAAGTTGTTCTAGATTTCATTTGCAAGCTCCTAAAAGCAAAATAGCACAGTAGAAGAAGCTCTAAACCCAGAGAAGGAAGCCAGGTTCTGAATTCTGCCTTGTTTTCCCATAAGGCCAGTGACCTTAAGAAACACATTTCTGAGAATTCTCAGTATTTTCTAACTATATCTCCTTGACAGGGCATTGTGAAATCTAGGTGATATACTTTACATTAGAACGATGAAGATCAGAAGTCTTAGTGCAAAATAAAGATAATTGACAAGCATATTGCAAGCTATGCATACAAATAGCCTGGTGCCTTGTTAACCCCTTGAACAGAAGGGACAGAGCATAAAATCTCTCTTTCTTCCTTTCTCATATTATACTCATTCTTGGATTTGAACATTTCTGAATTATTCAGTACTCAATATAAATGAGGCTTTATCAAAAAAACTGAAGGGGTATATTATGAAGGGATCATTCAACTATACCCGATAATTGAATCTACTCTTAAATCTGCCTTCCTGACGGCATTTTATAAATAAAGTTTTATCGGAATACAGTCATACACCTATTTGTTAAGTATAACTTAAACCTGTTTTCATTCTCCCATGTCAGAGTTTAAGAATTGTATCAGAAATCACATGCCCTGCAAAGGCTTAATGATGTTTGTCATCTGAGACTAAGTTTGTCCATTCTGACTTCTAGGACTGTTGAAATCTGAAGGAGGCAGTTTCTAAAAATAAGGATCAAAGCCATAGAGGAGAACTGAGTTTCAATGACTGGTTTGCCTGTTCTGCTCAGAAAGATGTAACAACGAGAAGCTAGCTGCCTGGCAGAGAACCCACTGGACATGCTGACTCCAGAATGGAGTTTCAACATTGGTTTGGCTCCAAATGAATGTCCACAAGGATCTCTGCTATAGCCACATGCAAAATCAAATGTCTCCAGGACTCCCCTTCCTTCCCAGCAATAGAAATAGAAAAGGTTCTATGGTACCCTGTTACATCCTTGTGCAGGTGTAGCTTACTAACAAAATCGAAAATTGTGTCTCCTGCCATGAGCATTCTGGGAAAAAGGCTTTGTAGCTTTCAGGCCAGAGCACAGTAATGTGTGATTCAAACTGACACTAGACAGATTGGTAGACCCCCTACAGTCTTTGTCATAGTGCAGGATTCTATAACAAATTGCAATAGGCCTGGGGAGGCTGATAAAATGCAGATATTTATTTTTTTCCAATTCTGGAGGTGAGGAGTCCAAAGTCAAGATGCAGGCAGATCCTATGTCCAGTACACACACTCACAGTGGTTGAGAGTGCTATCTTTGCCTTGCATCTGCACATACTAGAGAGAAGAAGGCATCTTACAATGCCACTGCTCGAACCACAGGGGCTCCACTCTCAGAAGCCAATTGCTCCGAGTATCATCTCAACAGAGGCTAGGATTTCAACTACAAAGCTTGGAGGGATAAAAACATTAGTCTGTAGGAGTCCCCAATCCGGCACAGGATCTGTCTTCCCTTCCTCGGTTTCTTTAAGCTTTCCAACTGGGGCTTCATCACAGTGACTCCAAGCCTGTCCCAATAGTGTCCACAAGGGCTCTTGGTCAAGATGAAGTACTAAGTAAAAACTGAACTCAGTCTCTGATGAAGCTTCTCAAAACTAACCATTGAGTCACTTATATGTACAGCCTACCCACAGCCACGTGGCCCTCGACCAGCAAGCGGTGTGAATATTCTTAATGTGTTGGGAAAGCCACTGCTTTTCCCACTGGCCTTGATTCTAAGCTAAATGTTTTCCGAGGTAAAACTCCATGGTTCATAGACAGTCATTGCTCCCCCCCCCCAAAAAAAAATAATAATAATGGGATTTTTTTGAAAGCACATTGACCTGAAAAAAACTACAGTAAAAATCCAGCATTTGATTAGCCCAAGGCAGAGTTGGAGAAGACCTGGAGCTTCAGCGCCATGTGACAGCCAGGCTTTGAATACAGATTAGTGCAAGGCCCTGTGTCCTGCAGATCCCATTTAATTCCCACATCTACAACCCTTACTGAGGTGGCACTAACCTGTCCACTTGCCTAAGGCTTTAGCCATCCCTCCCATAATGCCCCAGGAGCCCCCATCCCCCTGCAGTTTCACTCTGACAACTGAGAAGATGACAGGAATGAGAGGCCAGGAAGATAAAAACAATGTGAAGTGTGGAGATTGGGAGCTTATCAGCCAAACAGGACGTGGGAGAGAAAAAGTAATCAACCAAAAGCTCTTATCAAAATCTCCCCCAGGGAAAGGCTTGAAAAATCCTATCGTCGCTCAAGGAAAAATTATCGGATTATTACAAAGGAATCAGGTTTGCTATGCTCCCTGTACACTGAGGACACACACACATGCCGGAGGCCGCTGAGAGTTTGTCTTACAAATTACGTTTAAAAACTTAAAGCAGGGGTCCTTCACAATTAAGACAGAAAACACACACACACACACACACACACACACACAGAGTCCACTACTGTCATAATGATTACTATACACCCTTAGCCATATGCTAGGTGAGTGTTGTTTTGTTCATTTCTCTTCAAATGCACCATGCTAGACATAGCCATGTCATCTCCAAGGTTTAGCTTAGGAGTCCAAACCTTAGGCAAGTGCTCGAAGTCACACAAATAAATGAGCAGACTAAGATCCAAATCTATCTTAGTCTACCTCCAGGGGTCATTTGTATAAATCCAAACCTTCAGTGTAGAGGCCCTTCTAGCTTTTAAATTTCATTTGTGTGTGTGTGTGTGTGTGTGTGTGTGTGTGTGTGTGTGTGTGTGTGTGTGTGTGTGTTTGGAGGAGAGCAGGCTGCTTAGGATGGTCGATGCTCTCCTCCAAACATGTAGGTCCTGGGAATTGAACTCAGGTCTGTGTTGGCAAGTACAATACTTAAAGCATCTTGCTGGCCTCACCTCTTGTTGTATATATATAAAATATACTAGAATATATAATGTACTATATTTTATATATTATACATACTATAATATATAAAAATAATATATATATTATTTTTTCCTTTTATTGAAAATAGATACTTTTCTCATATAATATATTCTGATTACAGTTCTGCCTCCCTCTCCTCCTCTCCACCTTCTTTCCCTTTCCTTTTCTATTACCATAAAATATAGCAGTTAGATATATTATTCAGAATATTTAATTAAACTGTAACTTGTTCCATACTGAGTTATCCAAGACTAAGACTTCTTAATGTTGCTTACAATAGCTATTTTTCTGAAAATATAGTCAGCACTCAAAATTTTTATTTTGAGTGATCAAAATATAAAACGAATGTATGAGTCATACTTTCTTAAATTAAGATATTTCTATATTATATATCGTAGTATTACTACAGGTTTGAAGCTTTAGGAAGATTGAGAATCACTGATTTAAAGCCTCAGTGTTACATGACTGTCACTCTAGCTACACAGGGAGCTGAAGCAAAAGGATTGTGAATTGGAGGCCAGCCTGTGCTACCTAGAAAAACCTGCCTAAGAAATGAAAAAGAGTAAGTTCAACCGCTTGATTGTTCATACTGTCAGAAAAATATGTTGCTGTCAAAATCCTTGGTACTCTTTGGTCTTGTTACGCTACTGACAAAGGGTACTCTTGAGGACTTCAGCCAGATGCATATGATAAAGTATTGATACCTCTTCTAGTTTCTTAATAAAACTAAAGGAAACTAACTCAAGCTTTGCAAGATAGCTGAGAAAATCCTTTTGTCTAATTTCAAAGTGAAATTCAACCAGAGGCAAGGAAAGAGCCTGGGGTGAACCCTGAGAACCAGGCAGAGGGAAACAGCCAGCCAGCTCTTGCAGGGCTAGACAGAGAGCTGCCACCTGTGGGGTCTTCTGGAGGAACGCACTTTCCACATTCACTCCTGCCTTTGGAACCTTCAGAGTCATGCAAGAGTGGCAGGAATAGAGATGTGATATTTAATTCATACATCCAGCTCTTTGTCCCGAGAAGCAATCTGTCTTCTTTAATTGCGCAAAGTATTCGTGATCAGGTGCATTCAAAGTGATGCTGTGTTGAAGGAAAGCTAGTCAGAAAATGTTCTTAACGCTGTGTCATTAAACCTATCTAGGCATTTTACTGGGGGTAGGGGGAGTTCCATAAAGCTGCATGTGGAGCCAAAAGGTAAGCCTGGGATGTGTTCTCAGACCGGCCTCTCTGCATAAGAATGAGCTAATTGAGATCAATGTATGGACATCAGGCAAGGCTTACCAACATGTCAGCGTCGAGTGGATAGAGCCCTGGGTCCTAATGTCCTCTCCAAGGGCTACTTCTGTCTCACTGCAGCTCATAAATTGCTCTGGTCAGAGGTACTGCTCAAATAACCCCAAGATTCAGGGAGGGAAAGGGAGACCATAATTCAGCATTTTTGATGCAAATGGAGAAATTGCTTTTACTATTAAAAATTTGAATTTGTATTTAAAAAAAAACAGGACTTTATTGCGTGCTTATATTAACAAAACAACTGGAAGATGCCAATGTGCACAGAGCTACTATTTCAGTGAGATGAGCTCATACACACTCATCTGCTCATTACCCTTCTCTGTGCTTCCCAGACACTCCACAGTTAGTACAACAGCCCCCCTGCCTTATTTATAATCTTCATTCTATTCTTTCCTTAACGTTTGGTCAATTGAAGTCCAAAAATGGTAAGTGGAAAGTTCCAGACAAGGCTATTGATACGTTTTAAATTGGACACCATTCTGAGCAGACTTACGAGATCTTCAAGAGTCCTACTCTGTTCGCTAGTATGTACCTTCCTTCATTCTGACACACCTCGCTTCCTCAGGAATCAGCTAGCCACCATGGTATGCATAGAGTGCTTGCCTTCAAATGACCCTTAGCTTACTTGATAGTGAGCCCAAAGTACACGCATGGTTGGATATGTCATAGAGATGCTTTCAAGAGCTTTTTAAAAGTGAAAATGTGAAAATTTTTCAACTTAAAAGCTACAGGATAGAGGCTGGGGCACACGGGCAGTGGTTAAAATGCTTGCCCTACAAGTGTGAAGGCCACAGTTTGAATTCCCAAAACATGTTTAAATGCTGGGTGAGAGTGGCAGCGCCTGTAATTCCCACCTCAGAAGATAGAGACAGTGCCTGTAGCTGTGGCTCTAGAACCTCCAATGCCCTCTTCCAACTTCTGCAATCATCTGCACTCCCATGAACATCCATACACAGACACACAAGCAAACACATAAGTAAAAATAATAAAAATAAATCAGTTTCAAGTAAACCATTAAGAAAAAGAAAACATTTGTCAATCTCTATTGCCTCAGATTTGCCAGGGCTGCTGACACAAAGGACCACAGAAAGGTGATTTCGTTGATAGACATGTAAGCCCTTCAATTTCAGAAGCTAGAAGACCAAAATCAAGGTGTCTCCCAAAATTACTCTCCTTGGTTTATAGATGCCATCTTCCCAAGACTTCCCATGGTCTTTCTCCTGTTCTTCTTCGTCTTAATCCTTTGTCTTAATCTCCCTTTTCTAAAGACCTCTGTCATGTCAGAGTATGGCTCACCTAAAAGACCTCCACTTATCATTGCTTTAAACATTTACCTCTAACTTTCCAAATATGGTCACATTCTAAGCAACCTTTGTTAGACGTCTTCATGTACACTGTGAGGTAGGGCTGGGGACTCACTACATCATATTACACCTGGCAGAGATTCTCAGGTAGTAAATGCTACCTGAGCTGAGCCTCCTCAGCCAGTGCAGTAAGAAGCACACTTGGTGCTCTGTCACTTTCTTTCTCCTTCACCCCAACAGTCTTCCACAGTGTACTTGAAATTACAAAGGCTCATAAGGATACTCCAAAGAAATGGAAAGTAAGTCTTCCTATTGTAGAATCACTTTAACATCTATCCACTGACTTCATGGAAAGTCTTTTATACTCAAAATGGCATTCCCTTATAGTTTGAGTTATTTCTCTATTATGTAGCCCCTAACCATAAAATAATAATAGTCTTGAATGTTAAGTATTGACAACATCATGGAAACTGCAGAAAAAGGCATGAAGCCATGATAGAAATGCTATCGCAAGGAATCTATGCCCAGACACCAGCATAAAGGGTGTGATGGCAAGGAGATTTGACACATTTTAATTGTGAAATGCCAACTTCTCCTGGAAATCCAGTCGCCCCTCCTCCCTCTGATGTGTTCAGAAAGGAATCTCAAAGCACACACTTCCAAAGCTTAGCCAGAAGTGAGACAAAGAAGGAAGGACAAGATGTCCCTGTGAGGACCAGAAAAGGGTGCTCATTAACTGTTGGCCTAACTAGACATTAATGGCACCTTAGAGGGTGACCTGGACTCTAAAAATTCCTAAGTTGACATTCAAGAGGCATCAGGACTAAGGTAATGCTTGATAGGCATTGAAATCCTTTCTTCTTACTAGGGAGTATCATTGGCCACATTATATAACATAACCACCCCCACACTCTGCTGTGAACATCAAGGTGTTCTTAAGACACTATCTTAGCTACTGGGAGACCTTTGGGAAACTGTAAAGTAACTCCCTTCTTGTGGCCACCTGATGGCTTTACCCCATATCTCTAAGCTTATCCATTCCCACATCAACTTCATATTTAAGTCAGCTGCTTCCCAGACAAATATGGACCTTCCTTCCTCTACATCTTTACATCTAACTGATCCTTTATTTTGGGATATAGCATTATCGCAAACCATCTTTTGTTTTTAAATACTCAAGTTAATGTCATGTCTGTGAGATTCTACTCAACTCTCCCTGTTTTACTGAACAAAAGCCATGTCTTTTTATCCTGTGTATCTGTGATCTGGATTCCCACGACCTAAAATATAATAGATGAAGAGATGCTAGAATGATCTCACAGTGTCATGGGCCTGACTGTGTTAAGTGATGTAGTATTTTTACATGTCATGGTTTATAATTTCAACAAGAAAAGAGGCTGGGAATGTCAATATCAAGGGCCTAGTATGGGCTTGATAAATGATGACTTTCCTTTTATATTTCTAACCCATGATTTGTTGGTAGAACCAAAGAGAAATGTGGGTGAGAGAAAGTGAGTATCAATAAGCATTTAGCATCTGTCCCTCAAAGGTTTATTTTGAAAACAATAATAGCATGTGTAATTGATGGACCACTTATCTATGTCTAAGCACATGCTTGGGACCTTTGTAAAGGAGCTTACTGCTAACCTGGTGAAGTAAGGATTTGCCCCTATGATCTCTTCGTAGGAGCTACAGATTTCACTATTTAGTAGATGATTCTTTGGAGCCAAACCATTTAGGTCCCAGTACTCGAAAAGTTTCAATTGGTCACCTCATCTTTGGTTTCTTCATCTGAAAGATAAGAATAAACTTAGGACCCACCTTACATGGCTATTGTGAGAAATGGATGATATATAATATAAAACCACTGATATAGTGCAAGTAAGAGGCTCAGTGCAGAATAAAGGCAAAAAGACAGCCATGTTACACTCCTGGTCTTTACACATTGTATATGTAATAGAGCTGGACATGGGTCCAGTATACCTGACACCAGTACAACCCCATGAGACCATTCAATGCCACCTAAGTAAACAGTTATTCAACCCCATTCTCCTTATAGGAGACAATAAAAGGGAGTATCCCCAACCATCCTAAAATAACTTAAAAAGATGCAATCTCTTATCCACCCCATTGGATAATATGGATTTCTTTCCAGTTGTTCGTAAAGAAAAATTCCTCAACACCATATTATTTGTTCACAGTTCCTATAACTGAGAGAAGTGAAATGTCAAGAAGAGATTTATTTTAGTTTGACTCAAACTGAGAGGAAGGAGGTAGGGGTGGTTTATAATTAGAGTGCTCATAGGACAGTTCACCCTGGAGAGTCCCAGTTTACCCACGTTGTCCTAGCGTGCCTATTAATAGCAATCCTTTTCATCTCCTAAAGAATTCCAGTTAGGACAATAAATTGCATGTCCCCTCTCCAATAATGGAAAAAGCAAGCGCCTTGGAGCCATGGAGATTTGAATTCAAATCTTAATTCCATCCCTCGCTAGCTGTGCATCTACACTAATTCATATCACCATTCTGGGCTTCCATTCCCCTCTAAAATGAATTCCACACTATCTGTTTCCTAAGGATTTGTGAAAATTCAGAAAATAAAAGAATTCTAGAAAACACTTGGCACATAGTAGGTTCTCCGTGCTAGTGAATTCTCCTCTGCTTACTCTCCCCTTGCCCCATTCACAAACCCCACTTAATTCAAAAGCACTTAAATCTTTCTTTTGCAGTTCACCAAGTGCCTCTCATATACTGGTTATATATTCAGCTAATTCAATTCAGCCCTCATGGGTGGAAGAAGAAATCTCATCTCTTAAAGGTGATACAAGTATTTTTGCAGATGTTGTTAGTACAGGGCAGCTTAATATCAGCTCTGTAGAGGAGACAGGGGAGGCCTTAAGGTTCATGACAGGGTGTGGACCCCTCCAGTCTATTGGACTTTCTGCAGGAAATAGGATTTGGAAGAGGTTCAAAAGTGATGGGGACATCTGCGGCAGGCAGAGTTCAAGAAGAACACTGAAGACAAAATAGCCCGAGGACAGGCTAGTAGACAGTGCTTTCATAGAATGGTGCTAACCCAACTTAACTAAAACACTGGGTACATTGGGAACAGACTGTAAAAAGAAGATCTGCAGTAAGCCATGGTGAGACACTGATGGTCCATGAGGAAGTCTGCTCTTGCCAAGATGAGCCTTGGGAACGGTTCTCTGGCAGCTGTTGAGTGGGAGCAATTACAGGGCCAATGCAGAGAGGCAGAAGGTGGAGAGCCCAGCTATGGTGCTATTGTACCAGCATTGTTCAGTCAAATTGACAACCAAGAGTTCAGTTCAACTAACCTCTTCACCACACAGCTCCAGAAAGCAAGTCTCTCCTAACAATTAAAGGGGCCAATCTCACTTCTAACTGCTTATCTTAAGAGGAAATTAGGTTCATTTATCCAGTTTCTAGTCATACATCCAAACTGTTGGCAAGCCTTGAAGACTCACAATTCGCCATCTCATATGGCAAAAACATGGCCTCCTGTTTCATTTAGGAATTTCCTCTAATTTCCCCTGTATTTTCCTAATTCTTATAGTGCTTTCATCTCTAGGCTAACTCTAAAACACTCTGCATTCCAGCTTGGCTGGAATATCACCTCGAACTCCATTCAAAAGTGGAGCCTAAGAGAGTAGTCTGCATTTATTCTTGTGGAGCAATATAAGAGAGGAGAGGAAGGAAAGGGCCAAAATAAGAATTTAATAGTGTGTTGACAACTGTAAAAGTAACTGGTTGTCTTAGTTAAAGTTTCTACTGCAGTGATAAAACACCATTACCAAAAATAAATAAATAAATATTTAGGAAGAGGAGGATTTAGTTCATCTGACAACTCTCAGGTCGCACTGCATCACTGAGGGAAGACAGGGCAAGGACTCAAGCA
Source organism: Mus pahari (assembly GCF_900095145.1). NCBI lineage: Eukaryota > Metazoa > Chordata > Mammalia > Rodentia > Muridae > Mus > Mus pahari. The sequence goes on from NC_034590.1 coordinate 66,942,496, forward strand.
AGGCAGGAACAGGGATGTGTGCTGTTCAGTGGCTTGCTCTCATGGCTTACTCAGACTGCTTTCTTATACAACTTAGGGCAACCTGTCCAGGGTTGGTACCCCTGTAATTGGCTAACCCCTCCCATATCAGTCATAGATCAAGAAAATGGTTCACAGGTTGGGCATAGGTCAATCTGGTAGGAACAGGTATTTTTTTTCAATTAAGGTTCCCTTCCCCCCCAATGATGCTACCTTGTGTCAAGTTGGCAAAAAAAAAGAAAAAAAGAAAAAAAGAAAAAGAAAAAAACAAAAAACAAAAATCAAAAAACAAAAAAAGAACAACTGTTTCTCAATGCTATCAGAACCAGAAACTCTAGAAACTGCAGCTCAAAATTACCTGCCTACAGAAGGAGAATAGGTTGTGTTGAGGTTTGATCTGTTGGTATGTATTGTAATGTTAAATATTGCTCCCCCAACGTCTGGTTGCCCCTAGCGATGAGGGTCTTGTGCCTTTTACTTGGGAATTAAATGATCCAAGATGAGGTGAAAACCCCCCATTAATTTAACTACAATAAGCACATAGTCTTCAATTCCTCCCCATTTGACAAAAATGATCCCACAACTGTTAACTACTCAGTATTTCCTAACTGCACATCTCACAGTATGAATGGAAGCACAAGATGTCATCAACCAGGGTGTCAGAGACATCCTAGGAAAACAGTAAAAGGCACATGACAGGAGACCTACAGTGGGGTACTGGACCATGAGATCACCTATGCAAGGGTATTAGAATTTTCAGTAAGCTGACAAAATTATACAAATTCATATAACAAGTGCCAAAGACAACAGGGAAAATCCTAAAGGCAGCAAAAAAATGGCAGAGAGGAGTATAAAAAAGAATGTCTGCAGACTTCCCATCTGATGTAATCCACACAAGGAGACAAGAGGCTGGCATCTTCCAAATGCAGTAAGGGGAGGTCTGGTCTGGAGGCAACTCATTCCAGGTATGAAACAATGTAGTACAGGCCTCTGCTGCCTATCTCTCATCGATTTCCCACCTCAACTCAGGTCTTCATCCAATGTGCAATACTTAGGCTCCAGCCACCACCACCACCACATATTTTGTTTTAATTCTAGTATTTTTTATTAGTATTTTCTTCATTTACATTGCAAATGCTATCCCAAAAGTCCCCTATACCCTCCCCCCACCCTGCTCCCCTACCCACTCACTCCCACTTCTTGGCCCTGGCATTCCCCTGTACTGGGGCATATAGCGTTTGCTAGACCGAGGAGCCTCTCTTCCCAATGATGGCCGACTAGGCCATCTTCTGCTACATATGCAGCTAGAGACACTAGCTCTGGGGGTACTGATTAGTTCATATTGTTGTTCCACCTATAGGGTTGCAGACCTCTTCAGCTCCTTGGGTACTTCCTTTAGCTCCTCCATTGGGAGCCCTGTATTCCATCCTATAGCATCCACTTCTGTATTTGCCAGGCATTGGCAAAGCCTCATAGGAGACAGTTATATCAGGGTCCTTTCAGCAAAATCTTGCTGGCATATGCAATAGTGTCTGCGTTCCCACCACCACATTTTAATCGACAAAAGAAAAAAAAAAAAAAAAAAAGCAGGGGAGAATATCACATTCCATTCTTTAAGGACACATCCCCTGGCCATCACATAAACACTGATAGAGTTATATACATGACCATAGTTCAAGGCAAGGAAAGCTAGGAAGTACATTATTTTTTAAGATTTTAATTTTGAATTATGTATATGTGGGAGGGGAGGTACATCCATGTGAATTTGGTGACTGTGGAGACCAGAAGGTGTCTGATCCCCTGGAACTGGCATTTCATGCAGTTATGAGCTACCTAGAAGGAGCTGAGTACTGAACTCTGCTGCTCTACAGTAGAAGCAAGTCTCCTAAGCGCTGACCCATCTCTCCAGACCCAGGAAATAAGTTTTTATTCCAGTGGCCATGGATCCAAATAGATCTCCAGGGCTATGTTGTTAAGGAAACTAGAGAGAACAGATATTAAGGATGACTAACAATCTTTGCCATAAATATTAAGCTATATAGTATGCATTGATCCCATTCATTCTTGATGCTATTAATAAGACATAAGCTACAGTAACCAGTAAATCCATGCAGATAAAATTAAGGGGCTGATAAAATGATCTGCAACAGTCCTTCCATTTTTGACTTTTATTTTATATGTTGCTAGGATACACTGACACACAATAGGTCTTCTTTCATTAGACCAAAAGTAAGCAAATTATAGCCTAGAGGCCAAATCTAATTAATTATAAGATTTGAAAGTAAAGTTAGTTGGAACACAGTTACATTCACTCTACTGAATATTGTCTATGATTGTTCTCGTGTAACAATGGTAGGGGTGAATATCGTGATCTAGCCATGAGACCTGAAGTCCTTATGTCCTGGCCCTTTCGGAGGATAGTGTAGCAATTCCTGCATTAGACAAATAAAGGAACTCACATGACCAAGCAATTTGAGAAAACTTTGTTTTCAACAAAAATGTGTTTTTCTTCTCCTCCATTCAAGTCTTCTGTAGATTACATTCTATAGTTTGAAAATGAATACACCATGAGCTTAATTTCTAAAAAGTTTTCAAGGAAAACAAATGCAGATGTTCTGCCAAAAACATGATAGAGTATTTTCTTGACTCTTGAAAAAAACTTTCAACTGCCCTTGAAATCTCAGGTTTAAACACAATAAACTTCCTCCCTTAGAAATGGAGCTGCTGGGGAAATGACTGCTTTGGAGCATATCCCAGAGAAGCAAGTACACACGGCGCGGAGGCCTCCCAAGAGAGATTTGTGTTTGGAGAATTCTCACATTAAAATGAGCAATCATAAACCAGGGTGGTGGTTGAAAGAAGGAGCCAAGCATGGCTTGTCTGGGATTCAGACTAAAGGAAACCACCAGCTAGAGACTAGCTCTGAATGAGGTCACAAAAAGTTCAGACTGTGTGGAAGGAGACATGTGTGACAGATGTGCAGCTGTCCCTTGATGGCTGAAGCTCAGCAGAGGGTAACACCATCAGCACGGTCCAGAGTCAGAGCAGCAAAGCTTGTTCGTGGTTTAAAAAGGAGGGCTTGCTTCAATAGGATACATGGAAAATGATGGACGGGAACCAGCTCCCTGGGCAGGACACTGAAAAATGCCATTCAGTGTGTCCTTCTCAGCAAGAAGCCACACAAGAAGCCTGTATTTACTCAAGGCCCATAAGGCATACACTTGGACCACAGCTTAATGACCACAGAGGTTTCAATCCCCTCTGGTAGACCTGGGTTCAAAACATAAGCTTCTAAGAGGTGACTTCAGTAGGTCGTTTCAGTGTTCCCATTTACAGACAGAAATTTTTAGATGTTCTACAAAATTGTGATCACTATGCTTAAGTGTTTGACAAGTGGTAGGTGTTGCTGTCGCCATCACTATTACCACCAACTTCATTACCACTGTTTTCTCTACCCTCATCACCACAGCTATCAACATTGCAGGCCTATACTGGTAAAGCTACCCTCTACCCATTGGTCAGCTCCTGACAAGGCCTATCTTGGGCTCTAAAAGCCCTGAACTAGAAGACAAAAATCTATCTTCAACTGTACAAAGGAACAAGGGAAGCAACTTAAGAGGCAGAAATAAACAGTGGCAGATTTTGGTATTTTCTGAGATCTCCAGAAAGTTTATGTTCCTATCATGAGACGAAATGTCTATGGGTGTGAGGCACATACAGGGCAGGACAAACAAGGCTCTCTGATTAAATGTTACCATGCCATGCTCCCTGACTTTATTCCAGAGTCTGCTCAAATTCTTTTATAGGCAGCCTTTCTCTGTAACCCCAAACAGGTGTTCCCTCTTGCAAGCCTCACCTTCTTCCTCCTTCCTGGGCTTCACTTCCTCCCAAATTCTTATCATTATCTGATATATTATACATTTTGCTATACATATATTTCAACCTGTAAGAGTGTAAGTTCAATGAGACTGGAGATTTTTCTTTGTTTTCCAGTGCTTCTGCATATAGAACTGTATCTTAAATATCAAGAGGTATAAACTGTCTATTGAATACTTTTTAATTTTTTTATTAGATATTTTCTTCATTTACATTTCAAATGCTATCCCAAAAGTCCCCTATACCCTCCCCCTACCCTGCTCCCCTACCCACCCACTCCTACTTCTTGGCCCTGGCCTTTCCCTGTGCTGGGGCATATAAAGTGTGCAAGACCAAGGGGCCTCTCTTCCCAATGATGGCCAACCAGGCCATCCTCTGCTACATATGCAGCTAGAGACACGAGCTCTGGGGGTACTGGTTAGTTCATATTGTTGTTCCACCTATAGGGTTGCAGGCCCCTTCAGCTCCTTGGGTACTTTCTCTAGCTCCTCCATTGGGGGTCCTGTGTTCCATCCAATAGATGACTGTGAGCATCCACTTCTGTATTTGCCAGGCATAACCTTATATGAGACAGCTATATCAGGATCCTTTCAGCAAAATCTTGCTGGTGTATGCAATAGTGTCTGCATTTGGTGGCTGATTATGGGATGGACCCCTAGGTGGGGTAGTCTCTGGATGGTCCATAACCCACCTGCCTCCAGAAAAAAAGAACTAATTTTGTTTTTTTTTTGGGGGGGGGGGCGCATTCAGGGTAAGGGAGACGAAGAGCTTTCCATACAATCATGAGGATCTGAATTAGGATCCCCAGAACCCGTGGACAGAGGCCGGCACAGTGGCACATACTTGTAAGTCCAGGTGCTGGGAGGCAGAGAGAGGAGAGTCCCTCTGGCAGCCACATTTGCCAAATTGGCAAGTCTCACTCCAGTGAGAGACCCTAACTCAAATCAGAAGTGGAGGGCAATTAAGAAATGACTCTTGGCATCAGTCTGAAGCCTGCATGTGCACATATGCACACACCAAGTGCATATACACACAAACTACACACACACACACACACACACACACACACACACGTACACACATGCACATACAAAGCAGGCATTCTAGAAATAGTAAAGAAAAAGCAGCCTTAGATGAAAAGGAATTAGGTTGTTCTTTGGCAACAAGGGAAGAATGGCCTTCGCATATTTAAGCTATGGATGACATTGTTCTACAAAGTGAACACTAGTCCCATGCTGCCCTGCCACAACCTAAAACACAAGAAAACCAATAACGAGAAAATAATGCTTTTGTCTCATCAGAAGCAAAACAACTACCTAATTCAATGAGTTTTCAAGCATTTTAACCCAGTAAATCCCAGACTCCCAGCTTAAAACAAACCAAAGCAAAAACAAAAAATCTAAAAGTATATGTAGATATATTTTTTTTTCATTTGTTTTTAAGTTCAAATGTGGTATGACTTGCAAAGTCAGTGAGAACAGTCAGGTTGTAATAATGACAACCTTCAATCAACCTCAATATCAATTTGATTTCCCTACGTTGTGTAGTTTCTTTGGGCCCTGGAAGACCCTGACTTGCACTGTAAGTAGCTGTGCATGGCACATTTTTAATGGCTTGCCTTGCAATCTCAGGTCGCTGCTCAAATCAACTTCTACAGAAACTTCAAAGAGGAGAAAAGGGAAATTTTCTTTTCAGAACTGATTTGCTAATGACCTCTAACGACACCTTGAGTTTCTATTCTTTTTCCACATGAGTACCAAGGACAGGAAAGGAACATCCAAGAATTACAATAAACATCAAAACTGGTCCTAATTCAATAGTTCCACATAACAAAACATTTCAAATGCAACTGCTATTTTTTACCCACTGTCCATTTAGTACAAATGGGAGAAAGCCAAAAATAGAGGCACCTGAGCCTTGCTAGAAATAGATCACACAGCTCTCTACAGCATATTCCACAATGCAAGGGGAAAGGAACTCAGGTGTGTAGCACACAGAAGCCTGACTTTGAAAACAAAAACACGTGCAGCTACAACTGTCTGAGCGATGATGCTCATATGCGAACTTCAGCCTGTGTGCCAAAGGCTACAGAGGGCAGGGAACCAGCCCTCCAATTATCACGCACCCTATGCACATGCACACACACACACACACACACACCCCAATCCTCACACTTATTTGTAAGCCTTCGAATAAACTGGAGATGCATTTTCGTCCAGAGGCTGGAAGTGAGGGATCTAGTTTATCTCCTAACTGGGGAGGGGAGTGGGGGGGTCATCCATCTTTGCAACGTTGACTGAAAAACTATGTGTTTGCTCCCAATCACCTTTGATCACTTTCCACATTCCCAAAAGCTCAGGTTTTTGTGTTCTTCTGTTTTGTGAGAAAACAACAACAACAAAAAATCAAACAAACAAAACTTTCCAAACTTTCTAATGAGGCTATTGTAGGATCTATGGCACCTCTGTGACATCTTGAAGTCTCCAGTGAGTTCTTCTTCACCATTATACCTGACTGACCATCAAGCTGCATGATGACAGAGCCCTCCCTTCACAGCAGTTAATCAGAGTAGGCTCTGAGCTCAACCTAGCCCAGCCTAGCTCAGCCCCACTCACCTCATCTACTCCATCTCTACCTGAGAGTCTCAGCCAGCCCCTGCTGAACATTTTGATGAAAGAAAGCTCAACACCCAGTTATCATCACCTGTCTTTTGAAATGAGTTCTCTGCTTCTTTGGGTTGGTAGAATTTTTGTTTACAACTACACAGAGCAGGCTGGCTTCCTTTTCTGCAGAACTACCTAGTCTGAGAGAACCTGTGTCTCTCCTGCTACTTCTCTCATGTTCTTCATCTGTCATTCTTTTATGAATTCCAAGAAGCCAGAGAGGACTAGCGCAGAACTTGCAGAATTAGGTGACTTCAATGAAAAGTATTCTCAACACATGACCAGATTAGCAAAAATTGAGTCTCAGCTGTCTGACCTTAGACCAATGATATAAACTCCATATAGCTTCAATTTCCTTACCAACTAATCAGATATAGTAATCACAGTTAGGACTGCTACTGGGAGGAACGAGATTTGACGTTAACTACAGCAATGGTGGGTGAAGTTGGGCCCTCCTTTTATGTCCTTTCCATCCTTCCTAACTAAGATTCCTACATCTTATTCAAATGACCACTGTTCTAACTTCATAAACAAACCATGTTTTTACTTCGATGTCTGAGAGAGGAAGTGACACACACACACACACACACAGACACACAGACACACAGACACACAGTCACACAGTCACACAGTCACACAGTCACACAGTCACACAGAGGAAGAGTTTCAGCATTGAGTATAGGAGTTATTGTCCCACTACTGGGTCAGCTTCCCCTCTCACATCTGAAAAAACTCACATCACACATTATTCACAAGTATCAAAGCTAAGTGTGACGCATCCCCATTCTTGTGGAGTTTAGTGACTTAACACTAGCGGTAGAGTTGCCGGGGGGGGGGGGGGGCAGGGGATTGGGGTTGATGGGAAGCTGAGGAAAATGTAAATATAAAAATAAAGACAGAGCAAGCATGTTCTCTTGCTGGCATTTGGCAGGAAACAGACCCAGATCACTTTGTGGGATTTTCTTCCTTCTTTGCAAACAAGAGGAGTCGTAGTAGTGGAGTGAGTACCAGGAAAACTTCCAGGGAAGAAGTTCTGAAATAAAGCTCTCGGGTTCCACAAAGCACTGACTTGCATTCTGCTGTGGGGCTGGGTCAGCTAACAGAGTACAGTGGGTGTTTCCCGGTGCTCACTGGCTTATGAATATTTAAAGGTAATAAATGTCACAGTAAGTGTTTAACGATCTTGTTTACATGTAAAAGTCCTTGAGAAGGGTCTATTGAAGATGAAGCTGATGCCAATTTCAAAATGTCTTTATTCCCTCATCCCCTCCCCACTTCTTGGGGGACAGGAAGGTGTCCTTTAATACAACAGGGATTTGGGGAATGCTGAGTCTTTCAACTTGAACCTGGGAAAAGTGTTAAAATTAGTAGAGGTGTTAGAATTCTGTCTTTTGGAGTTTTACAGTTATTCAAATGACACCTTCCCATACTATTGAAAACAGAGGACAAGAAAGAAAGAGAGAGGGAAAGGAGAGATGTAGGGAGAAGGATCTCCTTTTCTCCGAGTGTCAATACTTACTGGGGTTCTAGAATTCATCTAGTGACCAGAAGAACCCAGTTTAGACTGTGGATTTGTGGGGAAATAACCTCAGTCTTGAGCAGGGCAGAATTGGGTACAGATTGAGAATGATCCTGGGAAATTAAAAGATTCCCAACATCACCCAGTGCCATTCTTGTTAGGCAGTAGAGAGGCTCCGATTCCATGAGAGAACTGAAATTGATGCAAAAGTGCCTGACACACAGGTGCCTACCATGTGCTTACTGTAAAATTAGAATTACCCACTATATTCACTGTACAACCTACATCAAACACAAAGACTTAACCTGTAGCAAGTGAGCCATTCAACAACATGACCAGTGCTACAGACAGCCAATATCTGGTTGTGGAGCTCGAGGAAGAGATTATAGAAAAGGTGTAACAATTTAATGAGTTAGTCATTTGTTGTAGAGCCCTGCCCATGTCTGAGTTAACAACTCAGTGTCAGAGAGGAAAGATCACTGTGCCTAAACCAAGAGACTGATTTCCAACCCTCCATAGCTGTGTGCAAGAACTTCCCCCTGACCTTATTCCTGTCTGAGCTTTGGTTCCCCGTACTTATGTGCCAAGGCTGAGGAAAACTTAATTATAATCCTAGGACTAAATGGTAAGCTGGCATGAACTGTGAGATATTTCTGCTTAATTTTCCATTACCCACCACACACACACACACACACACACACACACACACACACACACACACTACCCTACCCTAAATTTATTTACCCTAACAAAATTTAATACCTCTAATTCAAGGTCTGTTCCATGGTACAGTATTAGGGAGAACATCACACAGGGATGTCACTCAGAACTGAAGGGTTATCATTTATATCACAAAACGAGCTGCCTGTTTTCTTCAATGACCAACTTGACCCTTTCTATGCCTACCTGTTAGCTTGACAAGCTAAGCAACCCAACTTTAATTATTTTTCTTTAACTTGACTTTAGTCTTCAAGAATGGTCACAATGAGTGGATAGCATATAATGAAAGCTGGTGCATGGTAAGACACAAAAGTCATTCAGAACATATAAAAAGGCTAGAGGTCCAAAATGAGCCAGAATATATTGGCTGTCTGGAATGCTGGCCACATTCTTGAGAGACCCAGTGTTGACTTGAGACTAAAACTACATGAATCCACCCTGATCTCTAGTGATCCTCTGATTTTGTTGACAACCATGGCCAAGAAAGAGGCTCTGTTCATCATAAACACTGTTGGGGAGGAGACTGTTTTCTACTGAGATACAATCTCCTGGCACTTAACACTTAAAGGACATCCTCATGAATCTCCTCAAGTGATGTAGTAAATAGAGACCTCAGCAACTTCCCTTCGGAACCACAATTCTGAAAGCAAATCTAATATCATTTCTCAATGAAGGTGTAGAACATAACTGCCAGTTGTGAAGAAAGTACAATTCAACTGCAAGGCCTTCTTCCAGTGGCATGGCTTAATCCAGGAACAGCATGCTTTGTGGCATCAAATAAACTTGATCTTGAACTTCCCAAGGGGCCACAAGAAAAGGGCCCTGAGTCTTCCTTATCTGAGCTCTGTAGGAAAGAGTATGGTGATCCATTAGCGATGCCTTACATGGCCACAGGAATCAGAGAATGGTGAAGACTTTAGATGCTAACCTTGGCCTGGAACCAAAGTCTTCATGCCCTTGGCTGACAACAAGCCTAACAGGCCCAGTAGCCCTGTCTTTTTCTTAAAGATTTAATTTTACTTTGTAAGTATGAATGTTTTGCTTACATGTATGGATGTGAACTGCATCCATGCCTGGCGCCCTCAGAGGTCTAAAAGTGGTGGTAGGTCCACTGGAACCACAGTGGCAGACAGTTGTTAGCTACTGTGTGGATTCAGGGAATTGAAACTGCGTCCTCTGCAGTAGCATCAAGTGTCCTTGACCACGAAGTCATTTCTCCAGCCCTTCTCTGTCTTCTTCTTAGACTTGAAAAAGTATCTGAAATAAGAAATAAGGGAGCAAGAATAAGGACCAAACCAGAGCAAGTGTTACTTAGATAATAGCCCTGCAGTTTATAAACAGGAAATTCAGAAGCATGTCCACATATTGTGTACACACGCACGCGCACGCACACACACACACACACACACACACACTCACCTTGAAAGAATATATCTTACCAACTAATTTGATACAGTATTTTCTTGATATCTATGTGTCTTAGAAATAAGGCACATTTTGATTGTTGAAAAGAAAATAATAAAGCACATACTATACTTCCCTCTGTGTGTCATGGACTGTCTATGTTGGCAAGGACCATTGTGTTTCCTAGACATCGTTGGCTCTCTCCTTCTGTCGGTGTGTGCTGCACAGAGTGCTGTATGCACACAGAAGACAAGGCTCCTCCAATGAGATCTCTGTGTCTTGTCTCACTTTTTTCCGTTCCCTGGCACATACCCTTAGTCTCTACTATGTCTGCTCCTAGATACAGTCTCAACGGTTGCAATAGACATAAGGAATCTCAAGAGAAAACCCAAATTCTTACACTTGACTCTCCAGAATCCATCTTCTTCTCCGAGTTAGTTTTGCCTTTCAGAACACAGTATGTGAACCTTCCCAAACAGGCTTTCAAAGGCAAAGTGCATATGCTTAATTTTCAGCTTATTTAGTTTGTTTAGCTTTTTGTTGCACATAGGTACCTAGTCCATAGCATCATGGCAGTCACTGCAAGGGAAGGTTCTGCATTTTCAGTCTCTGTATTCCCTGCAAGTTGTGATTAATCAAAGGGATGGCCCCTCCACTGAGCACTGTTAATTAGTTGGACATTTAACATGGAAACCTCACAGCAAGGGAGCTCTGCGCTCCTGCCCCACAGAGCCTGACTCAGGCCCTCCTGGGGCTATAGAGAATGAGTTCGTTTGCGTGGTGAAGCACCCCCATTGATCCAAATGAGGCACCCTGATTGAGCAAGGTTTCTGGCAAGAGAGCCAGGATGCTGGGGCCTGTGACCACAAAGATAAGAAGAGCCAGCCCTAAAATACCCCATCCATCTGACACTCTCCCTGTGCAGGCATTCTTATTCCTTGTACTGAAAGTCCAAGCCAAGAAATTACAGTCTCTGAAGGTGACCTCCCTAGAAAATAGCCATCTAGAGAAGCCGTCCATGTCCACGCCCCACACAGGTCTCTCTGTGCCTGTTTGCTTCAGCGAGTGTCACCGTGGGTCCTAAGAGAGATCACCCAATAAATAATAAATAAATAATAAATGGGACCACCCAACCCCTTCTCCAAGCAATCATACAGTCTAACAAAGGAATCCAGAAAATAACCCAAAAGGGGGAGAGTCAGTGCAAATTACTGTGTAATTAAAAGGAGTCCCTTTTGTTTTCTAAGGGAATGGGGCCTAAGGTGATGTATATCGAGATCATGGCTGTCCTAAACTCCTTGCTTGAGCTTGCTGGAATAGACAGGGTAGGCAAAAACTGAAGTTCCAAAGTCCCACCCAAATTTTTGTTTCTGCTAAAGGATGGGTCTGAAATAAATGGCCCATTATTTAGCAGAGTCTGTCATTGAGTCTTCTGGCTTGGCAAGGTGAGTTTTCAGAAAGGAGGAAGAAGTGAAAAGAGGGGCTAAAGCAGCGAAGGCTTCTGGCAGACTAAGTACCCACTCACCAATGCATTCTGAACAGTAGCTTAAGGGAAACTCAGGAGGAAAGGAGTTCTCGCTTCATCTGGAGCAATACAGACAAGACAACAAAGGAAAAAGAAGCTGTCCCAGTCACTTAACATGTTAAGCCCAAACTGAACATTGAAGGCAGAGGGATGGAGCAAGCTACAGTAATGATGCTCTCACTCCAGAGAGAGAGAGTGGAAAGAGGGAAAAAGGATGGAGAACATAGATGGGAGACATTTGAAGCCCTCACTGCCTAGATTTGCATTTTCAAGTCAAATTAAACTTGAATGCCAAAAACACAGAACCTGAACTAATCTCCAGTTTATGTGTAATGAGAGAGGCGAGGAGATAACTTGGTTGGCAAATGCCTTCTTCCCAAGCATAATGATAACCTGTGTTTGGATCCTATAAACCCACATAAAAAAGCCAGGCTTGGCTGCATATGCCTGTAATCCTAGCAAGGAGACACAGAGAGAGGAATTTCTGGGTCTTCTTGGCTCTGCAGCCTAGCCAATCAGTGAGCTCTGGGTTCAATAGGAAGCCCTTGTCTCAAACATAAGATAGAGAAGTAGTTGAGGAAGACAGAAGATAGCTGGCCTCCACATGCATGTGTGTTCACAGAAACCCACACACCTACACAGATGTGTGAACACACACACACACACACAATTAACATATAGACCAAGGAAAGTGTATGCTAAACAAAACAGATAATAACATACTTTGAACTTATTAGAATACACAACTTTGAACTTGATTCAAGATGCTATTGACTCATCATAGATAACAGGATATGTGTACTAACATAGTTGGGCCTTTATCCACTGTGGTGGTTTGAATGCAAAAGATCGCCACAGGCTCATATGTTTGAATCGTTGGTCCCTAGTTAGTACTACTGATTGGGAAGGATTAGAAAGTGTGACCTTGTTGGAGAAGATGTGCCACTTGGTGTAGATTTGGGGCTTCCAAAAGTCCATGCCAGGTATAGTCTTGCTTTCTTTGCCTGCAACTTGCAGAACAGATACGAGCTATCACCCACTTCTCCAGTACCTTGCCTCTCTGCTGGCCATAACAAATGTTCTCCTTTATAAGTTGCCCTGGTCATAATGTCTCTTTACAGCAATGGAACAGTAACTAAGAACCCTGAACCAAAGACCCTGCTGTTCAGTATTTGATATTTCTCTCCCTTCCAAGGTTCGTCAAATGTTCTGGATAATTCAGGCTCCAAGGTCCAAGCCTCTGCCCTGAGACAAGGTAGTTGAGCTTTTTGGTTCCCCTGTAGGTTATCAATGGTTTTGATTCTAAGTGTTAAACAAAAAGATGAAGTGTGCTTCAAAGCACATAACACAGTGTTACTTGAACATCTGGTACATCTAAAGCACCAGCTGACCTTCCTAAGGTGAAGCTGGAGTTCTTAAGCACAGTTAAATACCCTGCTGCTGCTCACCTGGAAGAGAGGTGTATAGACCCACCCTTGGGAGGAGCTAATCCATTCCTACCCAGAGTCTGTGGGTCCAGTATCTGCCCTTGGACATTCCTGTCCACTACATAACAATTAATGTTTCCTCTGTCCAAGACAGCGAGGATTGCCTGCCATAACTCTCCTGTATGTTGGATGCATGGGGTTTTCCTACAGGGTGGCTGCCAGTCACCCTAAGGGACCTTCTAGGACAGCCCAGTGAAATGCATGTCAAGACCAGTAAGTGAGACGACCCACGCCACTGTTTCAGTCCCACACGTGCACCTTCAGACTGAGTGGTGATGTTTCCCCAAAGTGACATTCTGTGCTGTTTTCATAGCTTGTCACTATTATCGTTGCTTTTGCTGTCAGCAAACTCATCATCCCCAACTTTACTTCAGATCCATAAGTTCTACATGTTGCCTTAACAAACTGGGTGGCTCGAAACCCCAGAAGTATCATCCTTGCAGCTGGAAGTTTAAGATCAAAGTCAATATGCTAACAAGATCCTTCTCTTTGTGTGTGGGGGGGACTCAAAAAGAGAGGGGGCAGAGAAAGAGAGAGAGAGAGAGAGAGAGAGAGAGAGAGAGAGAGAGAGAGAGAGAGAGAGAGAGACTGTAACATACTTCTCTTATGACCCCAGTGAATTCTGACCCACCTTGTGTCCCTTGGCATATAGATATGTCAATCTAGCCTATGCATCCACCCTCCACAGTTCCCTCCTCCCCATGTGCGTCTTTTGCAGAGCCCCTCCTGCTCCTCTTTGGATTAGGACCATCTTAGCCTAGGATGACCGCATCTTAGTGAGATTGCATATCTAACGGCCTTAACTCCAAATAACATCAGAATCACGAGCTCTGGGTAAACATAAACTTAGGGAGGGGGTGATTCTGGATATGGATGCTATTCAACTTATCAGGGGACTTTTATCAAGTATTAAAATGGTAAAGAGAGAGAGATCGCATCACCCTCAGAGATTAGCTCCATATGAAGCCCTGTCTGCTTCATAAATGAAAAAAACAAACAAACAAACAAGCAAAAATCCCTAAGATTTCCAAATCATACTGAGAAAAGAAAGTTTATCTAGGACCTTCGTTACATCTGGGTTCTAGTCTGATGCCTGTTTTACATTTTTACTGCAATCAATAGTATTAGAATACTCATTCAGACTTAACGTTTTGAGGTGGAAATTTAGTTTTCCCAATCAGGTTAGACACCCTGACTGGTTTATAAGTAGGAATAGCATAATTGTATGCTTGGGGCATAGAGATAGTAAGTACGTAAAAGAATCCGTACAATAACTGTTCCTTTCCCACCTTCTCTCTTCTCCAAACTTCATAGTACCAAACAAGACTCATTACGAATTATCAATAGGGAGGAGAAGCTGAGATTGGAATGTAAAGTAAATAAATTAATTTTAAAAAAGAAAAAGGAAAAGGAATTATCAATACAGGTACATCGAATCATGTCCCTGTTCTGACAAATGCTCACTGTCAGCGATGCCATCTACTCTCTTCACGGTGTGTGTGGTTAAGGCTCCATTTAATTCAACAGCCATTAATTGAGCAGTCCCCATGCATCAGGCACTAGCCTAGGCATTGAGAGCAGAGGCAAAGTATTACAAAGTGGAATCAGATACAGTCCCCGCCATCCAACAACGTGGAGTCTTGTGGTGTATTAATAGTGAGCTGACATTCAAATCACAGTATGATGGATGCTTCAGAAGAGGGGAAAGTAGAGTGCTTTGACAGGAGCAACAGTATGATGGATTCTGCCTGGGGAGCAGAGAGGAGTTTTCACCAAGATGCCATTAGAATGGGGCCTCTAAGAGAAACAGGAAAGAGGGGGTAGAAATAGGTTCCTGGACAGAGAAAAGAGCAGAGGCAAAACACTGTGCTACGAGAGCACAACTGGACATGAGCTAGAGTCAGCGTTGTCATGAAGACAGCAAGTGGAGAGTGGTGGGCGATGTGTGGGGAGCTGGGGAGACCGGATCCAGGCCACTGTGAAGGCTGCTCCTTGCTAGAGCAAGGCAGGGATCTGGCTACATCTCATGTGTCTAATCCCATTTGCTTTTCATCCCAGTTCCCCACACTTGCCAATGACGTTCCGTAAGCAAGTTGCCGAGTCTCTTGAAGCCTGCATTCAGCCTGATATGACGGAATGTCATCCACTCCTGGTTGCTGTAAAGATTAAATAAGATCATGACAAATGTAACACCCGATACAATAAACAGCTAACTGTCGATTTACAAAATGAATTTCTATGTTCTCCAACACTGACTTTTGTTTATTAATGATCGTAGATCAGTTACACGGGGGATGTTTGAGTATTTGGATGTTGTATCTTGTTTTGTTTTGTTTTGTTTTGTTTTGTTTTGTTTTGTTTTGTTTTCTTCATCAGACTGTCACTAGTCACTAAATATTTAAAGCGAGGTTCATGCTCAGCCCAGTGATAGGACCATTCTAAGTCGAGACAGGGCTAAGAGGAAAAGCAGGTGTTTTCTGGATAAAGCAGGACCCAGGCTGACAGGACGGGAGCTGAAATGAACCAACTAGACACCACAGAAGGAGAACCAGCAGGGTGTAATGACTGGCGGTGCTGTGAGCTACATACCCAGAAGAGTTTCAGTCTTTGAATCATTCATGAAAGCACAAAACTTGAGCAAAAAAAAAAAAGTTCTGGAAGGAAAGGGGCGAGTTTTTTTTTTTAGATAGTTTCTTTATTGTTATTATTATTATTATTATTTTCTTTATTTACATTTCAAATGCTATCCCAAAAGTTCCCTATACCCACCCCCACCCCTACTCCCCTACCCACCCACTCCCACTACTTGGCCCAGGCCTTCCCTTGTGATGGGTCATATAAAGTTTGCAAGACCAAGGGGCCTCTCTTCCCAGTGATGGCCGATTAGGCCATCTTCTGCTACATATGCAGCTAGAGACACAAGCTCAGGGGGTACTGGTTAGTTCATATTGTTGTTCCACCTACTGTGTTGCAGCCCCCTTCAGCTCCTTGGGTACTTTCTCTAGCTCCTCCATTGGGGACCCTGTGTTCCATCCAATAGCTGGCTGTGAGCATCCACTTCGGTGTTTGCCAGGCACTGGCATAGCCTCACAAGAGTCTGCAATATCAGGGTCCCTTCAGCAGAATCTTGCTGACATGAGCATTAGTATCTAGGTTTGGTGGCTGATGATGGGATGGATTCCAGGATGGGGTAGTCTCTGGATAGTCCATCCTTTCATCTTAGCTCTAAATTTTGTCTCTGTACCTGTATCTTTTCATGAGTATTTTGTTCCTTATTCTAAGGAGGAATGAAGTATCCACACAGTGGTCATCCTTCTTGGTTTTCTTCTGTTTTGCATAATGTATCTTGGGTATTCTAAGTTTCTGGGCTAATATCCACTTATCAGTGAGTGCATATCTAGTGACTTCTTTTGTGATTGGGTTACCTCACTAAGGATGATATCCTCCAGATACATCCATTTGCCCAAGAATTTCATAAATTCATTGTTTTTAATAGCTGAGTAGTACTCCATTGTGTAAATGTACCACAGTTCCTCTATTGAGGGACATCTGGGTTCTTTCCAGCTTCTGGTTATTATAAATAAAGCTGCTATGAACATAGTGGAGCATGTGTCCTTATTACCAGTTGGAAGATCTTCTGGGTATATGCCCAGAAGAGGTATAGCAGGATCCTCCGGTAGTACTATGTCCAATTTTCTGAGGAACCGCCAGACTGATTTCCACAGTGGTTGTACAAGCTTGCAATCCCACCAGCAATGGAGGAGTGTTCCTATTTCTCCACAACCTCGCCAGCATCTGCTATGGAAGATCAGGGTGACGATGCCATGCACGACACTGGTTCTGTGGATTGGGAGACTGGTGTCATCAGCATACGGTAGCAATATATGAAATGACAGGTCCTACCCACCAAGAGTATGGGACGAAAGATGAAAAGCAGGCAAGCAACATCCTGGGGATTCTAGCACTTAAGAGGAGAGCAGTTATTCAGACAGTATCTGCCTTGTACATTTTTAAGTCAGTTCGCCCCCAAACAACCTGCCAGCCATTGTCCTCAAGTATGTATGTTTTGTCTCTTCTCAAGAGACAAAAATCACGACCCATCCACAGTAATAGCCACAAGTGAGCTCTGGAGAGCCTTACTCTTGTCTCTTGACCTCAGTGTAGGCGCCTTCTGCTGTGCCATGCTGGCTAGCTCAGGATACAGACAGCGAGAAGCTGTCATGGTAGGTGGTGCTTGTCTGACACCCTTTCCTACCCCAAAAGTCTGCTCATTTTTCTCTGTTGGCAGAAATGACCTGGTGACAGCTCCCAGCCAGCTAATGAACCAGCAAGAGTTGTCTGCTGTGCCTTCTTAATTTCCCCCAAATGTGAGTTCCCCACACGTGGCCACAGTTCTAGGCAAAATGCATCATGCTCTCAGCGAGAAGCCCGGAAACCACGGGGAGACTGATGGGGGCACCTGGTGTGCAATCTGTGGCTGTGTACTTGAGCAGAGTCTT
The DNA here is from genome assembly GCF_900095145.1 of Mus pahari. Lineage (NCBI taxonomy): Eukaryota > Metazoa > Chordata > Mammalia > Rodentia > Muridae > Mus > Mus pahari. The sequence continues at coordinate 66,960,207 of NC_034590.1, forward strand.
GGGTTATGATTAGGAAGGAGAATAAACAGGATCACCCGATATTCCTCCTGATGCCGTTAAGTAGGTCTGTCAGGGCACCCACCCGTCATGCTCTCCTGAGGGCGGCAGCAAAGCACCCTCATGTACCGCCTGGGAGTTCACAGGGACCCGTGCACCATGGCCTGTGTGCAGTTACTGTTGGGGTCAGCTCATGGACACAGCTTTATTGTGTTTGGCTCAAGCTCTGTACTGTATTAGATAGCATCACAGGATTTAAAAAAAAAAAAAAAAAAAAAAAGGTGATCAGATGAACTTCTGCCCAAAGAGGCTGTTTCGTGAAGAAAGATTCCGGGCCTTCTGACAGTCATCTCTCTCTTGACACATAGGCACTATGACACCTCAATTCCAATATCCAAAAGCATCTATTAATGGTGCCAAAGGCAGACTTGTGAGGCCTGCTTCAGGACCCACAGATCTGCTTGCCCCATCATCACCCTTATCTTGCAGAATGGAGCTTCTCTCAAGCTAGTGGTGCTGATGTGTAGCTGCTAATTATCACTGCGATCTTCCCTATTTCGACATCCGCCAATCCCATTGCCTCTCCCTTCAATGGAGACCATAAACCTGACCATCTCCAATTTCTAATCATTTTAGTTGGAGCCATTGTCAGTTATGTCCTTTCTCCAGCCAGATTTCTAACTCAGATGGTCTGATTATTGCCACTCTCCAATCTCCCCTAATCTGTTCTCTACTCAGAACTCTCAGGAGCCTCCTAAGGACAACGCGGGTCATGTTGCCAATCTCTGTTGCCAATCTCAAAGGCTCCTGATCCCCCTGTGATGCCTGGAGCAATCTTCAGATAACCTCCTAGCTTTCATTCTCCATTTCTCCCAGCCTCGGGCTTAGCTGACTGCATCCATTAGTCACTATACCCTCACACCACTTGACTGTTTCCAGAGCATTTATTTCCACATGAACTTGTATGTGTTGTTTGTTTAATACCCCCTATAATTTAGCACCTCTCCAGAAGCATAGATTCTGTCTCACACACTATTCTGTTTCTATCATCTGAATAAGATTATTCATGTAGTGAATAATTTGGTCTCAGCTAGTAAAAATGGGACCTGGAATTATTGAAAACTGCCATTCATTATAGGATGGAGAGGTTCCCACATACCCCTGCCCCAAATTAAAAATCACTTCTCTGAATGAGGGATTACAAGCTTGCAACCACATGCTGGGCAGAAAGACAGTGATAAGACATTAACCAAAATAACGAAAGGCTCCACAGTTAATAGGACTGCTGTTTTTTCTATAGGGACAACCCCCCTCTCAAAATGCCCAAAGATTATTTAGCAATAGTGTTGATGCTGGAGTTTGGAACAATCCATTGCAGGGTTTTAATTGTTAGGAACATGAGCACAGCCATGCTCAAACTTACACAGCCTTTTTAAAAAATTTCTTGAAGTGGAATGATACAGAGTTGTCTGATTTTTTTTTAAAAGAATAACATGATTATACTACTGCTTGTCAAAATGCATAATCTACACGTGAAATAGATCATGCCCTATGACATGCATTCATTCTTCGGGATCTGGCAAATTAAATCCATGCTGTCTTCATATCCAGAATGTTGAGCTGAAAGAGCCCCTGTGAACACCTGCTTGAAGTTCCTTGGTCTCCAGACTGAAAGCATAGACTCAGGGCTACCTTGGTTTCCTCTGTGTCCAAGGGAAACTCTCTTCTCTGCTCTTAAAACTTCACAGACTTGGCAAGGTTCTCCAAGCACCAAAGAAAAAGATGGACGTCCAAGGAGGTATTGGATGTATAATGCCATGCTCAGCATCTGAAGTGGTGAGTGTCCACACATACAAAATGTCCTTTCCTCAGCGCCTTGGCGTTGTATAGTACACAGTCTAGGATGACAGCAGAGACAGGGAAATAGAAATGGACATATCTCCAAATAATGGGCAATTATGAGAGATCAAGACAATTCTTTAAACAACCAATCTCTTAGAGTAAGAATAAACAAAAGCCACAGCAAGTGACTAGAGAGTATTTACTACGCAGTGCTTTGAGGGGTCAAGTATAAAATGTTTTGAGCTGACAGTCACCTAGGACAGGCACTGTTTTCAGGTCCATTTTGCAGATGAGACCACTGAGGACAAGACAGGCAAAAGCCCTTAGTCAATGTGCTGAGCTAGGGAATCATGGAATAGGATTTGAGGCTATAGAAGCCTTGCCTAGAGTCGATGGTGTACTCGGCCCTCTATACTGATTGGTCATTCAGAGATTAGGCCCACCGATTAGCTGAGAGGTGCCATGTCCCCAGGGAAGGAACACATTCAGAGAAGTTCTGACAGCTTCTTGAGAATGTTTCCTGATTTCCTTAGATGCAAACCTCATTTACTCCAGGAGATTTTTCTCCTTGCCTTATTATTTTACTAATTTATGTGACCCATATGCATACATTCACATGCATGTGTGTAGGTCAGAGGACAACCTTAACCTCAGTTGTCTAACCCCATTGAGGCAGAATCTCTCATTGGCCTGGAGTTCACCTACTGACTAGATGGGTCAGTCAATGAGGCCCAGGAGTCTCCTCTTCCCACCTCTAGCACTGAGATTGCCAGCATATACACCGGGGACGCATTCTTGCATGGTCCTAAGGCTTACCTCTTCATGCCTGCAAGGCAAGTGCTTCTCTCATGGAGCCATCATCCCAGCCTCCATTTTCAGATGAATTTATTCTTAGCTGGCAGAACAAACAAAAAAGTTGCACATATTTAGAGGCACCATATAATACTTTGATACATGTACTGTGTATTTTTTTTTAAAGCATCTTTCTCCTTAAAAATGCCTTTGCGGTAGAAACATTCAAAATATTTACTTTGAGAAAAACATTGGACATTATCTTTGGCTGAGTAGTATTCCATTGTGTATACACAACCACACTTCATTTATCCATCCATCATCAGTTAAAGAGCATTGAGGTCATTCCCATCTCTTAGTTCCTATAAATAGTACTGTGGTCAACATGAGAGGGTTGATGTCTCTTTATACTGATTTAACTTCCTTTGGATATGTTCTCAGGAGTGAGATTGCTGGCTCGTGGAATAGTTTAATCTTTAGATTCTTGGTTGCTGTATTGAGTATACTAGCTTCAATCCCACCAACAGTGTGTTAAGAGATGCCTCTCCCTCCACATCCTCGTTAGTGCCTGTTAACTTCTGTCAGTTTAGGGATGCCCATGATTTCTGGACTGTAGGGATACCTCACTGTGCTTTTGATTTGATTTCCATGGTGACAGAGAGGTTGGCCATTTGTTTTTCATGTAACTCTGGCTGGTTTCTATGTCTTCTTTTGTAAGATGTCTATCCCGTTCTACTGCCCAATTTTTAAAATTACATGTATTCTTTGAGATTTTCATATGTGTCTACAATGCATTATGATTTCTTTAACCTCCCCTTACCCTGCTTTGTCTTCCTCCTACCTTTATCAGCCCCCTCTACTGCTTACTCCCTTTTTCATATCCATGCATTTCTGTTTTGTTTGGAAACCAAGTGAGTTTAACCAGGGCCATCTGTGTGAATGTGGGTTTGGAACTCCCCATCGGAGCCTGATGGGATGACCGGTGGTTACTCAACGGTTGCCAGTTTTTAATTGGGCTATTTCTGGTTTTGTTATTATTGTTTCTTTTACTATCAAATTTCTGGAAGCCTTCATGCAGATAAATTAACCCCTTGTTAGAGGCACGGATTGCAAATGCTTTTTCCCCCATTCTGCAGGCCAGATCATCTCTCAGCTGATCGTTTCTTTGCTGTGAATCATCTCTTTAGTTTGATATAACCTTGTCTATTTTTTGCTTACATTCCCTATGTTTTGAGGTCCTACTTAAATAATCTTTGCCTATTCAAATGTCTCGATGCATTTTTTCCGTGTTTTCCTTCTAACAGTGTATTCTCTAAGGTCTTTCACTTTAATCCATTCTAGAGGATTTTTGTGACTGGTGATGGACAGTGATCTAGTCTTGTTCATGTGCATGTGCACATCCAATAGACTCAACCAAAAGTCTGTTAGAACTGTTGGTTGGTTAAATGGTGTCCTAGCCCCATTTACTGAATGGGCTTCCCTCAGCTCAACATGTGTCTCATCACCCATATTAAAACGTGACTGGCTGTAGGTGTGCAGGTTGGTTTCTAGGCTCTCTGGCCCATTCTATTGATTATCCTGACTATGTGTGGCACGTGTACACTGCTGTTTGGTTACCATGGCTCTGTAGTATATCTTGAAATCAAGTAGTGCAATGCCTTTATACTTTTTGTTCAAGATGACTTTGGCTTTTTGGGAATTTTCTAGTGTCATGCCAATTGTAGGGATTTTTTTTTCATTTCTGTAAAGAATGTCAATGGTATTTTAATAGGTTTACAGTGGATCTATTAATGGTCTTATATGGTATACAAAATTTAACAATACTGATTCATCTCCTCCATGAGCAAGGGTTTTCCGTTGTCCTTGCTTGTGTGTTCCTTTTAGTTTCTTTCATCAAGACTATAGTTTTGTCTTACAGACTGCAGGCTAGTTTTATGTCAACTTGACACAAGCTGAAGTTATCTGAAAGAAGGGACTCTAAATTAAAAAATAGCTCCATAACATTCAGCTGTAAGGCATTTTTTTTTGTATTAGTGATGGATGGGGGAGGGCCCAGCCCCTTGTAGGTGGTGCCATCCCTGGGCTGGTGGTCCTGGATTCTATAAGAAAGCAGACTGAGCAAGCCATGAGAGGAGCAAGCCAGGAAGCATCCTCCTCCAGGGCCTCTCCATCAGCTCTAGCCTCTAGGTTTCTGCCCTGTCTGAGATCCTTGTCTTGACTTCCTTTGATGATGAACATCAATATGGAAGTGGAAACCCAATAAACCCTTTCCTCCACAGCTTTCGTTTTGGTCATAGGGTTTCATTACAGCAAAGAAACCCTAACTAAGACACAGATCTTTAACCTCTTTGATTAGATTGATCCCTATGTATTTTTGTAGCAGGAATCACACTTTGATTTCTGGGTTGTTGGTTTTTTGTTTTTAAATATAACATTGGCATATAACCACTACTGATTTTTCTATGGTGATTTTATGTCCCGAAACTTTGCTGAATTCACTTATTGGTTCTAATAGACTTTTGGTTAAGTCTTGAGATTTTTCTATACACAAGAGCACATAATATGTAAATATGCAGCCCGACGGCTCTGACTGAAATGGTATTGAATACAAGTGGGAACTTACACGTCCTTTTCCTGGTTTTACAACGCTCTCTGATTTCCTGATTGCATCCGATGCTCGTTGCCAGCCTTTCATACATGGCCTTTATTACATAAAGTATGCACTTGCCAGAAGACTTCTGCTCAGATTTCTTTTTTAATCATGAAAAGACATATTTTCTCAAGTGCCTTTTCTACATCCTTTTACATGATACATAGTAAAAACTTTTCTAACGTTTATCATGGGAAAGTAAAAGATATCTGGAATATAAAAAAAAGAGAGAGAGAACTCTATAATTTTGGAACTTCTAGTATTTTCTAGCATGCTATATATAATATTGTCACCATCCAATGAATGAGACTCTCTGGGGCTCGGGGAAATGAAACTGCCCTCCCCAAGGTCGTGTAACAAACACACAAGTGTTTAACTTCTTTCATCGGCTTGACCCTTCAGTCCTTGCTCTAGCGGCTGTGACACACTGCTCCTCTGGTCGTGGTCTCGCTCTGAGCTTAGCTGTCAGCTATGTATTGAATCCTTAGGGAACTCTCCAGAGTATAGGAGCAGATACAGAACTGGGTTTTTAAACCTCATGTTGTCCCGGGCACAATTTAAGCTGGCAGACCTGAAAAGAGCTGAGCTCTCTCAGGCTTTTCGTAAGACCAGTCATCACCTGGAATGATTTTTGTTGTATCAAGCCCCTCGGTGTAACCGTGCCAAGCTATAATTGTCACATTGAGCCTTGTATGAGACCCACACTCCTCATGCAGCAAGCCATTCATTCTTCTTCCACAACTCACCCCAGTCTTCCCTCCACCATTGGTAAAATTACAATCATTAATCTCAATGAAGAGAAATATCAGACTCTGATTCCCTCGCCATGGGTCCCCATTATTCATACTTTAAATATCTGGTAGCACTAGATGACAAGTGTAGAATGAGTTACCAGGAGAGGGAAGGCTAGGATAGGCACTGCTTTTATCTACCTAGGTGGCCACCCTTGAAATATGTACCTACCTGTTGCCTTGCAGAGTCAAGATCTAATGCAGACTCAACTCCTAAACTCTCCACAAAGACAACTGATTCCCTGCCATCAGCCCTCATGGTTGTGTGCACTTGTGCACCAACCTGCTGCCAAGAGCATCATGTTGGTCTTTTTCTGAAGGTGATCAAACTCACACCCTTTAAAGACCCAAACAAATCCACTTCCTGATCCCTCCAGCCAGAGGAACATAACAAATGTATGTCCTGTGGGTAATTCTGCCCAACTCTACTAGGTTACTAGTTTACACAGGCTTCCCTATGAGTGAGAATTAGTCCTTCTCTGTGCTGGGCTGTGCAGTCCTGGGCAGTTCAGTCAGTACACCCAGCCAGATATATTTACGGCGCTATTGTCAGGAGTTAGGGGAAGGGGAGGAGGAGGAGGACAAGGAAGAAGTGAGATCAAAGAAATGCTTTCCAGCTTGGGTTTCGGTGCACGAACAAGCTCCACCTGGTTAACCACAATAGCGCACATTCTTGCTTGAGACACCTTTGATAAATGTGACATAACAGAAACATTTCATCATTTGACCAGACTCTGCACAGTGCAAATGGAATGTCTCTTGTCAAGATGGCTCAGAGCAGGCTTTGGCAAAGGCATAAAAAGCCAGGGTCACTATGCTCTCAAACCTGGGATACTGAGTATTACCGTGATATAACCTAGCTCTGTGCCTCAGTTTCTCCTTCATAAAATTATAATGGCACAAACATATGTGTATGCATACATGTATGTGCACATATACACACACATACTCATGGTGGGAGGAGAGATGGGAGAGGGAGGAAGAAAGTTGTGCTTTAAAAATACTAATGTATGAGAAAAAAATGTTCATGAATGGCAAAAGTGAAAGTTCCTGGAAAAAGAACTTAGTATTCAGCAGTCATCCTGTGCAGTGCATGTGTGAGGTCAGTTTCGCACACTCTCATCTTCTCCAAGTGTGGCTAAACATTGTCTTAAAGCAGTGAAACCAGTCTGGACCTTTTGTTGCCCCAGCTTTTTTCCCCAATGATGTTACAGCACTTCTAGGAGCATTTCCATTCCAGAATCCTTCGGGAAGGCTAAAAGGACAAGGGTCTATGAAACCAAGCCACCCAGGAGACCCAAGTCAAGAAACTACAGTCTAAAAGAAGGCACACACACCTTCTTAAGGGCAATAGATTATGAGGGTTCATTGTGCAGTCTCTAAGCTCACTGCTTCCTTCCCAATTAGAGAGAATCCAAGGAAAATCCTAGTGTACTTATTACTTTTCTTGTTGCTATGGGGAAAATGCATGACCAAAGCAACATAAGGGAGAAAGGGTTACTCTGCTTCACATTTGAGGGTACAGTCCATCGTGAGATGGAGTGGTGGCACATGCCTTAACCCTCAGGAGACAGAGGCAGGTGGATCTCTGTGAGTTCAAAGCTAGTCTAGCCTACAAAGTGAGTTCCAGGACAACCAGGGCTACACTGAGAAACCCTATCTCAATAAACTGAGAGAGAAGAATGTTGGGGGGGGGGGTCAATGTCAGTTGTTCCAGTTTCCTTCTCCTCTTCCATTCAGTCCAAAATTCCAGACCGTGAGATAGTGTTACTCATAGCTTAGATGAGTCTCTTCGGCTGTTAACTTTTCTGCCAACAGCCTCTTAGACATACTCACAGTGTATCTCCAAGGTGATTCTAAATCCCATCAAGTTGAGAACCAAGTTTAACTGTCATAATCTTCAAAGATCCAGGAGAGAATTACTGGAGTTACTAATGCTTGCCACATGGCAAGTAGCCAGCAGCTATTACTTGCTTGGCAAACCAAGTAGTCCAACAAAAAGGAAGTAGGAAATTGTCCTGGCTCTGGAAATCCACAAGATCTGAGGAGGAGAAGAAAGAGTGAACATGAATATACCCTAACATGAGTAAGCAATCAAAATTCACTTGGATCTATTTTTTGCTTGATGTTCTGCTTTCTTTCTGTGTGTTTGTTTAAACTTTTGTTTAAGTGTGAAATTCCTTACAAGTTCAATCATTTGAACACTTGGTAGCTAGATGGTAGCACTGTTTCAGAAGGTTGTGTATCCTTTAGGAAGTGGGGTGTGGCTGGTGGAATGACTCAATAGGGGAAGTCCTTGAGGGTCATAACCCTGCCCTGCCAGCTTCCAGTAACCGTTGTGTTCCTTGGTCTACTGAGATGTGAGTAGGTTGTGTGTCGTTAGCTGTTGCTGTGGATGAAGTTGCTCCAGCTGCCATGCTTGTTCCTACTATGATGGACTGTGCCCTGTGAACTGTGAACTGAAAGAAATCCTTTCTTCCCCTTCTAGGAGCATTTCTGTTCCAGAATCCTTGTGGAAGGCTAAAAGAACAAGGGTCTAGAAGTCCTCCCTTCCCTTTAAGTGTCTTCTGTCAGGCATTTTTTCAAAGCAATGAGATAATGATGAATACAGAAGGAGCTAGGCAGGGCAATTGCCTTGGGATTTCTGTTCCTCAACTGGTATGTTTTATTCAGTCATAGTTGCTGCTGGGGTGGTGGGGTGTGATAGGAGCTCCATGGAGGTGTCAAAAATGAGCAATGATAAAAAAAATTAACATTAGGAAATGCTTTCAAGTTTATATGGCATATTTATACCCTCCAGCTCATTTGCCCCTCAAAGCAATGCATGGAGATGGGCCAGACACAAAATTTCACATACAGCTTAGTACACACAGATGGAGAAAGTGGTTCTGCAAGGAATAAGGAAAGAAGATGAAATTGGAGACTAGGGAGCAGTTATTATATGTGTGTTAAAGGGCCACCTGAGCTACATGCCAAAGAGACAGAGCTAAATAAATGAATTTCCTACACTTGGGGAAGCTGTCTTCCCTGTGATGGGGAAATACAGAGAGATCAGCCATTGTTCTTGTTATATGCACAGAACCAATCACAGTCATCAAGGAAGTCCTTGAAGGAAGTGACAGCTAACCTGGTAAAAACCTGAGTGAGAGTTAGCCAGAACTACAGAGGTAGAAAGAGGCTCCCCTAGCATCCGAAGAAGCTAAGCACAGAGCAGAAGGCCAGTCACCATAGCCATGTGAAGATAAGAATGGGTTCCGGATCCCTGGAGCCAGGGTAAGGGGCAGGGCAGGGAGAAGCAGGATTGTGACCTCGACTGATGGAGAAATTTGGGTCACTGTCATTCAGAGCCCTGCAGGTCATCCTATAGAGGTGGGATGCTGTCTGGTAGATTATGGGCTAGCTTAGATCATTCTGGCGGTTGTGCAGAAGAAGGGAAAGGAGCAATAGAAAGCATATATGCTGAAGGTACAGAGACCCGTGAACAGGCCAATGCAAAGGTCTGGGGCAATGCTAATAAAAGCCTGGATATGGGGAAAAGAACCCTTGGCAGCCTTAAAGATACTACTGACTTACATTCAGTGTCACCTTGGGCGGCAGTGATCAGATAGAGATCGAAAATATAATGGATGGAAATTTCATGCAACAAACCTCTGAAAACTCAAAAGACAGTTCTGAGGTGCTAACTGCTGCATACTTTTTAGATTTTATTATTGAAAAACTCCTGTTGGATGCTTCAAAAATGGCATGTAAAAAAAAAAAAATACCCACTCAGATGGAGATCCGCAGGCCCCATAAATTCCTCGTCAGCTTCTGCAGACTTATGACATGCTTTTAAAACATGAAGGAGAAAAAAAACTTAACAGGCGAGGGGATAGTGACATTTTGTGCCAATCACTTTACAAACAACCTGACTTTGCTGATGGGAAAATAGACCTTGAAAAAGCCCGATTCATCAATAGAGCAGAGGTCAGACTCCAGTAAATAAAAGAAAATTGCTATAATTGCTGATAAAATGCGGCTTTTGTCATTTCATTTATGCATTTCAATTGCAATTAGATTAACAAGAATTTCAAGGGGGAGAAATTTCCATTGCAAACTACCTTTCAGACTGAACAGGCAGGGAGCTTCAGAAATAGCTCAAAATCTTACAAGCAAGGGGCCCAGAGGGACAGCCAGGGCCAGGTCATTATTTCCATAATCTCCAAGTCACATCTCCAGTGGAGAGATTTCCTGGGGTGCTTTGAGGAGAAGGAGGAGTCTATCAACCTAATTGTGACACAAGCAATAAGTGGGTACACTGCCTGGAGGAAATTTAAAGACAGTGAGGAACCCAAAAGTCCAGAGGCAAGAGCTGATTGAGATACCATGGAGGGGTGCTTTATGATCCCCATATTCCAGCAATTCTAAACACTATCAGTGATTCCTCCCAGGGGCCCTTTCCTACCATAGCCCCTCCTGAAAGCCAGTATTTCTACACTGAGGAATGTTTAGCTCAACTGAGACTACAGTGTTTTATAGACACTCACTTACCCACTCACCAATTTAGCAGATATTCAAGCATTCCCCTCCTCTTCATCATTATCCTACTAGGTAGCAAAATTTATAATGAGAATGCCAGGGTCCAGAAAGGTGAACAGACTTACCAAAAGGAAAAGAAAAAATAAAGCCAAATCACTGACAAAATTTTAGAGTTTGAATTCTAGACTACTTGAATTTTCATAGCCTATCATTGTTTCCATCTTTTCAGTTCACTGACCATATCTGGCCCAACACATGCTTGCTCTTTGTTCAGAGTTCCATACCGGACAGGTTCCACTTGAGTCTCCCAGGCTTCCTCCAGGACTGTCCAGGATGAAAGTTAGTGGTGTTGGGGAGCAGGGGTTGTGTAAGAACCCAACTATGATGCTCTTTCACAAACATAAGCCCAAAAATCAGACATTCAGTTCCCCCAAATTAATATGTTTACCAATACTTATAATGGAAAAAGATATTTCTATGCCAGTGAAAGAAGGAAGGGGGAAGACTAGCACCGGGTGGGAGGAAATTCCTTTTCTGGTGCAGTCAGATTATTAGTCCTCTATCAGATTTAGGATTGGTAAAAATCCTTTCCCAATCTGTTGATGGCCTTTTTGTCTTGTTGACAGTGTCTTTTGCCTTACAGAAGCTTTGCAATTTTATGAGGTCCCATTTGTCAATTCTTGATTTTACANCACAAGCCATTGGTGTTCTGTTNAGNANTTTTTTCCCTNTGCCCATATCTTNNAGGNTTTTCCCCACTTTCTCNTCTATCAATTTCAGTGTCTCTGGTTTTATGTGGAGGTCTTTGATCCACTTAGACTTGAGCTTTGTACAAGGAGATAAGAATGGATCGATTCTCATTCTTCTACATGATAGCCGCCAGTTGTGCCAGCACCATTTGTTGAAAATGCTGTCTTTTTTCCACTGGATGGTTTTAGCTCCCTTGTCAAAAATCAAGTGACCATAGGTGTGTGGATTCATTTCTGGGTCTTCAATTCTATTCCATTGATCTACTTGTCTGTTGCTGTACCAGTACCATGCAGTTTTTATCACAATTGCTCTGTAGTACAGCTTAAGGTCAGGCATGGTGATTCCACCAGAGGTTCTTTTATTGTTGAGAGTGGTTTTTGCTATCCTAGGTTTTTTTATTATTCCAGATGAATTTGCCAATCGCCCTTTCTAACTCTGTGAAGAATTGGGTTGGAATTTTGATGGGGATTGCATTGAATCTGTAGATTGCTTTTGGCAGGATGGCCATTTTGACTATGTTAGTCCTGCCAATCCNTGAGCATGGGAGATCTTTCCATCTTCTGAGATCTTCTTCAATTTCTTTCTTTAGGGATTTGAAGTTCTTGTCATACAGGTCTTTCACTTCCTTAGTTAGAGTCACACCTAGGTATTTTATATTATTTGTGACTATTGTGAAGGGTGTTGTTTCCCTAATTTCGTTCTCGTCCAGTCTGTCCTTCGTGTAGAGGAAGGCCACTGATTTGTTTGAGTTAATTTTATATCCAGCTACAGCACTGAAGCTGTTTATCAGGTTTAGGAGTTCTCTGGTGGAATTTGTAGGGTCACTTATGTATACCATCATATCATCTGCAAATAATGATATTTTGACTTCTTCCTTACCAATTTGTATCCCCTTGATCTCCTTTTGTTGTCGGATTGCTCTGGCTAGGACTTCAAGTACTATATTGAATAGGTAGGGAGAAAGTGGGCAGCCTTGCCTAGTCCCAGATTTTAGTGGGATTGCTTCGAGTTTCTCTCCATTTACTTTGATGTTGGCTACTGGTTTGCTGTAGATTGCTTTTATCATGTTTAGGTAGGGGCCTTGAATTCCGGAGTGGGTGGGTAGGGGAGCAGAGGTGGGGGGGAGGGGTATAGGAAACTTTCGGGATAGCATTTGAAATGTCAATAAAGAAAATAATAATAAAAAAAAGTGAAAAAAAAAGCTGAAAAACACATGAAGACAAGTCAACAGAATTCACCTGTTCATGAGAGTGCAATGAATTTGACTCTCCAGTGTTGACCATGAGGCCAAAAGGCTAGAACACCCATAAACTGGGTCAAGGTCCAGTTACCAAATGTCTCCACTAAGGACTTCTCATGCCTCTTCCATTACACAAGATAATGTTCACCTGTGCTGGCTAGTTTTACATCAACTTGACCCAAGCAAGAGTCATGGGAGAGGACAAAGCCTCAATTGAGAAAATGTCTTTATAAGGTCCAGCTTTTCTTATTTAGTGATTGATGGGATAAAGGCTAAGTCCACTGTGGGTGAAGTCATCCATGGGCTGACGGTCCTGGGTTCTATAAGAAAGCAACCAGAGCAAACCAGTAAACAGCATCCCTCCATGGTGTCTGCATCATCTACTGCCTCTGGATTTCTGCCCTGCTTGAGAGCTCCTCTTGATTTCCTTAAATGATGAACAGCAATATGGTAGGCCAAATAAACACTGTCTTCCCCAACTTGCTTTTGGTCATGGTGTTTCATCACAGCAATAGTAGCCCTAACAAAGACATATATAGATACCTACTCCTACTCCTACCCCCATCCACATACTTTAAAAAAGTAAAATGTAGAAACACTGTATATTCACTATAGAAATCATATTTTATATGCTCTTAGTATATAGTTGCTGGTAGTTGGTTTTCCGTTATTATGACAAAATAACTGAGCAAAACTACTTAAGGAACAAATAGGTCATGGTACCAGCCCATCATGGCAGGAGGGCATGACAATGAACAGGTAGATGATGGTGGCTAGCATGTCACCCCCACCCCCATTTTTATTCCACCTGGAATAAATCTGATAGAATGTGGCATGATACCAACCACATCTGAGGTGGGCTCCCCACATGGGAAATCTCACAAGCAGATAAGTTTTTACCAATCTTCTAGGCATCCAATCAAGTTGACAACCAAGTTTGACTATTGTGTATCATCTCTAACATCCTGTAATTAATAGCTGAGCTAAGGTCATTTGTAACTTCTGGCTCACCAGCTAACTGTCCCCTGCTCACTACAGATGGTATGATTTGAGTTCTAACAGGTTTAGGCAGCCCGTTCCTGTGGCTTTCATGAGTGTACATATCACATCTCTTTTGTTTTGGCTCTACTCCAGTCTTGACCAAGGGCTACAGGTTTCCTTGGCAGACATTCCATGCTACTGGCAACTCTAGCATCCTTGGGTTTCTACTTTAACTTAGTTTCCAACATCCAAGTCTCACAGGAATTGCCTGAAGGGGCTCCCTTCAGGGATCCTATCCTGGAACATGTTCCCTAGCCTCCAAGGTTTTCCTTCTAAAATCTTTCTGCATGCCTCCATAGCTCTGTAATGCATATATTCTGCGTTTGTATAGGCACAAAACCAGCACCATATGGACAGGGCCGAGGTCTGCTACCAGTGTGAGCAGGAGCCTCCTCTGCTTGGAACTTGGCTGAAGTTGCTTCCGAGTTCCCAAATGAGACATCCCTGGGTGGGTGGGTAAAAATACAACACCCAGGGACACTCTCTTCTAAAGGGAAATCTTCAAAGTGAGTTTTACACCCTGGAGTCTTCTGTGGGTGGGGTCTCACCAATTCCTAAAGTGTCCTTAAGGGACCTTACCTATCATTCTAGTGCTTAGATCCCATTGATTGAGGCCTCTTTTTCTGCCTGTGTATGTATGTATGTATGTGTGTGTTCCCTTTCTGGGGTGCCATCATATTTTCACATATTCCCATTCTGCTTGTTGTTCCTGATTTTCACTGAAGGCCTGGCTAGTAACATACAGCAGTCCTGGTGCTATACCACCTTAAAATTCCACCAATAAGGTGGGGCATTACCTTTGGCTTTGGTTTCACTAGTAAATTATCAAGACACTAGTAAAATGTACACAAATTCTTGGTCAGGCTGTAATTCAAGTTGTCCTTACTCCAGCTCCTATCAGAGTACTTATTCCCATCAGAAATCTCACCAATGCAATTTTTGCTAGCTGTATTGCTATTGGCATTCTAGTTTTCCAAATCCCCACAAGTACATTCAACTATTCTCTGGTTACAATACTCTCGAGCCTTTAGTCCACAACTCCAGACTCTTACAAATTCCTCCGATAATTATGTTCCAGGTTTGCTCACAGCATTCCACTATGACATAAACTTTCTACATTAATTACTTTTATTCATGATGATAAAAGTATTTGACAAAAACTGCTTAAGGGTTCATTGAGATGCATAATTTCAGCAGGATTCAATCCATTGATGCTTTGTCTTTTGTACTTGTACGGGACATCTTGACAGTGAAATCATGTGGTAAAATGTATTCATATTCCAGGGCACCATGAAGCAAAGAGCAAAGATAGACTCAAGGACCAGGTACAGTTTCAAAGCTCCACCCTTAATAACCTACTTCCTACAGTTGTACCACACCTCCCAAAGGTCTTACAGACTTCCCAAACAGCACCAGAATCTAGGAAATAAAGATTCAAAGCACAAACCTGTGGTGGACAGTTCAGATTCAAACCATACAAATTACATAAAATAACAGTTATAAATCTATGTAAATAGCTACAGATGTATAAAGATGCAATTTGCAAAATAACATTAAATAGTCATGCCAAAGCTTAAATAAAGATCTGGCTTTGGTACAATACTGAAACTGAGTTGTTATTAATTTAGACTAAAGTTCTATAAATTAAAGTAATAACTAATTATTAAATGACTCCAAAGAAAGAAATTAAAATAGATATTAAATATAGAAGCTAGTCAAAACAATACAATAGAAAAATGTATCTATTGTCAAAGAAGACAGTAATGGACAAATCTAGAGTAAAATAAATATAGTGTATACATATATATAAAAATAGCAAAGGTAGCCCTTCCACATAAGTAAACATTAAATGTTAATGGTCTAAACTTTCTGATTAAAGCACAAAATGTTTTTTAGGATTTACTATATACTGCCATTAAGTGACTCATATTAGGCTGAAAGGCTGAAATGAAAGAATTCTAAAACATATACACAAACAGCCAACATTAGTTTCAAAAAGACAACTAGAAAAAGAAAACTTACCCAACATCATAAGCTAACTCTATCTATACAGAATTTAGTACTCAATGATAAACTTTTAATACTAATACTAATTTCCAATATTTAAGTTCATATGAAGCAGTTTCCATAGGTTAGGTTATAAAGGAAATCAATAGAAACTTTAAAAAGTTGACATCATACAGTTACCATAATGAAATAAAATTATACATAAATAACAGAAATTAATATAGACTATTAACACATATGTAGGTTAGAAATTCTCAATCAGAAGTTCCAAGATAAATTAGAAAGTGCTTTGAGATAAATAAACATGAAAACACAACATACTAAAACATAGCAGGATATAGTAAAAGCTGTACTCAGAAGAAACTCAGCCCTTCCAATGCTAATATTAAAAACAAGAGAAATCTCAAATAAGTAAAACTTGAAAAGCTGAGGAAAGAAGACTCAACTCTAACCAAAGCTACCAGATGGAAGAATATATTAAAGATTAAAATAGAGATTAAAATATAAAACAAAAATATTACTATGGACAAATCAATAAAACAAAACAATTTTTCTTTGAAAATACCAACAAAACTGATAGATCTCTAGCAGAAGTGAGAAAAGAAAAAACTGAAATTATTATAATAAGAAACTTATCGACATTATTACCAACTTTACAACCAAAACAAGGATTATAAAAGAATATAATAAATTTCTGCATGGTAATAAATTAAATAACCTACATAAAATAACCACATGCCAAGAAGCATTGAACATGCAAAACTGACCCAAAAAAAAAGGGAAATGGAGTCTATATATGGACCTACAAATATATTTAGTCAGTAATCAAAAAACTCCACAGGGATGTTGTCATGAGAACAGACACCTGTAACCTCTGACTGGGGCGGCTGAGACATTAAAAACATGAATGTGGTTTCAGCCTAGGCAATATAGTAAGATCAAGCAACTCTGAGACACATAGCTAGACCCCATATGTAAATGGGAAGGAGAAGAGGGGCAGGATCGGAAGCCAACTGTTTCACTAGTGAATTGTATCACATCTTAGATGAATTAAAACCAATCTTTCTCAAGATCTTTCAAAATTAAAAGAGCAGGCTGGGAGATGCAATCAGAGAATAACGAGTTCTCTGAGCATCGTGGCATGAGAGTACACATCTTTAATCCCAACACTGGGGAGGCAGAAGCAGGCAGATTTCTGAGTACAAGACCAGCCTGGTCTATAAAGTGAGTTCCAGGACATCTAGTTCTAGGTAGAGAGACCCTGTCTCAAAAGCAAACAAACAATTTTTTTAAGTACTTGCTGAACAAGTATGGGAACATTTGAATTCTAATTTTGAATCTTAAGAATCTATATAAAGCAAGAATGTGGACCTGTGACTCCAGTGTATCTAAGAGATAAGAGATGGGGACGGGAAAGTCACCACCACCACCAAGCTCGTGAGCCAGATAGCCTGCCATGCAGCAGAGAATAAAAATAGACCCTTCCTCAAATAGATTAGCACTGACACTAAAGTTTGTCCTCTGACCTCTACATGCATGCCATGGCATATATGTGCCTGCACCCACATGCATGAATGTGAGAACACACATGCACATCCATCATAAAAACATACAATCAATGTAAAAAAACTTAAAAGAAAACAAGAGTAGAAGGGAATGGGTTTGCAAGATAAAAAGCATTTATGATAACTGTACATAGCTAGCATCATACGAATGACAATCGTATACCATCTCATCTCCCAAGATTATGTACATTTTTTACCTGTTCTATTTAACAAAGCTTCAGTGTCATCAGAAAAGATGAAAGTTTCAATAGTGCCTGGGTCATAAGGGAAGAGGTAAAGTCATACATTTTTATAGATGGCATCTTATAAGACATACTGGAGAGACTACTCTAAAACCCTTTATAACAAATGATTTCAGCATGATTGCAGGGTATAAGATCAATATACAAAAATCAATTGCCATTTTCCTACAACTTTGCAATAAACAATGAGTTCACGCTGCATCCCAAAATTAGATTAAGAAAGCAATTCCATCTATAAGGTAGTAAAAAATAACAAAATGCATGGGAATGCATTTAACAAGATGCACAATCTGAAGATTGCAAAATGTTGCAGAAACAAACCTAAATAGATGGGAATATATCCCACATTCATGGATCAGAAGACAATTTTGTTAGGAGTATACTTCTCCTAAATTGATCTATAGTTTCTATACATTCTCAGTCACAGTCCCAATTAGATTCTTTGTGGAAGCTAACAAGGCGATCCTAAAGAACAGTATATGCATGCAACTAAAAAAAAAAAAAAAAGCCAAAATGAGAGACAGGAAAGAGAGACAGAGACAAAGAGAGATAGAGAGGCAGAGACACAAAGAGACAGAGACACAGACACAAAGACACCAAGACACAGTGAATCAGGGAGACAGAGAGACAGAGAACTCACACACCCTGGTGTCACAACTCACCACAAAGCAATGACAATCAGGAGAGTGTGGCCCTTCTCAGTGATAGAGGCGAACGTACAACAGTCAGATATAACTATCAGGAGGAATGAACCATGAATCCCAAATCAAGGCATTTTCAGTAAGGGGGCTACATCAATCTAATTTGGAAATAAATAGCTCTTCAGATGATGCTGGAACCACTGCATTAACAAAAGGAATTGTTTTTAAAAGTTGGCTTTTACTTTAGAAGAAAATTAGTGTGATAAGGTTACGGTCCCGGATTGCTAGTGGAGTTTTAACCATGGTAAGGAAGGCAAACACAGAACAGAGAAGGAAACTGATGGGTTTGCCTTGATCAATGTTAGAGGACACTATGAAGAAATGCCTACCTTCGAAATGGAGAAACTATTTGCAAACCTAACATTAAATGAGTATTTAATATCTCTAACATAGGAGAAGTAACTCAAAAAATAATTTGATTTTTACAATGTGACATTGACTTGGTAGATCTTTCTCCAAAGAAAATATACAGATGGCAAAAAGATCACATGGGAAGAAACTCAACATCATTACTCCTTAGGGAGATGCAAATGAAAGCTATGCTGAGCTGGTGGGCTATATGCTTACTAGAATGTTTATTATTTTTAAAGTAGACATTAAAAGTTTTGTTTTTTTTAAATAAAAGAACAGTGAAAAATACATTGTTGAGATGGGAAGAGTGTGATGAAAACTCAAGCTTCATATTTTGCTGATAAGAATGTGAAATAGCTTAGACATTATGGAAAATAGCCTGACAGTTTAACATAGAATTATCATGGCTGTTTCACTATTATCTGTAATAGCCAATCATCCAAATGCTTAAGAATTGGTGAATTAACAGAACGTTGCCCGTCTATACAATAAGGTGGGTAGTATTTAACCATAAAAGGTAGTACATTTTACAGTGTACGTGAGCCTTGAAAACGTGGGAAGAGGAAGACGGTAAGATACATGATGATCTAAAGACCACGTGTTGCATAACTACATAGATGCCAGCCATCTAGAGTAGATAAATCTGCAGTGACTGAAAGATTATTAACTATTAGAGGAGCTAGGTGGGGAAGTAGAATGCTGGATAATTATAGGTTTATTGTTGGTGCAATAGAAATGTACAACATTGTGAGCAAATTGAAAGCCAAGGACGTTTACACTTTGACACAGTTAATGTGGACTGAGGATTTAGCTCAGTAGTGGAGGGCTCATGTATAGGGGGCCTGAAATGAATCCCAGGTATGAAAAGAGAGGGGGGCAAATAGGCAGACAGAAAGGGAGGGAAGGAGGGAGGCTGAGGCTAAGTAGGAGCTTGTCTAGCATACACAAAGCCCTGTGTTTGAGTCCAGGACCACATAAATCAGGTGTGGATGAACACACCTATATAATCCAAACTCTCAAGAGATGGAGGCCATCCTCTGCTACACAAAAAGTTGAAAGCCACCATGGGATAGATAAGGCCCTGTCTCAAAGTGGAAAAAGTAAAAAGGAGAAGAAAAAAATAAACTAGTGCAAAGGAAAGTGAGAAATAGGACCTTCAAGGAGAGTCGGGACAGTTGCGAGTGTATGATATATATACATGTTTAAATTGGATAAAATGTGCCCCCCATAAAACATAATAATTTTAAGACCAAGGAGAGGAAAATAAAACATTTCAAAACATCAAGAATTAAGCTTTAAGGCAAACCAGACTAAAAGAATAGGAGCAACAAATTAGGCAAACTCCTGTGCATGTGTGTTTGTTTGTAGAGACTAGTATAAAGGATGAGCAGCTCATCAATAAATAAAATCAACCATAGAGAAAATCTAAAAATACAGACAGAACAAGAAACACAAGATGACCTCTACTTGAAAAAAAAAAAAAAATCAACCACTAGCAATTAAAATGAAGCAAATTAAATGGTTGTAAAATATTTCCAACCCCTTCAAATTGTTATTCCAATAATAACACTATTAAATAACAGCAAAAAAAGCATACTAATCTATTGCATGTATTAGCACAAACCTGCTGCAATCTTGCAATCTGGGAAGGAATTTAAATATATGAATGGCGAGCCTAAGTCTATCCAGACCCTGCAACAATATGCAACATTTAAAACAAGTGAGGGAACTAGACAGGGGCCGAAATAAAAAGATTGTTTTCACTGCAGCGTTATTATCTTTTAAAGTATTCGTGCACATTGAAAGACATTTCAAACGTGAGTGTTAAAACAATCAACCCAATCTGATCCTATAGTAATAACCATCACAAAAACAAGGTGACATTACATTCTGTTTCTGGAGCTATAGACAGAAAATGGGTAGGTGGGGTTGTTTGAAAAGCACTGGGTAGATGGAAATAGCTTGGAGCAGAGTCACTCGCAATGCTGTAACTAGGAAAAACAAGCTACTTTTTATGTATTTATACACGAAAACATACAGAACTCGACATTAAACTGGAAGATTAGTAAATTTCAGACACATGATTTTTCACCATAATATTTTTCATTTATGCAATCCTTTTTAAAACACTACAATATATTTGCAAACACCACACATCAAGAGGCTTGGAGCAGCAGCCACTCTAGGTCTGAGAGTTCTCTGGGTCAAGAATGGGATGTGAGGTTCCCTGGCAGGAATGAATGTCTGTAATCTCAGCTGTTGAGGAAGAAGATCAGAAGTTCAAGGTCAGCCTTTGCTACATAATGAGTTCTTGGCCGGCCTGGGATATATCAGACCCCACCTTAGGGACTAACAACTAAATCTAATGAACAACAAAAATTTTCAATTTTGCAACTTGGGGAGTAGGGTTAGGTGTCTGCTGGTGAAATCTTTTTCCTCCAGCCCCTCACAGCCTCTGAGATGGTCAGATAACTGGCTGGCTTCTTCCTGTGTTCAAGTCTATGCCCAACTTGCCCCCTACTTGTAAGAGCACTGGTCATATTGACTTAGCATCTACCCCTATGACCTTATTTAAATTCTGTAATGACCCTGTTTCCAAAACTGTCACATTCTGAGGTAATGGAGCCTAGAGCTCCAATTTAAGTACTTAGAAGGACAACATTCAGTAACAAGTATGTAAATAAAATAAATCTCCTTCCAAAGAGATATTTTTTAAAAGATTTGAAAATTGTAAGTCTGTTTTCTATTATAATCTTTAACAGCATTGAATGATCCATTGCTGTGAAAAATAAGAAAATTAGCACTTCTACAATGTTCCCTCTTCCTGTCTTCTTTTTTTCCTCAGGGGTGTTAGTAATTTTACTCTATCAATATTTATGATATTTAAGTTCCATGGTACAATAGTATAACTTGCTATAATTTTTCAACCATAGATTTCTATTTTTTGAGAGCATTTTACTTAAGAATATTTTCCTTAAATGCTTTTTTTTTTGTTTTATGTTATTTAAACTGATGAGACCCTAATCAGCAGTCTTTCGAGGCCATCTCTATTGGTAGAACTGAACCTTATGGTGAACTCAGTTTCATCATCAGCCAAACTATTTTTTTATAACATAAGATTCATATACATTCTAACCTGTGGACCACAGACCACATGATCCCTGGCATAGTTATCACTTGACCCAACACAAAGTCCTAAGCTTGGTTAAACATCATGAGGTCAGGGGATGTAACTCAGGTAGTAAAAGGCTTGTCTGACATGCTTGCCACCCGAGGTTCTATCCTCAGTAACACATAAATATGTAAAATTGGTCTGGTAGTGCATGTCCATAATCTCAATTTTTCTGTATTTTTACTCTAGAGGTAGAAGCAGGAGGATCACAAATTCAAGATCATCCTTGTCTACATAGTGAGTTCTTAGCCTGGCTCAAAAAACAAAAGCTAAAACTAAAACAAACAAAAGCAAATGAGGTTTGGTTGGGTTTTTTTTTGTTTGTTTGTTTTTGTTTTGTTTTGTTTTGTTTTTTGGCATGTTTTTATACTCAATTGTAAGTTTCTCCAGCATCAACCCTGTAAATAACAATGGTGTCTCAATGTCATAGCATCGTACATGACTATAGATTGGTCATTTTTGTGTCCCCAATGCCTTGAAAATACACCCATTTCTCTCTTGGACTTGTGTATAAAATATAATTTAGCTGGGCACAGCCACCTAAGGTCACACCCTCTCACTTGATCCTGTAGACATTGTTCAAGCCTTTGACAATGTCTTTTCCTCTCATGCTATATACAACATAAGTTGCCTGGGTTTCAACAGAGTATTTTCTTTGGGAGAGTGATCAAAGCTGAGTTTGTATATCTTATGTTCTGGTACTTGCTTTTTTTTGGTATTTTATTTATTGTTGTTGTTATAGTTAGTGTATTTGCATTTATATGGTATGTGTGCCATATGGTGTGTATGCATGTG
The DNA here is from genome assembly GCF_900095145.1 of Mus pahari. NCBI lineage: Eukaryota > Metazoa > Chordata > Mammalia > Rodentia > Muridae > Mus > Mus pahari. The sequence continues at coordinate 66,982,661 of NC_034590.1, forward strand.
AGTGGGAATGTATATGGGTGAATGAATGTGCGTGCCATGGCCCATGTAGGGAGGTAGAAGACAATTTGCAGGAATTAGATCTCTCCTTCTGCCTTCTTAAGGCAGGGACCCTTTTGCTGTTTCTGCCCTGCTACCGATAGCAGGCTCAGTTCTCCTCTCTCTGTCTCCAATCTCTCTGTAGGGTTGCTAGAATTACAGATGTATGCCAACACGTGGGCTTTTTACATTGGTCCCAGGGAATGAACTCAGGTTTTCAGGCTTGTGTAAAAAGTGTTTCTACTTGCTGGATCCTCTCCAGGCCTCGGTGGTTTTTTTCTCCTTTATGCATCCATGGTGAGTGGTCAAGTACACCAGCACTTAGTGCCTGTGTTGTGGTTCCCTAGCAACACTTCAGGCTCTGCTGTTAGCTTCTAGCATCAGGTGTGCTTGTGGAGAAATCTGAAGTCAGCTGGACTTCTCTCTTTGAATTCAGCATATTCTTTTCAGCTTAGTTGCCAGAAAGATTATTTCTTCATTATTGGAACTTAGTGGGCACAGGGTATGGTTCACATCACCTGATCTGTCACAGGATATCATTCGCATCACATGATCTGTTTCCCTCGAATGAGCTCCATCCTTTCAATTCTTAAAGGATAGAAGGAACTATTTCTTCCACATCACCTGTCACTCCTCAGCAGAGACACCATGACGCCTACTTTTAAGTTGCCCCCTCACTCAGGACCATAACCTCTGTTCTTTTCGGCAGCCTTCATTGTTACTATAGCAAACCCTTTCTTTATATGGCAGAGCTGTGATTTTCAGCTGTCTAATTTAGTTACTTTTGTTTGTGATTTGCTATTTCCATAATACTGTAGTTTTTCATCAATTTTCTTAACATTGTGCATTCTCCTAATGTCTTGCTGAGTTGGTTGTCTCATTTCTTGTTGAACCTGTTTGATGAAATTTAGGACACTAATGTTCTTCTAGTGCAATATAAAACAGAAGTGTTCCTTATTCTTTGAGATGTGTTTCTTCATGGTTGGGGTTTCCTTTATCTTTTTGCGAACAATTTTCTTCTTCCCTCTCCCCTTGTTTTTCTTCCCTTCACGCCTTACCTTTTCATGTTCCTTCCTTTCTTGAGGGTACGATGGAGTGAGGACCATAGCACATTTATTCAGTCATTGAATGGTTTCTTTGCTTGTTCTGAGCAGTTCTAAAGAGGCTTCCTGTTTCCTGGATCCTTCTTGTGATATCCGCTACCTGCTTTTTGTCCCCATTCTAAAATAATGACCCTTGTATGTCAAGACTCAAACCTTCTCAATAGATGAAGATATTACTTTCCAGCATATATCACAGTATGGACATAACACCCTGAAAACAATCTAAGCTACCTTGGGAATAGTAAGAACAGCCTAAGCAGTCTCCCCTGGACACTGCTCATATGTTCTCATATGAGGTCCCTTCCCCTAGACACTTTGCTCACATGTTCTCATATGAAGTTCCCCCCCCCATCTGACTTCTAGCCTGATGTGGTCAGGTTAAAACACCACCAGCAGAAACAGAGTATTTCCTTGAATTTTATCACATTAAATAAATATGCTTTCTTATTCGTTGCTAGAGGATTTGGGGGGGTGGATATGAGCAGATTTTTAATTAGCTGCTTTTTATTTAGTCAAGAATTAGAGTGGACCAATTGTGCAGCTGGCATAGTTAGAGTTGTTCCATGTAATTATTTAAATGAGTGAAGAAGCAAGGAGAATCCAACTCTTCAATAACAGAAGATTGCATAGATAAACTAGAATAGACCTTTATAGTTGCGTATTAGTCATGAAAATATGTTTGAATTCAAATGAGAAAATAAAGTTTTCACAATATATTAAACAGGGAATCAAGCCATATGTGCAACATGAGCCAGTTATGCTTGGATTAAATATCTAACCAAGCAGAATAAATCAGCAAATACAGTACTAAGCCCTGAAGTCCCCACAGTGTTGATGGCCATTATTCTGAGCAGTTACTTCACCTCTTGAAACTTTCAGCTAAACAGAAACTGCTTGCCAGGAGTGGTGGTGCACGCCTTTAATCCCAGCACTCAGGAGGCAGAGGCAGGTGGATTTCTGAGTTCGAGGCCAGCCTGGTCTACAGAGTGAGTTCCAGGACAGCCAGGGCTACACAGAGAAACTCTGTCTTGAAAAAACAAAACAAAACAAAACAAAAAACAAAACAAAAAAAAGTGCTTCAAGAATTCCTTCCTGGGGCTGGACAGATGGCTTAGTGGTTAAGGGCACTTGCCACTCTTCCAGAGGACCTGGTTTTGACTCCCAGTACCTACATGGTGGCTCACAACCCACCTGCAATTCCATTTGGGGGGAATCCCGTGCCCTCTTCTGGCTTCCATGACACCAGACATGCATGTGGTACACTTGCATATATATAGGCAAAGCATTTATATGTATAAAGAATTAAAATATATTTTTTAATTACACAGTAGATAAAAACCTAGGAAGCAAAGAAGAGGTGATTGGAAAACTTAATAGCAAGAAAGTGAGAGGCCCACACCTCTGAGCTTTAAAGCAAAGGACAGCCGAGGAGGGAACTGGATGGGTGGATGAAGGGTTTCAGTAGAAATGAGAGAAAGGCTTCATGGGTTGATGGGAGGTGCATGGAGCCACAGTAGCTTATTATATTATATATCTTATTATATTTAAAAATACACCTATAAAATGACAGTGAGACCCCCCAAAACCAACAAAAACAAATGAAAGAATAATAACAAAATAACAAAAATAAACAAAAGATAGCATAATACCTCAGGGCTGGGTCCCCTGTGAAAGTGGTCACAGGTCACAAACACAGTATCCCACCACCAGTCAGTGCTACCTACCCTGCAATTAGCCAAACCGAAGAAGACAACCCTGCGACACAGAAGGGAAGAGGTGTTCAGAGGTGAGCGTGAGAATAAAGAGGCTCCTGCCAACATGCTCCTTTCCCAGGAATCCCATGGCAGGGCTCATTGGGGAAATAACAGATAGACAGAACGCGTCAGGACAGGACTTGCCTGGGAAGGGATTAATAACTTCTGGGATTAACAAGGGGCATCTCAGGAGGATGAGCCGGCTAGAGAGCAGGAAAGCATTCAGGCAAAGGCTGATGCTGAGTAGATGACTCAGAACCTGCAAGGACGCTGACTCATAGAGCTCACTGTGCAGGTGCGCCATCAGCTCCATAATCGTGAGTCCCTACCATGTTTTCTCCACCTAGAAACCCCACGTATACTAAACAGCACCCCACCCTCAGAAGTACCTCAAAGAGAGGCCTGTAAAGCTCTGCTTGTGCCCCTGGAAACCATGACACCCCTAGTATTTAGGATTGCTTAGCAATCTGCCTCATCCCCTTTTTTTCCCTCTCATTCTTACAATTGCCGAATGGAGTGTGGGATCATAGCCACCAAAGAGCCTCCTTATTAGCATCAGAACTATAGTCAAAACACATTATGCTTGGCTAATACATTTATTTTTTATGTAATGGAAATGCCATCAAAGCACAGTTAATCGGAATTGAATTAAATCATAATTGGAGCTCTTGTGCACAAGGAAGAGAAATTATTCTTTATTGTGGCAGATGGAAAATGCACCCGTTGTAATTTACTTTTTAAGCAAAAAGCCATTTTTATCCAGAGGAGTGCATCCCAGCGGCACTGGATCCCAGTGTCATCAATGCTGAGACACCTCAATGCAGAGCCACCTGTGTCCACAGCTCTTCCTGTGGAGAGGGATAAGGGAAGTGCTTTGATGTAAAGCACCAGCCTGCCCAGCAATGTGACCTTTGCCCCTCTGAGAGGAGAGTTCCTGCATGCAGGGAGAGGGGATTCTGAAGACAGTGAAAACGATGTATCAGACACACCAGTCTCTAGGTCATTCACGGGAGACAGAAGTATAAACCAAGGTCCAGTTTCTATGCTGTGTTTGATCAGTCTATTCTTCCAACCATGCTTGACCTTAAGAGTACAAGAAATACCTTCTAATGTTACAATTAGATACCCACGGTGCCTTCCCACAGTCATCTCAGCATCCTGGGGTTTTAGAAGGTTCTTCGCAGGCTCCCTGGGCTCTGTTCACACCAGATCTGGATACTGTTCTGTGAGCCTGCAGCACTCTTCATGGTAAAGAGCGACCATGCTTGTGTGGGTTTCCAATGGACCTATATAAAGCCATATAAGCCTCTTGCTCCCTAATTGCACTTGAGACCATTCATATAACTATATGATAGCTCAAACCCAGACCAAGCACATATAGGACACATGGGGATACATATGTGCACACATGCATGTATGCATGCACACACACACACACACACACACACACACACACCCTGACATTTTTTTTTCTGGCAACACGGCAGTCACCAAACTACAGATTTCTTCCTCTGTTCTTTACCTCAGTATCTCCTGGAAGATTTTTGAATCCCACCTCTATGGACTCCATCTCCTCAAAATGGTTTGAGTATTCGAAAATCATTCTCCTCCTCCTCTGTCATTCATAGAGCGAGAATTTTGAACACTACAAAGAAGACCAGAATCTTGTACCGGGTAGTGAACCGAACATACACATGACCCAGAATGGCCCTAGGCAAATGCTGTTCCAGCCTTGTGTTCCCAGACTTCTAAGCTAACATCACACACAGCAGAAAGAAAATCAATAGAGGCCCCGACTTCAGGGCTCTCTGAGGCATTGCTGGCTCCCTCTGAATTTTGTCCACGACCAAAATGAGCCAGAGATGCATAAGACATTGCTGGGTGTTTAAACTTCCTGAGCTCATCTTGCAGGTCACATACCTGGTGGTTGAATTTGACCCTCAGACTGAGGCATCCTTATTCATCAGATGAGGACAGCGGGGCTTGGGGGACTTGGTTAGCCTGTGGCATTGCATGTGGTAGAATTGGCACAGCAATCACACTGTGTATATGTTCCTTCTGTCTCCCGGTTCTGTATTCTTCCATTAGCATCCTTTACTAACAGGGAAATATATCCAAATAGATACATTGTTTCAATTTACACTGTTAGTTCTTTCATCACCCAGTCTGAACTTTATATTCTTCCTTGTTCTTTCAAGTGTTGGAACTACAGGTGTGTGCCACACAGTGGTAATGGGTTGTTAAGCAGTTTTTGTTACACAAATATCGTAGAATGAACTTACACAAATTAAGCAGGCCATAATATAAGTGAGCAGTTGTTGAGCAAATGCTTTTAAGTAGCACATACAAGACTATATGCACACCTAGACCAGGAGAGCAGGAAGTGCAATATGGGAAGGAGGAAGAGAACACATGTCAGAAGGGAGCATCTTGTGCCCACTCTCCTGCCAAAGTCACCCACTGTGGGCAGGGACCAGACAAGGTGAGAGAATTTTCCTAAAAAGGAAGGCCAGGATTCAGGGAAGGGCATGGCTTTAAAGTTCTAGTGCTCTGGCTTTGTTCATATTCCAGTTCCCATACTTCCCAGCTGTTGTCCTTGGACAACCTAACTAGCTATGGGAGGCTGAATGCCCATGTACCAAATAGCAGTAATAATAATATTTGCCTCATGGGCTCTGTAATAGATAGCAAAATATGTTATTCTTAGCACAGCACCTAGCGTGTAGCAGGTATTCAGTAAGAAATCACCGAAGTGGGTAGTAACTGCATAGGAACAATACTGACAACATTAAACACCATGCTTAGCAGATAATAGAAGTCAATAAATCCATGCCTTCCCAAACCAAAGCCTGTAGGCTTCCTGCAGCTTCAACCTCTGAAGGTCTGGATTCCAGCATTAGCTGGTTCTCTTAGTGTCAATATGATATTAAGGGTTGTTAACACTGCATCTCTGGACAATAATTTTTTTTCTTTCCCTAAATTTAAAGAATCAATTATTTACCCAAAAGACTCCACGCAAACACGACACAGAGATACTTGCACATGATGTTTACTGCAGCATCAACATCTAAGTTATGGATCTACCCATGGATCCAGCCTTTAAGACAATGGGAGAATGGATGAGAAAACATGATACATATACACAGGTGGACTTTTGTTCAGCTGTAAAGTGTAAAAATTATGCCCCTCACAAGAAAATGGATAAAACAGGAGATATGACGTGTATTGGCCCATCACAGAAAGACAAATGTCATATTTTTTTCCTGTTCCTAGATTTCAGATAGATAAAAACTGTGCATGAATATAAGATATGAAAGCAGAAATAAAACTGTCTAGTGGTACAAAGGGAACTGATGAAAGAGGAACAGAAAAGAGAGGAGAGGATAGAAGTGCTTAGAGAGGATGATGTTGAACATACATTATATGCTTCTATGAAAACTTTAAGATAATTTAATTTTTAAAATAAAGCTTATAAGATCAAGCCACTGGTCGTCAGTCTTTGACAATGGAGTGCCCAGTGTATAATATGGCAACAGTCTACATTTACCCAATGGTACCGGGGGACTTGTATTCCATACCATCATTCCCAAGCCCCAAACAGGCACGGATAAAATCTGCAAACTATGGGGATCAACAGAACATGGCAGAATTGCCTTACAGCAATGTTTCAAGCCTCTAATTCAACCACAAAGAGAAGGGGTCTGACCATGAACCTGTTTGAAACAATGATTTGCTGTCCTTTCCCTATCAAAAAGCAAAAGAACCACTTGTGGTAGGCAGGGGTGGAAAGAAGAGTTGGGGAATATTTATTTGTTTGTTTGTTTATTTTATTAGATATTTTCTTTATTTACATTTTGAATGTTATCCCCGCTCCTGATTTCCCCTTAGAAAACTCCCTATCCCCTCCCCGTTCCTCCTGCTCACCAACCCACCCACTCCTGCTTCCTGACCCTGACATTCTCCTACATTACTCCATAGAGCCTTCACAGGAACAAGGGCCTCTCCTTACATTGATGTCCAACAGGGCCATCTTTTATAACATATGCAGCTGGAGCCATGGGTCCCTCCATGTGTACTCTTTGGTTGGTGGTTTAGTCCTTGGGAGCTCTGGGAGTACTGGTTGGCTCATATTGTTGTTCCTCCTATGGAGTTACAAACCCCTTCAGGTCCTTACTCTAACTCTTCTATTGGGGACCCTGTACTGAATCCAATGGTTGGCTGAGATCAACCACTTCTGTATTTGACAGGCACTAGCAGAGCCTCTCAGGAAACAGTTATATCAGGCTCCTGTCACCAAGCACTTGTTTGTATTCAAATAGTGTCTGGGTTTCGTGGTTGTATATGGGATGGATCTCCAGGTGGGGCAGTCTCTGGATGGCCTTTCCTTAAGTCTCTGCTCCACACTTTGTCTCTGTAACTCCTTCCATGGGCATTTTGTTCCCCCTTCTAAGAAGGAATGAAGTGTCTACACTTTGCTCTTCCTTCTTGTTCCGCTTCATGTGTTCTGTGAATTGTACCTTGGATATTCCGAGCTTCTGGGCTAATATCCACTTATCAGAGAGTGCATACCATGTGTGTTCTTTTGTGACTGGGTTACCTCACTCAGGGTGATATTTTCTAGTTCTCTCAACTTGCCTAAGAATTTCATGAATTCATTGTTTTTAATACCTGAGTAGTGTACTCCATTGTGTAAATGTACCACACTTTCTGTATCCATTCCTCTGTTGAGGGACATCTGGGTTCTTTCCAGCTTCTAGCTATTAAAATGAAGGCTCCTATGAACACAGTGGAGAATGTGTCCTTATTAAATGTTGGAGCATATTCTGGGTATATGCCCAGGAGTGGTATAGCTGGATCCTAAGGTAGTACTACATCCAGTTTTCTGAGAAACCACCAGACTGATTTCCAGAGTGGTTGTACCAGCTGGCAATCCCACCAGCAATGGAGAAGTGTTCCTCTTTCTCCACATCCTCACCAGCATCTGCTGTCACATGAGTTTTGGATCTTACCCATTCTGACTATTGTGAGGTGAAATCTCAGGGTTGTTTTGATTTGTATTTCCCTGATAACTAAGGATGTTGAACATTTCTTTAGGTGCTTCTCAGACATTGAGTATTCCTCAGATAATTCTTGTTTAACTCTGTACCCCATTTTTTAATAGCATTATGTGGTTCTCTGGAGTCTAACTTCTTGAGTTCTTTGTATATATTGGATATTAGCCCTCTATCTGATGTAGGATTGATAAAGATCTTTTCCCAATCTGTTGGTTGCCATTTTGTCCTATTGACAGTGTCCTTTACCTTACAGAAGCTTTGCAATTTTATGAGGTCCCATTTGTCGATTCTTATCTTAGAGCATAAGCCATTGGTCCTGTTCTGTTCAGGAATTTTTCCCCTGGGCCCATATGTTCAAGGCTCTTCCTTACTTTCTTTCTTATTAGTTTCAGTGTATATGGTTTTATGGGGAGGTCCTCAACCCATTTGGACTTCAGCATTGTACAATAAGATAAGAATGGATTGATTTGCATTTTCTATATGCTAACTGCCAATTGAACCAGCACCATTTGTTGAAGATGCTGTCTTCTTTCCACTGGATGGTTTTAGCTCCTTTGTCAAAAATCAAGTGACCNTAGGTATGTGGGTTCATTTCTGGGTCTCCAATTCTATTCCATTGATCTACCTGCCTGTCACTATACCAATACCATGCAGTTTTTAATCACAATTGCTCTGTACTACAACTTGAGGTCAGGAATGGTGATTACCCCAGAAGTTCTTTTATTGTTGAGAATAGTTTTTGTTATCGGGTTTTTTTGTTATTCCAGATGAATTTGTAAATTGCTCTTTCTAATTCTATGGAGAATTGAGTTGGAATTCTGATGGGGATTGCATTGAATCTGTAGATTGCTTTCAGCAAGATGGCCATTTTTACTACATTAATCCTGCCAATCCATGAGCATGGGAGATTTTTCCATCTTCTGAGATCTTCTTTGATTTCTTTCTTCAAAGACTTGAAGTTCTTGTGATACAGATCTTTCACTTGCTTAGTAAGAGTAACACCAAGGTATTTTATATTATTTTTGACTATTGTGAAGGGTGTAGTTTCCCTAATTTCTTTCTCAGCCTGTTTATCCTTTGAGTATCGGAAGGCCACTGATCTGGTTAAGTTAATTTTATATCCAAACACTTTGTTGAAGTTGTTTATCAGATTTAGGAGTTCTCTGGTGGAATGTCTGGGGTGTCACTTAAGTATACTTTCATATCATCTGCAAATAGTGATATTTTGACTTCTTCTTTTCCAATTTGTATCTCTTTGACTCCTTTTGTTGTCTAATTGCTCTGGCTAGGACTTCAAGTACTATATTGTATAGGTAGTGAGAGAGTGAGCACCCTTGTCTAGTCCCTGGTTTTAGTGAGACTGCTTCAAGTTTCTCTCCATTTAGTTTGATGTTGGCTACTGGTTTGCTGTAAATTGTTTTTATTATGTTTATGTATGGGCCTTGAATTCCTGATCGTCCCAAGACTTTTATCATGAAGGGGTGTTAGATTTTGTCAAATGCTTTCTCAGCATCTAATGAAATGATCTTTTTTTTTTTCTTTGAGTTTATTTATATAGTGGATTACGTTGATGGGGTTCCATATATTGAACCACCCTTGAATCCCGGGGATGAAGCCTACTTGATCATGATGGATGATCATTTTGATGTGTTCGTGGATTCAGTTTGGGAGAATTTTACTGAGTATTTTTTGCATTGATATTCATAAGGGAAATTAGTCTGATGTTCTCTTTCTTTGTTCGGTCTTTGGGTGGCTTAGGTATCAGAGTAATCGTGGCTTCATAGAACAAATTGAGTAGAATTCCTTCTGTTTCTATTTTGTGGAATAGTTTGAGGAGTGTTGATATTAGGTCTTCTTTGAAGGTCTGATAGAACTTTGCACTAAAGCCATCTGGTCCTGGGTTCATTTTGGTTGGGAGACTATTAATGACTGTTTCTATTTCTTTAGGGAATATGGGACTGTTTAGATTGTTAATCTGATCCTGCTTTAACTTTGTTATCTGGTATCTGTCTAGAAAATTGTTCATTTTATCCAGATTTTCCAGTTTTGTTAAATATAGGCTTTTGTAGTAGGATCTGATGATTTGGGGGATTTTCTCAATTTCTGTTGTTATCTATCTCTTTTCATTTCTGATTTTGTTAATTTGGGTACTGTCTCTGTGCCCTCTGGTTAGTCTGGCTAAGGGTTTATCTATGTTGTCGATTTTCTCAAATGACCAGATCCTGGTTTTGTTGATTCATTGTATAGTTCTTTTTGTTTCTATTTGGTTGATTTCAGCCCTGAGTTTATTTCCTGCTATCTACTCCTCCTGAGTGTATTTGCTTATTTTTGTTCTAGAGATTTCAGGTGCTCTGTTAAACTGCTATTGTATGCTCTCTTCAGTTTTTTTGTTTGTTTGTTTGTTTGTTTTTTGTTTTGTTTTGTTTTGTTTTTTTGAGGCACTCAAAGCTATGAGTTTTCCTTAGCACTGCTTTCATTGTGTCACATAATTTTGGGTATGTTGTATCTTCACTTTTATTAAATTCTAAAAAGTCTTTAATTTCTTTATTTCTTCTTTGACCAAGTTATCATTGAGTAGAGCATTGTTCAGCTTCCATGTGTATGAGGGCTTTCTGTTGTTTTTGTTGCTATTGAAGACCAGCCTTAATCCATAGTGATCGGATAGGAGGCATGGGATTATTTCAATCTTCTTATATCTGTTGAGGTCTGATTTGTGTTACATATGGTCAATTCTTGAGACGATACCATGAGTTGCTGAGAAGAAGGTATAGTCTTTTGATTTAGGATGAAATGTTCTATAGATATATTTTAAATCCATTTGGTCCAAAATTTCTGTTAGTTTCACTGTGTTTTTGTTTATTTTGTGTTTTCCTGATCTGTCCATTGATGAGAGTAGTGTGTTTAAGTCCCCCACAATTATTGTTTGAGGTGCAATGTGTGCTTTTAGCATTAATAAAGTTTCTTTTATGAATGTGGGTGCCCTTACATTTGGAGCAAAGATGTTCAGAATTGAGAGTTCTTGGTAGATTTTTCCTTTGATGATTATGAAGTGTCCTTTCTTATCCTTTTTGGTGACTTTCGGTTGAAAGTCAATTTTATCCAATTAGAATGGCTACTCCAGCTTGATTCTTAGAACCATTTGCTTGGAAAATTGTTTTCCAGCCCTTTACTATGAGGTAGTGTTTGTCTTTGACACTGAGGTGCATTTCCTCTATGCAGCAAAATGCTGGGTCCAATTTACATATCCAGTTTGTTAGTCTATATCTTTTTATTGGGGGAATTGAGTCCATTGAGGTTAAGAGATATTAAGGAATAGTGACTGTTGCTCCCTATTATTACTGATGTTATTTCTATGTTTGGATGGTTATCTTCTATTGGATTTGTTTAAAGAAGATTACTTTCTTGCTTTTTCTACGGTGTAGTTTCCCTCTTTGTGCTAGTGTTTCCCATCAATTATTCTTTGTAGGGTTGGATATTGTGTAAATTTGGTTTTGTCATGGAATACCTTGGTTTCTCCATCTATGGTAATTGAGAGTTTTGCTGGATATAGTAGCCTGGGTTGGCATTTGTGTTCTCTTAGGGTCTGTATGAGATCTGCCCAGGATCTTCTAGATTTCAAAGGCTCTGGTGAGAAGTCTGGTGTAATTCTGATAGGTCTGCCTTTATATGTTACTTGACCTTTTTCCCTTACTGCTTTTAATATTCTTTCTTTGTTTTGTGCATTTGATGTTTTGATTACTATGTGACAGGAGGAATTTCTTTTCTGGTCCAATCTATTTGGAGTTCTGTAGGCTTCTTGTATGTTCATGGGCATCTCTGTTTAGGTTAGGGAAGTTTTCTTCTATAATTTTGTTGAAGATATTTACTGGCCCTTTAAGTTGGGAATCTTTGCTCTCTTCTATACCTATTATCCTTATGTTTAGTCTTCTCATTGTGTCCTGGATTTCCTGGATGTCTTGGGTTAGGAACTTTTTGCATTTTGCATTTTCTTTGACTATTGTGTCAATGTTTTCTATGTTATCTTCTGCACCTGAGATTCTCTCTTCTATCTCTTGTATTCTGTTGGTGATACTTGCATCTGGTCTCTTTCCTAGGTTTTCTATCTCTAGTGTTGTCTTCCTTTGTGATTTCTTTATTGTTTCTATTTACATTTATAGATCCTGGATGGTTTTGTTCAGTTCCTTCACCTGTTTGGTTGTGTTTTCCTATTATTCTTTAAGGGATTTTTGTGTTTCCTCTTTAAGGTCTTCTACCTGTTTACCTGTGTTCTCTTGTATTTCTTTAAGTGAGTTATTTATGTCCTTCTTAAGTTTCTCTTTCATCACCATGAAATATGATTTTACATCATATTCTTGCTTTTCTGGTGTGTTGGGGTAACCATGGTTCACTGTGGTGGGAGAACTGTGTTCTGATGATACCAAGTAGTCTTGGTTTCTGTTGCTTATGTTCTTGTACTTACCTTTTGCCATCTGGTTATCTCTGGTGTTAGCTGGTCTTGCTGTGTCTGACTTTGGCTTGTCACTTCTGCAAGCCTGTGTACACCTGGGAGATCAGTTATCTCAGGGAGGAATTTGGGTATGGAGAGCTGTGTACACAGTCAGCTGTCGGGTACAGACAGAGATCAGAAGGATCCTGTCCCCATCTGATCCTTGGATCCTGTGTCCTGATGTCTCTGTGAGGGTCCCTCTTGGACCAGGAATTTGAAGAGAAGTGGTGGTCTTACCTGTACTTGCAGGTGTGTAGGCACTCCTGGGAGACCAGCTCTCTCCTGGTGGTATTTGTGTATGTAGCTCTGTGACACAAGATCAACTGTGGGTGCAGATGGAGACCGGAAGACTCTTATCCCAGGCTCCCTTCGGTTCCTGTGTCCTGAGGGTTCTGGGCCTGTTCCTCTGAGCAGCAGTGGTGGTCTTACCTGTGCTCACAGGCCTGTCTGCACTCTGGGGAGGTTCCCTCCCTCCCATTGCTATTTGCATATAGAGCCCTGTGGCAGAGGATCTGCTACAGGTGGAGACAGAAACTGGAAACGAACTTTTCTACAAATATATAAAATGCATTTGAGCTAGCAAATAGACTTCTTAAATCCAGAGTGACTTTTTTAACATTTGATGGTAGAGGCTCAATTCCCTGAGCTGAGTTCAGTGGCCATGTTTTAAACGCAAATGTACAATATTGTAAAATTGTTAACCCCACAGGAAAGAAAAAAGGCATGTTTTTGACTCACTTAAAAATAGTAATAACTGGCCCCACCTCCACATCTGATATGCTCTTCACTCTTCTCCCTGTGCACTGCTTCATCCAAACCCTCAGGTTAATGTTCTCACCCACTCCCCACAGTGTGCCACTCCCATGCCCACCAGCTCCCGTTTCTCTACCTCTGTGGCCTGGTATCAGCCTCTCCCACAGGAGCCCTTCATCCTCCTTGCTCCTCACCATCTCCAGGATAGCCAATGGGGAGCTGTGACTGTGTTTTTGTTGTGTGGGAAATGCCAGTTCTCACACTCTGTGGGTTTTACAGGGTAATTTGTCAGTGTCATAAGGGATGAGAAGTCAGAGAAGAATCAGAGGGATTGAGCAAATCTGAGGACCACAAGTTGACCATGGAGGATACAGTGGGGAGTGGGGGCTCTGAGGATGTGGCGATGTAGCTTCATTGGTAAAGTGATGGATTTGCAACCATAATGAGTTGGATGTACAGAAACCACATTTAGGGGTAAAGGGGGACAGCATGGTGACACAGGTTTGCAACCCTAGAGCTGATGAGGCAGAGACAGAAAGATTCCTAAGACTCAGTGGTCTTACAGCCTTGTCTTGGTGAGTTCTGGCCAATGAGAGATCATAGAAAAACAAGCTAACCAGAAGCATCTGAGAAAGGATAGCTGAGATTGTCCTCTGTCCTACACACACACACACACACACACAGAGAGAGAGAGAGAGAGAGAGAGAGAGAGAGAGAGAGAGAGAAGCAGAAAGCAGACAGAAAAAAAAAAAAACAACACATCTGTCCCACTTAGAATTTCGAGGAGGCTGGCCTCTTGAGCATTATGTAACTTCTTGAACTGATTTATATGCTGCCTCATTCTAGAAAGAGTTTGGGAAATGTTACCAGAAGGAGGGCACAGGCTGTGAGCTTACATGTAAAAATAAAAATATTAAGAAGGAGGACAGAAGAAAGGAGATGTAAACAGTTCATTTAACTGAAATGGGAGAAAACAATGCATGGGATGAGAGCCTGGGGACGGGATCACTCAGAGAAAGAAATGGACCTCTGGGGAGGGAGTCCTGGGAAGCAGGGGAGCAGAAAGCCCTTCCTATGGCAGCCAGCTTCTTCCTCTCTGCAAATCAAAGAATTCCTATGGCTTTCCCTCCTCACAGCCTATGGATTAGGAAGCCCTATGCAATCACAGAATGATGTCAGGAGCAGCTACTGCCAGGGAGCTAGTGGAAAGAGGCAAAGCTTTGACCCTGCAGGACAACCCAGGGCTGATGTCAAAACAGCCAGGCAGGCAGGATGCACTTTGACCACAGTCAGATATCAAATTGGCATTCACTTACATAAAAATGTTCGATTGTGGAGGTTTGCTTGGTTAGAAGGGACAGGATTCTTGAGCTTGGTCATATGAAAAGAACATATTTTCAGGTGTTGCTTATACAGATGCCCCCATCAAAATGACCAAGTTTAAAAATAATGGCAAAGTCATATTTTTGTTTCTATATGTTAAAAAAAAAATGTGCTATGTTGATGTACTTAAGCACCTCTTGGAATATCACTGACAATCCCTAGAGACATTAGCAACAGGGAACAACAGGTGTCAGTGGCCCTGTCTAAATCTTGTTCTGAAGCCAGTACTCAGGGTTAGGAAGATGAGTTTAGTACAGAATTAGACTTAGGTGACAGGCAGTAAGAACATCATCACACCCAATCAAGCAGGTTCCCCATCCCTCCCCAATCTCAGTAAGGCTAGGGGAAGGTGAATCACTTGAGATGCAGTGAGATGCTGCTAACCAGTTAAGGGCACTTGCTGCTGTTACAGAAGACCTGCATGCACCTTGGTAGTGGCTTGCAACCTTCCACAACTCCAGACCCAGGAGATTAGAAGCCCTCTTCTGGCCTCCATAGGAACTATACACAGAGGTGCATATGCACACGATGCAGGCAAAACATACATAAGACAAAAATGAATAAATCAAAAAAGAGAGAAAGAAAGAAAAGAGAGGAAGGAAGGAAGGAAGGAAGGAAGGAAGGAAGGAAGGAAGGAAGGAAGGAAGGAAG
>NC_034590.1:66997960-67005299 GCF_900095145.1 Mus pahari
GAGAGAGAGAGAGAGAGAGAGAGAGAGAGAGAGAGAGAGAGAGAGAGAGAGGAATTCTGCTAGAAAGGCTGGGATTTGACTCAGAAGTAGAGTACTAACCTAGCAAGCACAAGACCTTTAATCCAGTCAGCTCTGAGTTTTAAAAAACAAAAAACAAACAAACAAGCAAAAAACAAAAAACAACCTGCCCACAGTGAAATTGGTAGTCAAATAACAGTCCAAACACCCTTGATCACCAAACTGCCACATCTGTGAGCTTTCTCATGGAGATTGGTCTATGGGGGCTAGTCCTTTGATTCAGTTCAGGATGCCAGCTTGGGGAATGGTGCAGCCCACAGCAAAGGTAGATTTTTCTACCTCAGTTAACCTAATTTAGACAATCCCTCACAGAAGACATACTTAGAGGCCCATATCCTCGGTGATTCTAGATCCCATCAAGTTAACAATCACTATTAACTATCACAAAACCTGGCAAAAACCTGCTTTCTGTACCACTGTTTGCTCATCTTCAAAGTTTAGGTACTAATGGTTCATGATTCAGAGGGTTGTTGTGAGATTAAATGAAAGAATGTAAATTATGTGCCTGGGACTACCCTTAGCATATCTAGAATGTTCAGTGTTTACATTCGAGTCATTGCAATGCCTGATAGTCATGGTATTCAGGCTCCTGAAAAGTCCTCTCCTGCGTGAACAAGAGATTAGACTCAAGACACTCATGAAGGAACCATTTTCTCCCTCCTTGGCCATCACTCTCAGAAGGGAGGCCACATTCAAGGCAACTCTGTATCCCCAAGAGCATGCAAACACATACCTGACACTGTTCATGGAGACAGAAAATGATTGATAGACTTGCAAGTGGTGACTAACCAACAGTTAATGAAAATAATTAACTCATCATTAACGCTAAAAGCACTTGCATGTCTGAAATATACCAAGTCCCAAAAGATGCTCCACAGTGATGATGATGTCTTAATATATCTTTGAGGGGGGAAATTACTGTTTACTATTCTCTAACACTCATAGAACTGGATGAAAACCAATAACAAAACTAAATATATACTTGGTAGTGATGGTGGTGATGATGATGATGCTTGGTGATGTACTACTAGGTGATAGTGATGGGGATGATAATGTTGATGATGGTGATAGTGATGGGGATGATAATGTTAACTAGCTACTAAACAGACCCCACCCATTTCATTCTCTGTCTCTCTATTTTTTAAAGAAAAAAAATGTATTGCATAGTGTGCAAAGAACTATACAAAAATAAGCTCATTTATCATCCCCCTCTTAACCCTGCAACCTAGTCAGTCATTATCTCCATTTTTGTAAATGAGGAAATCGGAGCACGCAGAGAGCTAAAGTCCCTCGCAGGAGGTCAGCCATGAGTGTAGCATCTAATCTGCTCCTTCCCATGCCCTACATACACACCACTAAGACAAATCAGCTTCATTCCTAAGGACTGCTCAAGGGATATGGCCCTTATAGTCTGAAAAGATGTTCAAAATAACGGAAGACTGATGACTCTAGTCCTAGCTCAAAAGCTTGCCTTCTCTGTAGCCTCGGGCCAAGAGTTTAATCACCTTACATTTTTTTTGGTTTCCTTCGTCTATAAGCACAAATTTACACTTACCTACACACAAGGGTGCCGGGAAGATTAATCGGATGCGGCAGAAGTGCCTTTAAGATGAAAAATGTGGATTATTTGCATCATTATTTTAATAGCCTTGGACTTTGCTATCCCCAGTTTACACGGACATGGATAGCTCGGAAAAATGGAGATTGGTGAGGTTCATTTTCTCCAGCCTCACCTTTGAGCAGAGCAAGAAAAACACAACCCCCAAAGACCTGAGGGTTAGACGGGTCCTCTCTTAGCCAGACTGGGTGCGGCATGGTCCCTCGGGACTGATGGCTCCCTGCAACTCTTTGAGAAGTTAGACCTTCAGAATAGCCATCTACCAAATGACTCCGTAGCCACAATATGAGCAGCCAAGGCTAGAACGCATTGCTGTCTCTATAGATACAGCCCAGCATACAGTCTCATTATGTAGTGGTGCTCAATATCTGTGTGTTGAATGAGGGAATGGGCGAGGGAGTGGGTGAGGGAGGGGTGAGTGACTGAGTAAACAGGGCCAGGAAATGTCAAGTAGAGAAGACAATCGGGAGTCTCCTCTGGCGGGGGTGGGGGGGTGGGAGATGGGGGGCAGGGGGCAGGTGGGGGGGAGGGGCGGGGGGAGCGTCATCTCTGCTAGCGTAGACACTGAATTCCACATCCTTAAGGAAGTCGCCGCCTACGAGAAGAAGCCACCATTAGTCATGGTTCAAGGAATCTGGGCTCTGATAGATGTCTAGAGTTTCCCGTGAGCAATTGGTTTCGCTCGAAGGCAGTCAGGCAGGGAAGGTGGCATGTTGCTAGATCCTAATGAGGAGCACCTCCCAGGGATGTGGAAGGAAGTCTGTTGATATGGAATAGGAGCTGCACGGAGGGAGAGTTGATGCGGTTGGTTACTATATCAGCAGTCCTACTTTCTCCTGGAAGTACCGGGACTGTAAGCAGAGGAATCAGTATGGGGACGTACGTAAGGAGTCTCTGCGAGCCAGGGCTGACTAGCAGAAGCAAACTACACTCGCATAGATGACCAGGTATTCTTTTTTTCCACAGTGAGGCAGAGGTATGCTCTTTGCCCATAAGGGGCAGCTGGCAACCTGGAGTGAATTCCAAAGGGTCTTGAATACCACGCTCCCATTCAGGAATGTGGAATGTTCCCCTTACTCTGTCCTTGCATGGTTCAATTTACTGTTTGAAGCAAAGGCTTTCTCCTCCTAAGGCTCTCTTTCCTCTGCCAGGCCTGAGGGCACGCTCATAAAATGTAAAATCTGTTTAAATAATTAAACCTGTGGGCAAGAGCGTGGTCAGGGTGGAGGACACCAGCCCGTGACACCGTAAATCACTGCCAGGCTTGGGGCTTGGCATAGCCCAGCTGAGTGGAGGAAGGCGTGTGCTCAAGCCAGCCTGCGGCCTGTGGAAGAAGCGCCAAGTCAGCATCTCACACTTGGTTTGGGATGAATTATGGCGCTTAGGTGGAGACACTTGCAGCCTGCCTTCTGACAGATGATACAAGGCTGTGCCTCCCCTCTCCCCCTCTTCAAGACCAGATTGGCTTCCTCTCAGACAATCAGTAAGGGGATACGGACAGAAACCTGCATACGGGAACTTTGCACTAGAAAGGGCCTTCTGGATCCAGTCAGGCCTAGGCCCTCCTACCCTGGAAGCATACAAAACTCCAAGGGTCTGTGGAGAGCAGAGGATAGGAAAGAGAGACACTGTCACCAGGGGCAGACACTGTGCTCCCTGCCTTCCCCCAGGGACTCCCAACTCCTCCCTGAGTCCAGATTGAGCTCCTACTATGTGTTAGGCTCTTCATACACACCATTGCAATCAGTAGGCACACAGTCCTCTAGCAGCAGAGCAGATAGGCATGTCCACCCCTCAGCAAGGAATCCGAAGAGGTTGTTTATCCTCTCTGTGCCTCACTTTCCTCATCTTTAAAATGAGATTCCAGGGTAGACATTAGCTAGGTTGGTAAAGCGCTTGCCTAGTATGCTTGAAACCCTGCAAGACCAAACCTGTGTGATCCAGTCACATGCCTATAAACCCAGCAGAGGAAGTGCGGACAGAGGATCAGAATTTCTAGGTTATCCTTGAATGCCAGCCTGGGATATAGAAGACTGACTTCAAAGGCCAGCAGAAAGGAAAAGAATGCAAAAATGGAATCAGTAAGCTAATAGGATTAGTGGTAAGGAATTCATATATGTCAATCACTATGTGTCAATCACTTGAGAGTGCAGCCTGCTCATGGGGAAAAGCTGTATAAATGCAAGTGCCGGTGACCACACAATTAGCCAACACACATTGATCATCTGCCCATACCAAGTTCTGGGATGCATGCCTTTTTCATAACCTCATTCATTCATCCACTTAATAAGTCTTAAGAGCACCTACTACTGGAGCTGGAGAAAGGTCTCGGTGGTTAAGAGCAATGGTGAATCTCTCCTCTTTCAGAGAGCTGGGGTTTGATTCCCAGCACCCACATGGTAGCTCAATGTGATCTACTCCAGTCCTGGAAGGAATCTAATGCTCCCTCTGGTTTCTGTGGACACCAGAATACAAGCACTATCCAGAAATACCAAGTGGGAGATTTGCTCTACAAGATCTCATTGATTTGTCCCAGAGACATTCATGACCTTGGACCTTGGAATCCATGCCAGGTCACAGCCTTGGACCTGTGTTGTCTTCAGTTTTATCAATGTTCCCTATATTTGATCCCCAGTGCTGCCATCACACTATGTCACCAACTAGATAGCTTAAATCATGAAATAAATTGTCTCTTGCCTCTGGAGACTGGAAAAAATCAAGGTGGTGTCAGGTTTAGTTTCTTCCAAGGGTTATGACATAGAGTCTGTTCAGACCACTCCCCTAGCTTCTAGTGATTTAGCATCCATCTTTGACATCATGTAGGTTGGGCATGCCCTACCACCCTAACCTCTGTCTTTATTTCTACACAGCATTCTCTATGTGTCTCCATAACCAAATTTGCCCTATTTACAAATAATCAGACCATTGTGTTTGGAGGACCTGATTTAATAGCCCAAATTTTAGGCCCATTACCTCAAGAAAGACCATAGGGCCAGCTAAAGTCATAATCCAAGCTTCTCAGCTCCAAACTCCATCACAAACCCTTCACAGTAGCCAGGTTATCTGTGGGAAGATATTCATATGCACACCTTACAGCCAAGAGCTGTGACTCTATTGTTCGGGTCTACGTCGAAGTCTGCACTGTCACCAAGAGAGCTACCACCCCAAGAACTCAGCAATCTTCACTTTTTCATGGGTCCCAATTCAAGGGAGTCCTACTTCCCTAGCTCTGGGCATCAGACTCACAGAGTTGATAAGCTGAGTAAGCATCGGTACAGCTCACCACAGAGAAACGGACAGTAATGTGACTGGTTGTTTGGAGGAGCTAAAAATAGCCTGACGCTGCCTAGCTGAGGGGGCCATTGGGTGACACAGCCTGTCCCCGGCACACAGAACAATGAGGGCATATTTCAGGCTCTGGCAGAGGATTCATAGGATAAAGTCAGAGGCAAAAATCATAGAAAAGTTCACCCTTAATGAGAAATGACCTTCATAACTCCCTGTCTCCCCAGAGTTCCCTTCACAGAATATTACATTTTTTCATATCTAATTCCATTCCATCTATCTTATCACTATTGTGGAAATATTAATAAAGACGGTATTGTTTAGGGCCTTTAATACAGAGTGTATGTATACATATATTGGACTAAAACCTATAAGATGAATTGTCTGCTCCTTCTCCCCCTTTCTATTCTTTTGTTTGGTTGTGTGGGATCCTTGACGGTCGTTTTAACATTTTTTAATATCCTGCAGGTTAGGCTAACACCCTGGTCCTTTGCAAAACTTGAGTAGCCCATTGGGGTGCTGGGCACAAGCCTTCTCATCCCACACTGCCTCAGGCCTGGCTCAGACTTGCCGGCAGCTTCTCTATTTCATCATCCTCAGCTGGCATGAAACATTTGTCTATAGCCCCAAGTCCCCAGAAGGTCTCAGCCTCCCCCATGCAGTCCCAGTCCACCCCTCTCAGGTTTGCCGTGAACCTTTATTCCAAGGTAGGCACGCCATCAATTGAGAACATCTGGTTGTATCCGAGTTTTCTTTCTGTGAACTTAGCTTTGGCCTCAGTCTTACCATTGTATGTACACAAATGCTTGGACATCAGCATGGTCTGGTACCCATCCAACATCTACAGTCCTCCCACTCATTCTGTGTCCTCGAGGAAATGACAATGTCTGTGGTGTTAGGTTGCTGTTACGGTGAGTAGCTGGAAATGCCCATGGTTCACAGAAACGGTAGATTTGATTACTAATATGGTGTAGCACCTGAGAAAACTAGACTTTATCAAGTATAGGCTCTTCTTTGTTTTGCTTTTTACAAACAAGGCCAGGGGTAGCAAGGGAGGGAGGACTGGGGATATAACAACCTCGGTAAAAAGCTAACTATTCAAGCATCAGGACCTGAACTCAGAACCCCAGCACCCATGTGAAAATCAGGTACAGCACTATGCACCTGTAATCCCAAAGCTTTACAGGTGGAGATGGCAGGATTCCTGTGGCTTGCTCACCAGTCTATCTTGCCAAATTGATGGGTACCAGATTCAATGAGAAACCTTGTCTTAAAAAACAAGGTATAGAGTAACTGAAGACACCCAACCTTGACCTCTGGCCTCCAAAGGAGGGCACATACAAACATAAATGCATTCATATACACAGTCACATCCATTACCTTACCTGATAGCACAATGCAGAAACTGAGCGAGTAATTTAACCACTAATCCACAGAATAAGAGGCTGAGTCTCCCAGAACAGCAGGAAACCAGGCATAGAGGAGAGCTGAGATTTTCTAAGTCACTGACTGATATGTCAGTGACTTAGTGATGTGTCAGTGACTTAGAAGGTAAGGGATCACCCAAAGTTGAAGCTAATGCAGTTTCCTCAGTGTCTACCCAGGGTCTATGTTACTCCCAGGATTTCCAGGTGCCGTCTATATATCTCACAGTCACACATATTTTAGTTCATAATTAAGTTCCTCTTTTATAGAGTGCTATTGCAAAGTTTGCCATTAACACATTGGCAAAGTGTGAAACTTTCCTCAGACAATCAAATGAATAAACATTACTCCAGCATCTCCCACCGCCATTCTCCCACTGCCCCGAAGCAGGGCCACGGTGGAGGTAAGAATGGCTTCTAATGGAAGCTTAGCATCCCTGTACTCAACCTGCCTGGACCTGTGAGCATCCAGGCTGCGTCCCTTACCTCCTTGCAGCCTTCCTCAAAGCTCAGTGTCCATCTGACCTTCTTCAGCATCTTCTTTAAAAATAGTTTCCAGTCTCATTCCAGTCCCTCCCATCTCTCTTCATCTTCAAAAATACTAAAGGAGGTTCCACTTATTCATGTGTCTCCTCTTCTCCACCATGATACAAGTTCTAGGAAAGCCTAACTTGTAGCCTGGTTTGTTTACTTCGTTAGCCTTTCACCGTATCCAATCTGCTTAATAAGCATTTGTTGAGAAAATGAATGAGGGATGGAGGCTGAATGAATGAATGGGTCCATATGGTAATCAGTTATATTTTTTATAAAGCATTAATTCCACGGAAGTGCAGACAGAGGAATGGCCCCTAAGAGGAGTACGTTTTGAACACTGAAAAAATGGGATCTTATTTTTGTCTTTTTCCATTGCAGATCCAGGGAGGGAGGGAGGGAG
>NC_034590.1:67005328-67019358 GCF_900095145.1 Mus pahari
GAGAGAGAGAGAGAGAGAGAGAGAGAGAGAGAGAGAGAGAGAGAGAGAGAGAGATGGTGCTCCAGGACCTAGCACTAATCTAGGCAGTTTTCCAGTTTGGGGAAGCAGATGATCTATGTTGGCAGCTGTGAATGCTTCCAGCAAGTTAAAGAAGCATTCTTTGTGTATATTTTACACATTGTGAGATGCTCTTTGACCTAAGGATTCTTTGTTCTATTTTGCAACAGCCAGGCTAGAGATTTACAAGTCCCCCAAATCCCTGAGTTCAAACCTCATCTCAACTATCCCTTGGCCAGCGTGGTTCTCTTTGTTGTCTCCGTAGCGAAGGGGTTGTTGTGAGGGTCAAATAAAGCGAAGATCGTAAGTTGTTTATGACAAGGCCAGGGACACAGGAAGTGCTCCAAGAATGGCACTAGGCATCTATTTCAGAGCCCGAAGATCTCCATAGGAACTCCAGTTCCTCTCCTGCCTCGTTGGGTAAAGCCAGAAAGCTGTTTAGTGTATCATGCCTCAGTTTCTGCATCTACAAAATGGATGAGCACTGTGCCTCCCTACCAGAGGCACGGCAACTGCATGAGTTAAAATAGCCACAGCACACAGAAACCATCCTGGCATGCTATTTGTGTCACAATCACATCACATATGGTCAAGGCCATCTTTTCTGGGATTAACGTTCAGGTCTGGAAACTTTCAGGTCAGAAATTAGCTTCCTGAGGACCCTGGAGTCTCACAACAAACCCTTGTTGAACCTCTCTGTGTGTTCCCCTCACTCTTATCTTCATGTGTGATGTATGCTCCCCAGCAATTGTCTGCTGAGAAGTTGTATCCTGAAGTTGATGTAAACAGATGCAGAGGCCCACAGTCAAACAATAGGTGGAGCACAGAGTCTCGTGGAAGAGCAGGGAATAGAACTGAAGGAACTGGGGGGGGGGGGGTGAGGACACCACAAGAAGACCACAGAGTCAACTAACCTGGGTCTATGGGGCTCCCAGAGATTGAACCTCCAACCAAAGAGCATGCAGGGTCTGGATCTAGGCCCCCTAAACATATGTAGCAGATAATGCAGCTTGGGTTTCATGTAGGTCCCCTAACAATTGGAGCGGGGACTCTGTTGTTTGTCTTTGGATCCCTATCCCCTAGCTGGACTGCCTTGTCTGGCCTCAGTAGGAGAGGATGTGGCTAGCCTTGCTTCAACTTGATGTGGCCGGGTGGGTTGGTACCCATGGGAGGTCTCCCTTTCTCTGTAGAGAAAGAGGGAGGGATGAGGTGTAAGGGTGGGACTGGGAGGAGATGATGGGGGGTACTGCAATCAGGACGTAAAGTGAATAAATAAATAACATTTTTTAAATATTTATTTATTTATTATATGTAAGCACACTGTAGCTGTCTTCAGACACTCCAGAAGAGGGCGTCAGATCTTGTTACGGACGGTTATGAGCCACCATGTGGTTGCTGGGACCTTCGGAAGAGCAGTTGGGTGCTCTTACCCACTGAGCCATCTCACCACCCCAATAAATAACTTCTTTTAAAAAAAGAATCTAAAAGCTTCTTTCCAGAGGAGGTGTCTTTTCGGAACTGTCAGGTGCCCCAGTGGGACATTTTAGGGGTCAGGTGGAGACTTCAGATGAGTGAAAGCTAGATATTTAAGATTGTTGCTCTTTCTGTCTGGGGAAACTCATGAAGAGGTGGCAGGAGGGAAGTCCATGTGAAACATTCACATGGGAGAAAGCCACTCTGGGAGACTGCAAGAACTACTAGCAGGGAGTAGCAATAGGAAGCTCAAGGATGCTGTGTGAATCAGACCTGAGAGGAAATGGTGTGCCTGGAGGTGATCTAGACGACAAGACCACCCAAGAGAGAAGCAAGGCAGAGAATCCTGAGAAATAACTCCAGGT
Source organism: Mus pahari (assembly GCF_900095145.1). Lineage (NCBI taxonomy): Eukaryota > Metazoa > Chordata > Mammalia > Rodentia > Muridae > Mus > Mus pahari. Next base: position 67,007,224 of record NC_034590.1, read on the forward strand.
CCGGACCTCACAGGCCTGAGCCATCAAACTGAACTATCCATAAAGGGACAACCCCTGGGCACCACAGGGCCACTGAGCAACAGCATGGCGGACAAGTGACCCTATGTACCAGAATAAGTCTAAATGGCCTCCTCACACAATCTGTCTTGGGGACACTTGTCATCCTGTCAGCCTTACACATGTGTACATATACACATACCATCACTCTGATACCTCTGTCCCTTCTACTCAACCTCCTGGGGACATGGCATGTGGGAAACACCAGCCCACTGGAGATGAAGACCTCTAACAGGGGAGAGTAGAGTTCAAGACTCATAGTGCATGCCCTACCGGCCGTCCTTCCCTCACAGTATGCCCTTGAGAATTTTGATTGTCTCTTGAACTCCTTTGCTTCATCTGAACATGTGATAATCTGCTCCATTGCATTGTTGTGAGAATGAGCTGAGACACGGGTCAAGTGCTGGCAGATGAACCAGCAACAGGAATAATACCATCAACTTCTCAATAGATGCAAGTCCTCGTGCTTTCTCCACAGCCTCATCTTCAGTTACCATCCGTTCTGAAGGGATATCCTCCCACTTCCACTACACAGAGGGGAAAGTACAACTCAGAGAGGGATTCACTCCTCTCAGTTTGGCTAACTAAGGCAAAGGAGGGGAGGGACTCTTATCCACACTTTACTCTGCATCCTCCAGAAAGAAGCAACAAAGGGGTGGGAGTATGTGGGGAACACAACTTTAAGGAACTCACTCACACTTCCAAAGTCCAGATTCTTCAGCCATTAAATATGCAGGGCACGGGAGCTGAGAAACCCTGGTGCAATGAAGTGCCTTTGAGTTGAGGACTTAGTTCAACAGTCTAGGCCCTGGTGACTGTCGCCCTCTCAGCTGACTCTTGGTTCCCTAGAGAGAGGGCTATACCCATCAGCCAAGCCTAGAAGCCTTGTCTTAGAGAGAGAGAGCGCAACAACAAAGAACTGGAGTTGAAAGTCACAGGCAGGGCCCTTGGAGCCCAGCCCTCAGTGGGCAGGCAGCCTTCCAGCTTGGCATTCTCTTCTGGCACCTCTGTGTCCAGGCACTAAAAATAACACACCCGATCTCTGCAGCCAACCGAGCTCCCCAGCAAGGACTTGCGCCCTTTACGGCCAGTGAACATCTGCTGCCTCCTGACTGCTGTTGACAATCAAAGCAGTGGTTTATCTCAGCAGAGGCTATTTCCTAGCCCAAAAGGAGGCCCCTGAGGCAGCCTCTAGCTATGTGGTCTCCCAGTCAGCTGTGTAGTGGCCAGGACCCTGCCTGCAGGAGGTTGGCCATGCAAGAGTGGGGTAGAGAAACCAGGTCACAAAGAGGGATGTAACTGGAGCCAAGAGGGAGAGAATGAGGAAGGACATAAAGTGCTTCCTTTCAAACCTAGAGCTGTCTTGAGCCAAACGGGTGGCATGCAGAGGTGGGGGAATATTAATGAGCACAGATGTAACAGCATCCTGTTGTTGGTAGCCCTATCTTCCAGACACACACGTTGAACACTGTCTGAAGGTACGCAGGATACGGTAGTAGGCAGAGCTGGGACCTATAGACCTCAAAGGAACAGGTATGAGCAGTTAACTTCCCATCACTGTGAGAAAAATACCTAGGATAATCCAATTAAATGGAAGAAAAGTTTATATTTTGCCTCAAGGATGCAGAAGTTTTAGTCTATGCTCACTTGACCAGTTGGCTTTGGAACTGAGAGCAAGTTCTACATCATGGTAGGAAGCATGTAGCACAAGAAACCACTCATCCCATGCAACCAGGGAGTAAAGAGAAACAGAAGGGCTGGCCTCCCAATATGTCCTTCAAGGGTACACTCCACCTGACCTGCTTCTTGACTCTGGTTCTTGCCACCTAAATTTTCCATTACTTCCACAATGTCCTAGTAGCAACAACAGTTGGGAACCAAGTCTTCAATGCAGAAGACTTTAACAATGCACTCTTCCCGAATTCATGATTATTGCTGTTCAGTGCCAGGCATGGCCTTTTCACTCCTTCATCTTGTACTTCAGGCTCCCCAGCACATCAGATTTTTCCACTTTGCTCAGGCCGGGTAGCTCTGTCCCACTCAGTTGTCAGAGGATGTCAGAACAAGAGAAGCTAACTGCTTGGAGACTGTGCCAGGCATTGTGCAGTGTGTTTTCTATGCATTCAGTACTTCTCCCATTGCTACTGATGAAGAAAGGTGCAGACCAGCTACGCTGTTGTCTATGGCCACCTAGGAAATAACCAAGCTGGGCTTAGGCTTGATTTTCCCGACTTGAAGGCTCTTGTTCTTGACAACTCAAATTCAAAGGCCACTGAAGTTCATTAATCTTTGAGGGATTTTATAAAAATGGACCCCATCTGGATACCCCTGCTCAGATTCTGTGAGGCCTCAGAAACTAAAACAATTCACGGTACTCGGCTTGTTCTGATCATCTACCCCAATTGGACTTTAGGTTCCTACAGCTGACCAAGGAAAACCAGAGGTAGCTTTCCATCGTCTTGTGTCCATGTTCTTGGTCCACTCCCAACTCATGTCTGCTAGTCCACCCCAGGTGGGAAGATCCCAGTTAGAAACATGGCTTTGAACTTTGATCTTCCCCAAAGTATGTCAGTGTTTTTATAGCAGGCTGGTAGAGAACAGGTCTTCAGTATAACAAAGGAGACCGCAAAGAGAAACTAAAGAAGATTCCCCCAATCTTTGGGACCCTGACATATCTGACTCATAGGACCTATCTTTTGAGAATGGCCTTGTTCTACCAGGTCACACCACTGACCCACTTTGTCCTTTACTTTTCCACTTGATATCACAACTTGGTGTCCTTTCAGCATGGTGGCCATCTTTCTCTGATGGCAGCTCTTCAAATAGTATTTTGTCCTTTGATAGACTGGCACAATGGGTTAAACCACCTTCAATCCTCTTCCAAAGATGAAGAGTCAATGTGTCCCTCCCAGAAGACATCAATGACAGTATTCAGGAGGCAAGGCTGGAGTTAAATGGCTCCCTCCAACACTAACTGCCAGATCCCAGACTCCTCATCTGGAAACGTAGAGGACTAGGTAGCTTGTCTCCCTTACACATGGAAGGAATTAAATACAATGACACAACGATAGTAGGCAGTTATAGTACCCAACTGGAAGTAAGCCTGCAAAGCCTACAATGGTGAAAGTTATGGACATAATCTTCTCCCAACTTGAAGATTTTCATTTGAAACAGGGCCTCACTAAACAGTCCAGATGTTCTTGAACTCAAGACCCTCCTTCCTCCAGCTCCCCAATACTGAGATTATAAGTGTCCACTATCACACCTACCTCCAACCTTATACATTTCAGAGACACTGCTTTTGTGCTTTGCTGTATCAACAGACCAATGATGGGACCCAAAATACAGTAGACACTAGAGAGATGTGTTGAGAACAAGTAAAAGAATAAAAGGATGGATGAACAAAATAGATAAATAACAAGAGTATCCTAGACACCAGAAGGACATCGTGAATCATCCTTCATGCTTATTGGTCTGATTTCAATTTCTAGCTAATCACTATGTGTATTTTCTTGTTTTTGTGGTGCTGCCGACAGAAGAAAGTACAGTCAGTTCTGTTATCTTACCCCATATGTGTTCTGAAAAATCACTGTGCTATGCAAATTCATCCACAGGGACTGGGGTACAGAATTTAGAAAAAAAATGGAGGTAGAGCTATAACACTCTAAAATTTCTCCAGTAAAACATAATTTTTAAAAAACATACAAATTGATTCCCAATAATAAAAGGTAACATTATTTAAACTATTTCAATGGCTTAATAGAAAACAACCATAGCACTTCATTTTGAGAAAGCCCTACAGCTTGGACCTGCTGGTAGAAATGTGAGATAGTAGAACTATCATCTGAAATTAGGTAGATGGTTGAAAAGCCAGATGTGCACAGATGTGGTTAATAGCACATGCATTTTTTTTAAACCTTTCTCATTGCTACAACAAAATACCTGGTATCTTAGATAGGGTATTATTGCTGTGAAGTGACACTATGACCAAGGCAACTCTTATAAAGAAAACCATTTAACTGAGGATGGATTACAGTTCCCAAGGTTTAGTCCATTATAATCATGGTGGGAAGCATGGTATCATGCAGGTAGACTTGATGCTAAAGGAGCTGAGAGTTCTACATCTTGATCCTACGGCAGCCAGGAGGAGATTAGCTATCCACACTGGGTAGATCTTGAGTAGGTTTATGAGACCTCAAAGACAGCCTCCACAGAAATACACTTTCCAATAAGGCCACATCTACTTCAACAAGGCCATACTGCCTAATGGTGCCACTTCATGGGTCAAGCATATTCAAACCACCACATTCTATTCCCTGCCCCTCCACCCCCAATAGGACTGTTCAAACACATGAGTCTATGGGGGCTTCTCATATTCAAACCACCACACCTAGACAAAAGAAATTTAAGGAAAGAGGTTTATGTTGGCTTATAGGTTTAGGGAGTACATTCCACCTTCTCAAGGAACAGTGTGGCTACAGGAAGAGAGAAGAGGGTAGCTAATCATACTGTATCCACAGTGAGAAAACTGAAAACAGGAAGTGAGGCTGAGCTATAAATCTTCAAGGCCTGCTCCCAGAGACCTACTTCCTTCAGCAGGTCTCTGTCTCCCAAAGATTACACAGCCTTCCAAAACAGTGCTACCAACTGGAGACCGAGTATTCAAACATAGGAGGTTGTGGTGGACACTGCAAATTCTAACCACAACAATATACGCAAGGAACTAAAGTGGATGAATGGGGTGTGTGTGTGTGTGTGTGTGTGTGTGTGTGTGTGTGTGTGTTCCCACATACTCTTGATTTTAGACATCACTCTAGGGCTTTCCAGGGGGAATTCTGTCATGCTCATGTTGCTCACTAGTATCAATTGATGAGAACAAAGCCATATCTCCAGAATAGAACCATGAATAGGTGTTTTGATACTTGTTTTTTTTTTCCTGATTCTCACTCCCACACATACTCCAGAAACAGAGAGAGAGAGAGTAAGAGAGAGACAGAGAGAGAGAGAGAGAGAGAGAGAGAGAGACAGAGAGACAGAGAGACAGAGAGACAGAGAAGAAAGGTCTAATTTATTGGTGTCCCTCTCTCCCACATAACCCGGCTTTCAACATCGGCCTACTGAGTACCTGCTAACCTGGAGCTACAGAGATAAAGTGCAGATGGCCCCTTGCTTCACATAGCTTACAGTCTAACGCTGTATTTAAATGGGAGCCAGAGATTCACAGAGTGCCTCTGATGGAATGAATGTTCCACCCCTGGGCAGGAGCTTTCCAAGTTCCATAATGCAGAAATGCTGAGTGTCTCCTTGCCAGGGTCAGCTCTCACTGCCATAAATCCTACTGAAGGTTACAGCTCTGTCTACTTACTGTGTACTCTGGGGCCCTGCCCCTAAAGAACTGGAGTGCTAGATTAGCAAGAAGAGAATCGACTGCCTCCCACTGAAGGCTGGGCTTGTTCTAGGAATGTGGCAGGTCACAGGTGCACCCATGTGGGAGACATATTTGTCTTGACTGTCACTAAACTTTCTATTTGTCCCTAGGAAGGGTCTTCTTCACATTAGGAAGTTTGACCGATGCAATAACAATTTACCCACCCACCCCCTAAAATTCTCCAGCAGCTTTTCTATCTCCTTTTAGTCAAATACCATACCCCTCACTGTGGTCTAAAAGACACTGTGATTGAGTCCAGTGTAATGTCCAACCTCATTCAAAAGTACCCTCTACTCTTGCTGCAATCTGACCACCGTGGCTGTCTGTTCCTCATGCTCTGAACCTTCAGACCTGCCTTTCCTTCTCCCTGGAATGTCTTTCTTGGACACGGGTCTCTTATCCTTTCTCTTAGAGTAGCCTTCTCCGGTTGTTATCTCAGTGTGATCTTGCCCTTCTTCATAACTTGGATCATAATCTGCAATTGCTCTACCCATTCAGCTCCAGTTGCAGCTGTCCCAAATTGCCAACTGCCTTCAGGCAAAGGAGATTTACTCTGGATAGTCTCCCAAGTGAGAAGTCTGATGTGGGTGGGCAGGGCTGCATTCCTCTGCCCTCCCACAGTCTAGCAAGAGGGTGCTTTCCTCTGGCTTGTGGCCTCTCCCATTTTGGAGCTGTCAGTCACAGCTATTTGACCTCTGACTCCAAGGCCCTACCTTCTTTGTGACTGAGAGCCTGCTGCTTCCCTTTTCTAAAGACTCTTTCGATTGCATCGGACTCACCTGGGTAATCCAGGTTAATTCTCCATTTCAAAGCCACAACTTAATCACATCTGTAAAGTGTCAGGTAGCCTTCAGAGGTTCCAGGGATAAAGATGAGGAGATCTTTGGTGGGAGCCATTATTCACACTACCACAGCCTTCTTTATTTTCTATCTTCCATGTCCAAGCTAAGCCCTAGGAGACAAGAATCTTCATCTCATTCACTGCTGTCTCTCAGGAATGAAACATAAATCCTAGTACATAGTAAGTGATCAATAAATACAGAGAATAAAGGGATTGGTGGCTGAGAGTTTTAGTAAAGCTGCGACCATTTTCTACTTCTGAAAGAGTGTAAGAATGCACAACATCCTAGTAAAGAGGATTGGGGCTCAGAATGTACCCCAAACCTCAAAACTAACAGTGTAGCTATAGTACAAGTCACACCTTTTTTCTAGTTCTCTGTGATCATATCTATAAAGTTGAATAAAGAAAGAAAAAACTTAGCTCCAACACTGTAAGTATTGAAGATCATAAAGAAGAAAAATGCCAGGAACCTGGGCCTTCCACCGCTATGCTCACTCCTGATGCATAGATTATAGATGAGCAAAGCTGTCTAATGAGATATTACAACATAAATAACTAATGCAAAGCATGTGTGTGCTTCTGGGCTGCCATGGGCTGAGGGACAAGGTAGGGCACAGACCCAGAGCTTCCTCCTCTCGAGGAGCCAGAGAAGGTGCAGTTGTGGACGTTAGGGAGTGCCCTAAATGGCGGCTGCAGGGAAAACCCAGAATGGAAAATGATGAGATTGTTCCAGGAACCACATTCCAATAAATCCCCCCAGCACAGTGGAGGCAGAAAAGGGAGATGCTAAGAGGAGCCATTTGCAATGACCATCTGGCTTGTTAAAATTGATTAAAGGTAAAAAGAGAAATCGAGATCTATGTCGGTGGCATTAAATTACTCTTCAGACAAGCCAGTCCGTGAGCCACAGACTCTCCTTGCTGCAATAGCTGAAATATCTGAAGACACGATTTCAATTTATAAAGAAAATTCTTTTTAAAACTCCACTAAGAGCCTGCTTCATTGAGAAATGTTGAGCATTGCTCAACTGCTTTATTAAATCCTTTTTATTTATGTGTTAGGAAGGGTATGGTGTCGTGCTGCAAAAATAGAGCAGGCTCTGCGCCATGTCCTTACTGGAGAGTGGAGACAGCACATTCGCATGCATCTTCAACCTTTTTCAACACTCGAACATTTTATAATGATTTAGGGGAAGAAAAGGAAAGAAACAATAGGCTCTAAGGTAAGACACTGGATCACCATGCCCTGTCCACTCAGCTCCCTGGCTGTGTGACCTTGCCAAGGAAGGAACATTTCTCACCCCAGCTTCTTCTTCTCTAAAGTGACAACAATCATAACAACCTCATTGGTAGGGAGGACCCAAGTGGTGACAAAGGTAGAATTTACTTTTGGTGTCGCAGAAATGTCACACTAGAAGAATTCAGTGAGTCCCAGTTCTTCAATGAATGAGAGACCAGAGGATGGTTTAGCTCGGTAGATCCCGGTGGGATTGAGGTGCTCCTGAGCCTTAAAGACGTGCGCATGGTAGTCCCTTCTCTGGGCCTCTTTGGTCTTCAAGAAAACAAGAGTTTTTGTCTGACACTCCCTGCAACAGTTTCTTCAAGCCTGCCAGTCTCTACCTTCTCCATCAGACCCCCCCACACACACACACAAATAATTCTGAAACCTTATTTGGATTCATTGGTCAGTAAGGATTAGCAGTTTCTGCCACAGACAGGGTTGTAGAAGAAATAGCACAAACCGTTTGGATTTTCCCTTTAGAGTTTTTGACTTCCGAAAAGATTGTTGATAGTGTTGCTTCACAGCAGTCCCCTCTACACACACACCCATACACACAAAAGCACCACTAACACCATTGTCTGCTCTTCAGGCAAGATAATATCTAGTTCTTTTGTGGGCTTTGATCTCTAAATGTGTTTCTATGCCATGATGGCCTTGGTCTGTGGCCAGGATCTGTTTATGGGATTTTCTGTCCCATTCCATCCTGGGTTCCCTAAGGACAGAAGCCAAGAGTCACTGGGTGAGAGCATGAAGGAGGCCAAACTGGTGACTGCATGAGCTTCCACTTTGATTGACCTCCGGCTGTCTCTACCACTCCAAGAGCCCCAGACCTCAGGCAAGGTGTCTGTTTTCTTATCTGTAAAATGCATTAAGAGATCCTCTTGGAATCCTCATGGGAAGTAGAGAAACGTGGATTTGAGAGACCCTGAAGCTATTCAGAGGCACTGAGAGGGAGAGGCAGGAATGAATAAGCCACATGGTGAGAAGCTGGGATCATCAGGATGTGGCCAGGGTAAATTTGCGTGGGTTAGCACAGTTCTGACAGTAAAGTCTTGGAGTAGGATGGAACAAAGAGTTCTTTTCCACCATTCTGCCCTCCGACCTTCCCAGTACACACACACACACACACACACACACACACACACACACACACACACACACACACACACACACTCCCCGTGCCATGTAAGCTCCCTTTCCTGGAAGGTAGTCTTGTTTGATCCAGGCTTGTAGATTGGAGAGCCTGCTGATTCAAGGTAGAACACAGGTTGTTTCCGGTTTTAACAGCACAGCATTAATAGCTGTCCTTGCTCTTCCTAGCTGCACTGAACATCAGCAGAGTAACTGGTCTTAGCAGCTGGGAAGGATGGAGACGTTTAGGCTCAGGGTAGCATTCCCTTTCTTTGATGGAGGACCTCTTCCTCTAGGGCCATGACCTGCCACACGGGGGAGCCCAAGAGACTGAGGCTAACGATAGCAGAAGCTGGAACAGAAGGACAGGGACCTCCTGAGAACAGGTCACCTGTGTTCTAGGTGAGCTAGGGTAACCCTTGAGAGGCTAGTCTATGCCACTGAGGCCATAGAGACATGAGGCAAAAAAATACAGAGAGCAAGAGTGTGTAGAGTGGTGATACACCTTGGAAAGCTGCACCACCAGGCCTGCAGGATGAACTCAGCTTTCCCAGCTCGTCTGCAAGCTAACCTGAGTAGAGCCGAGAGGAAGCAGGGGACTTGATGAAGCCCCTTGAAATAGCGATTTATCCCCAAGGACACCCTAAATTCACTCATGAGGGGGAAGCAAGATTGCATTCCACTCAGAGCTGCTTCTTAATACTGATGAGTTGTAAGATGAGCATTAGCACAACATAAAAATTATGATCATGATAACAACAATAATAAAAAGGGTTTAAATTTGTACAGCACGTTATAGTTTGCAAAAATGCTTTCCCATTCATTAGCTTGTATGTGCATCCTAATAGCCCCCTGAGAAAGGCAAGATGATGGCCGCTAGCCATTTTATGGGTGAGGAAAGGACTCAGAGGACCCAGGGATAAAGTGACTGGTTAACAGCTGGTGGGAGGTGAGATCTTTACCCCAAGCTCGGGGCTCTTTGCCAAGCCTTCAGAGAAAGGCTTGGGCAGCCTTGCTCATTGCTCCGAGATGATCACCAAAAGACAGATTGGGGGCCATCGCTGATGGAAGCTCAAGCTCAGAGTGTCTTCTCCCAAGCTTCCCACTGTGTGATTTGGCTCATTGGATTTGAAACGGATCGCTGGATACCTCTACCACCACTGGTCAGAAGTAAGCCAAGTCGGTAGCAGGGGTTCCAGAATTCAAGCTCCTCTGTTAGTAAATATTTGGGGAACCACACTGATGACTGCTTCAAAGACAAGTGTGCAATTCACCGTTCAGGAGCAAAGGAACAAGAAAGTGGAAGATCCCCAAAGCTGGAAGACATCCAGAGAGGAACAACAGAGACACAAAAGAAGGATCCAGGACAATAAGAAATTTGCTTAAGAAAGGGCAAGACGGGGGAGCTAGAGAGATGGCTCAGAGGTAAAGATTGCTTGTTGCTATTGCAGAGAACCTGGGTTCAATTCCTGGCATCCTCATGGTGGTTCACAAGCATCCTTAACTCCTCTTTCAGGGGATCTGACTCCCTCTTCTGACCTTTGTGGGCACCGGGCACATAAGAGCTCATACACATAAATAAATCTTTAAAAGAAAATGTAAAGAAAGGGCAGGAAGGACGACCAATAAAGAGGAGTGAAAAGGAAGAAAGTGGGGGAGAGATTAGCTTGAGAACAAAAGAAATAGGCACAGCCATGGAGAAAAAAGAAAAGGGGGTGGGAAGTTGCCTGGCTTTGAGTAACAAGGAAAGCATGTGTTTTAAAGAGGCGATTAAATATCTTATTCTCTTGTCCCCAAATGTAAATGTTTCTGTCTCCTTGGGAGTTAATCAGGCTTAAAGCAATTCTAAGCCTTAAGGGCTTGGCTTAACCGCAACAAAGAATGTGTCCAGCATGCTGACCTCTGTCGGGCCAGTGTGTAAAGGCAGCAGAGAAAAGAGATTAAGGAGCTGCCCTCACACCGGCGGGGCAGCCACTCCTACCAAGGCATCTCCAGCCTCTACCCCCACCTCCACCACCCACTCCCCTGTCCCCAGCGGGCAGAAAGCTGACCCACCAACGCAGCTGTGAGTCAGGAGCCTTTTAAGCAAGCTTCCACACCCTCTGCCTCTCTAACAGCTACCAAAGGAGATGGAAGGCAGCGCACAGGCTGAGCAGAATCCCCATTGGCTGAGAGGGTGGTAGGCGGGGCATAACCCTCAGGGGTGGAGTCTCTGGCAACTGCTTGGCCTTCCGGGTCTGTGGTAGTGACTGTTATTGGAACTTTTCTAATGACAGATCCTGCTGTTTCTTCTGTTTGCTATTTATTGTATTCATGGTTTTATTACAATCCTGCTACGTAATATATTGTTGTGATTTTTCTAGCTTAAAACAATTTGCAAGTCAGGAATTTGGAAAGAGCAGCGAAATGGCTGGTCTCTGCTCCTCAAAGTTTGGGTCTTCAGACCTAAAAAAAACCAGAGTCTGGAAACAGCTAGGAACTTCTTCACTCGCATATCTGTGCAGCACATACGAACTGTTGGCTAGAGTAAGGCACTAGAGGCTCTTTCTGTGGTGCAGACTCCCTCATCCCACCATTGACATCCTACAAACACACCCAGATTCAAGGAAATGAAGAACCAACCCCCAGATCTTAATGGGGCTAGGGGTGAGGTAGGGGTAGTTTTCAATAGAACATGCCAGGAAAATGAACAGCTTTGAGAATGGTGCTCTCCTTAAACCACTACACTTCTATCAGGTACCATTGTCCACCTAGGAACGAGGAGTCTGGTCTTTGAAGGATGAAGTAATGGACCCCTGTCTCATCTACTAACAAACAGTAAGCAAAGGGAGAATTTCGCCCCAGTTGCTCAAAGAATCCTGACTCCATACTGCCACAGGCTTCTTGAAATGATTAAAAAAAAAGAAAAGAAAAGAAGACTTCCTCTTGGGGCCCTTGCAGCCACACCTTATGTGGGACACCGTGCTGAACATATTTTGTTCTCTTCTTCATTGCCAAAAAAAAAAAAAAAAAAAAAAGCTGTTATTTGTTGAGATTACTCTGTGCAAAGACTTGCTTTGCAGCTGGACTTTTCAGAATCCAGGGTGTGTCTGTTTTTTAACGGAGACTGGAGAGGGAAGCAGTCACTTGCTCAGGCTCCCGATGTGAAGAAGAATGGCAGCTGGGAACCTGCCTTCTGTTTTCTGACCAGAGAAGACTGTCAGATGGTGCACCATGAAGAGGCTGTTGTTTGTAAACAGACAGTGTTGAGGGGCCAGCGGCTCCTTTGCAGAGATATAAACTTTTCTAAGGAAGCCTGGGCTAAAACAGGACATAGAAGAAGGCTCTCGTCTCACTTGCAGACTTTCCAGAGGTGCGTGTGAGTGTGTGAGTGTGTGTGTGTGTGTGTGTGTGTGTG
>NC_034590.1:67019628-67024628 GCF_900095145.1 Mus pahari
TGTGTGTGTGCGTGTGCGTGTGCGTGTGTGCGTGTGTGTGAGTGTGTGAGTGTGTGTGTGTGTGAGTGTGTGCGTGTGCGTGTGTGTGTGCGTGTGTGTGCGCGTGTGCATGTGCGTGTGTGTGTGCGTGTGTGTGCATTAAAATTGTGTGCATCTGTGTGCATGCGCATGTTCCAAGGCCAGTGGAAACGGCATTGGGTATCCTGCTCTACCACTCTCTGCCTTATTCCTTTGAGGTAGGATCTCTCACTGGAGTTGAAGGAGGCTGTCAAGCCAGGGAAGCCCCAGTAATCCTCTTCTCTCTGCTCCCATGAGGACACGGGCATGCGTGACCATGCCTTGCTTTTTAGGCGCTGATATCTGAATTCCAGGCCCCCTCACACTTGCAAAACAAGCATTCTGGAGAGATGCCCACTGGGGCTGTCCCTCCAGACCTGATTCCAAGGTTATATTAGGAGACACCCTTACCTTCTCTGATCTACATAATGCATAAGTAAGGAAATCAAACCAAAGGCTTTGGGGGTTCTCAGACAAGAAGAAAATATAAGCCCACAAATAACTAGACAAATGGAAGACAATGACAGAGCATAGAGTGCTATTAGGGGGTGAACTCACTAAGAACGGAGATCAAGAAGGCATCCTGGGATACACAGCGTTTGAGTGGGGTCTTGAAGATAAAGAGGATTGCATGATGTAGTGATGAAAGAGACAAGCCTTACTTTTCCCGTGTCTTACTTCTACGTCTTTGCAGAGCTGAATTCTCAAAGAACTATCTCCTTTGAAAGGGTCAGAATCATACTTGTCTGTGAATGGCTAGTCAGTTCAAGAGATATTTTCATCAGAGAACTCAGAGCCAAGCAGGAAACTTATTTGCATAAAATCTTTAATCAAGTTCCAAAACACAGACCCCAGTCTTACCCAAAGTAAGATTACATGTTGTAAAACCCTTATTTTCCAAGGGCAGATGTCACTAAGGACATGACCTTATATCTTGATATATACCTTATATCATATCTTGAGAGAGCAGTGAGGGAGCAGAAGGGACATTGTCTAGTTCTGTACTGAACCATGGAACTCAAATTTCATGAGGCCCTATATCATGCACTTTCAGCCAGAACTTCCTTCAACACCCACTTGCTAAGGGACCTTCAGTAAGTCCTTCCGTTTCCATAAATCTACTTGCGCTGCAGGAATAGCATGGAATAAAATACCAAGGTTTTGTGGCACCTTTAGGTTCTCAAGTTTTTTGCCAGCCAAACATTTAAAAATTCCCCTCACTGACTCAACAGGTAAAGAAGCTTACAACCTATCCAGACAGCCTGAGCTTGATTCCCAGGACTCACATAGTGGAAGAAAAGAACTGATCCCTGCAAGCTATCCTTGGACCAGTTCACAAGTTTCAGAACATGTACACACATAAATAAAGCAATAAATTTTTAAGAAGTCCATGAAATGATATTCACAAACACATAACTGCTTCTTCAAGACACATATCCAAGCAACCACCTACCAACGTCTGGGTTCAGTCACCTTTTCTTGAGGCAATTTTAAAGGGTCTATTTTTATTGTTTCGGTAATGTTGAATGCAACGTGAAATGTGAATATTAGAAACAATAATATAAAATAAAAGCTCTCTCTGCCTAGTGCCTAATAACATTGAGGCAATAATAAAATAGAAATAGAAAAAAAAGAACCTTGTATTGATATCTTAAACGAACATTAAAATCTACCCTATTTTGGAATTATACTGGAGAAAAAAATGATATAACACAAATTAATAAAGTATCCCTGGGATTGTAGCACAATCCTGTGATGGCAGTCCTTGAGAGGTGGAGGCAAGAGGACCAATAATTAGAGGCTAGCCTGGGCTACCTGTGTGAGAGAGACCCTGTGTGAAGGGAAATGATCAAATAAAGAGAGCAACAGAGAGAGGAGGAAGACGAGGGAGAGAAGGAGGGAATGGGACAAAGGAAAGGAAGGAAGAGAGAAATAGGAAACAGAAGAGAAAGAAGAGAAAGCATAAAATTAGCTGGGGCAATAATTGAATTATGTAGCCCAGAATGTTACCAGGCAATGGCTCTGAGGCCTGGGGTGGAGGTTTGTGAGCTGGTGTGAGGCGTGGCTCTATACGTAGCTGACAGTGACCTCTGGCTCCACCAAGCTACCTGAGAAGCTGCGGAATGAATGTGGGCTGGGCTCCGGGAGATGTGCTGCTCAAGTGGCTGCTGTTCACCTCTGGGTTAGTGCTGATGTTGCTGGCTGTGTTGGCGGTGTTGTCAGACCATGGTTACTGTGTCACTAGCCTGGGTTTGAGGACTGAACATTTGCTGTTCCTGTCAAGCAGAGTATCAAAAGCAACCCTGTGTCCACATCCAAGTCAGAGGCCAGGCCAGCCCTGCGCTTTTTAGTGATGGGGGAGGGCTCCACAACCTCTCTAACACTCAGTCCCTCACTAAGAAAGATGAAGACACTGGAAGGGTGACTGATGTCATTGTGTGTGAATTCCTCCATGTGGAAGGATCACTGATGTCACTGCATGAGCTTCTCCATGTGGAAGGGTGACTGATGTCACAGTGTGTAAGCCCCTCCATGCATGGTCTTCACTGTGCATATGTAGAGACCTCAGTTCCTTTTGTGTCACAAGGATGGTTTTAATAATGAAGATTGTCAACTGTCTGCCTCGTTCTACAAGAGGACATGGGGTTAAATGACTCAGCAGGAAGGATTGGGAAAGTGCTGAAAACTAAACCTTTGCCTGTGGCTGGTCCTCTCCTGGGAGGTTGTGAAATGGAATTGGCCTGGGGATTTCAGAGCAAGGGTGAGGTGGCTCTCCTGGTTCACTTGGGGAAAGGCTTCATGGAGAGAGAGAGTTAGTGTCAGTACTTCACACTGCACACAATGCCCAAGGCTCCCTGGCTCATCTTTTCTGTGTGTCTTTGTAGAAGCCCTTCCTTCTCCTCCCCCAGAAACACCCTTGGCCTCTAGCATAAGGCTCTCCACTAGTCCCCACTGACTGTGACAGTCCACACACAGATCTTGGGAATGGAAACAAATTACAACCCCTATCTGAGTGGGAGAGAAAGGGCTCCAGCTCAAATGTGCACTTAAGGTCTGACACCCCGCTTAGGAGTTAGGTCACAGCCTGTTTGGTCAACATTGGGATATCTTACTTTATATTGTATTAAACCTAATCATATATATATATATATATATATATATATATATATATATATATATATATATGATTCTGGTCTGTATCCCCTCCCCTACCATGACTATATGAACCAAAGCTGGTAAGTGACCACCCACCCTGGTTATTTGGGAAAAGAGATCTTCAGTTCACAACTGGTATACCTGCACATCTGGGGCATCAATTCAAGCCCCAGTATGGCCCCTAAGGGGAGTAGTTTGAAATCTGTAACTAGGTTTTTGGGCCCTGAAACAAGCGGATCGGGGGGGTTAATCATGCTTATACCAGATATTGGATTTGGGGTTTTCAAGGAATTCCTTAACTTCTCAGATCTTCAGTTTCTTTCTTTTTGAAAACAAATATAAATTGGTTCTAACCTTGTAAGTTGTGGGTGAGGGTTGGGATGATATATTTAGTAGGGTGTATATGCACATAGTAGTCACTCAGTAAGTACTGTTTAGAATCATTATTTACGGTTCACTGGGACACCCTGTGAATGTCATTGGAAAAGGTTACACACTGGTAGGCCAGGAGTCAACCTCAGTTAACCTGTCCCTCAAGCATGGTGCCACCATCACTGTGAACCAGAAAGCACAGGCCAAACCTGGGGAGGATTTAGAGGCACCTTACAGTGAGTAGATAAACAGATGTACAGAGCGTTCCCATCCAGCGTGAAGGCTCAGCTACATATCGGCATGGCCGGCACTTCTCACATCTCGCTTTAATCAGCTCCACGAAATAGGTGCCATTATTGTCTCTATTGCACAAACTAGAAAAGCAGACTAAGAGAGAGATGGAGTCAGAACTCAAAGCTAAGAGTTCTTTCTTGATGACTGAAGAAGCTTAGAGAAGCATGGCCCCAATAGGGCATTAGAACACAGCTCTAATGTAAAACAAGTGAAACGAATACACTTGTATAGATAGAGCTGTAATCTTGAGCACCTCAGGGTCTGGAGTGACCTGAATAGCTAGGATGATTTCCTGAGAGTCAGGAATCTAGTCACAGCATTCTTAGGAGGGGTCTCTGTGCCTAGCCCCACAGCTTCCTTCTGCAGTAACTATGCCGTACCTCTGTTAGAAAATGAACTGAGTTTCTCTTAAAGTAACATTGACTGGTGACTTAGTAAGAAACACACTTGTTACAAGTGGGAGCTGGAAGTCCTAGGTCAAGGTGTCAATAGTCAATCTAGCCTTTTGTTGTTGTTGTCGTTGTTGTTGTTAAATCTCTCTTCCTGACTTACAAGTGGTTGTCTTCCTTTTCTCTTTCGTATGGCAGAGATAGGGAGCTATATCTCTTTCTCTCTTTATCTCTTATAAAGCCACTAATCTCATCTTGGGGGTGCCAGCCTCATGGCCTGATCCAATACTAATTTCCTCCAAAAGGCCCCACTTCCAAATAGCATCACACTTCAGAGGAGGGCTTCAACGGATGAGTCTAGAAAGGGACACAGTTCAGTCCATGGCCCTACACAGCTGCCAGATGATAAATGCTCTGGCCGATGGGCTGTGTGGTTGTGGCCTGCATTATCCTCAGATGGGGAGTCTCCACGCTCCTGCCCTGCCTCCTCCTGTGCTGCACTGTTGATGTCTTAATACGAAACCTGATACACATGTAAAGGATACAAGAGAAAGAAAGGGAGAGGAACGGCTGTGTGCCTGCGGGGTGGCACACACAATTTGCGACACCCCCCCCAGTCAAGTTAGTGCTGTCCATTGACGACCCACAGAGGCTGGCTGGTGGTGGCAAGTGGGTATAGAGGAGTCATACAGCATTAGCACCTGCTACTCCACGGAGACAAAGAGCCTCCCA
>NC_034590.1:67027128-67043655 GCF_900095145.1 Mus pahari
CAATTTAAAGGCTGGGGTCTGTGACTATCTCCTCTCAGCAATCCAAGATTCATGGCTCTGCAGCCTCACTTCTGAATTGGGAGTGTTGGGAAAGGTTTAGCAGACGGGACACATCCTTGCTAGACCATATCTAACTACAACTTGACTCAGAGTCCCTCAGGAAGGCGGGAACCTCAACTAAAGACTTTCCCAGGTTGCATTGGCTCAGGCCCACCTCGGTGGAGCTTTTCCTTAATTGCTAATTGATGAGGGAGGGCTGAGCCTACTGTGGACTGTGCCATCCACAAGCAGGTAGGGCCGGGCTGTGTGAAAAGCTGGCTGAGGAAACAAGTAAACGGCATCCCTCCGTGATCTCTGGGCCAGTAACAGCTTCCATGGCTCTGCCCAAGTGCCTGCACTGACCTCCCCCGGACATGGACTCTGACTTAGAAATGTCAGCCAGATCAACCTTTGCCTCCTCCGAGATGGTTTCAGCCAGTGTCTTAGCATAACAGCAAGTGCTGTCTATCACATCACACATGGAAGAAAGTAAACAAAGCAGAGTCTAGGTGGCCTAGCAAAAGAACGTGTTTATAAACCGTAACGTTAGCCATAGTGAAAGCTAAATGGCACAGAGAACACTCTCTGTAGCCTTGAAATTCATTCAAACATGGAAATCCCAATGAGTCAAATGAGAAAAAAAATTATGTTTGCTTACTCAGAGATTCTTCCATTCAATAAGCACTTATTGAGCACTGTACTGGGTCTCCGGACTCCAACAAAGCATTGCAAATGCTCTATCCTAAGTCAAAGTGTGCGTAAGAATTTTGATACGACATGTAGCTTTAATATCGTGGTATCTTGCTGCGTGTAAATTAAACTTAAGCCGTCTGCCACACAGGAAAGGGAACCCAAAGACATCTAGGTTCTGACACGGAGACCTTGAGGAGGTAGCCATGGCCAGGAGCTGTCGAGCAGTTCTGCAAGTGGGGGAAGTATAAGGAAAAGGATCTGTTCGCCTGAGTGTTCCCTATGTAGTACACAGCCCTTGCTGAAAACTCAATTTTAGCCAAGTGGGGCCTATTTTGGACTTTACATGCTCTGAATCTATAAGATGATAAATGTCTGTTCTTTGGCATCTTTAAATGGGTGCTAATTTGTTATAGCAGAAAAAGGAAACTAATTTAAGTAATTGCAACTAAAATCATTCAGTATAGAAAAGGAAAGGGTGAGTAGAGAATACAGAAAAGACATGTGTAATCTAAGTATTTTTTCTAAGATCTTCTTTTTTATTTATTTTTTATTAGATATTTTCTTCACTTACATTTCAAATGTTATCCCGAAAGTCCCCTATACCCTCCCCCGACCCTGTTCCCCAACCCACCCACTCCCACTTCCTGGCCCTGGCATTCCCCTGTACTGGGGCATATAATCTTCACAAGACCAAGGGCCTCTCCTCCCAATGATGGCCGACTAGGCCATCTTCTGCTACATATGCAGCTAGAGACACAAGCTCTGGGGGTACTGGTTAGTTCATATTGTCGTTCCTCCTATAGGGTTGCAGACCCCTTCAGCTCCTTGGGTACTTTCTCTAGATCCTCCATTGGGGGCCCTGTGTTCCATCCAATAGATGACTGTGAGCATCCACTTTTGTATTTGCCAGGCACTGGCATAGCCTCACAAGAGACAGCTATATCAGGATTTTGTCAGCAAAATCTTGTTGGCATATGCAATAGAATCTAAGTATTTTAAATGGGGTAATACCTCCACGCACCTTGCTGGCCAGGTGTGCTTCAGATCAGTCCTGATGCTTTTTTTCTTTCTATATTTGCTCTCAAATTTGATGCATAACTTTAGAGGTGTTTTGGAGATAATGATAACTCTGTGCAATATGCCATACCCTTAGTCAGGGTTTCTATTCCTGCACAAATATCATGACCAAGAAGCAGGTTGGAGAGGAAAGGGTTTATTCAGCTTACATTTTCTGTTTATCACCAAAGAAAGTCAGGACTGGAACTCAAGCAGGTCAGGAAGCAGGAGCTGATGCAGAGGCCATGAAGGGATGTTACTTACTGGCTTGCTTCCCCTGCCTTGCTTCCCTCGCTCAGTCTACCTTCTTATAGAACCCAAGACTACCAGCCCAGAGATGGTACCATCCACAAGGGGCCCTTCCCTCTTGATCACTAATTGAGAAAATACCCCACAGCTGGATTTCATGGAGGCACTTCCCCAACTGAAGCTCCTTTCTCTGTCGTAACTCCAGCCTGTGCCAAGTTGACACACAAAACCAGCCAATACACAGTCCCTAACTTCACAACTTAAGACCTAGACAAGGGACATTCTTCAGCTTCCCTTCTCTTCTCTTGGCACTCAATCCATGACTTTTATGCTAGGCAAGTGCTAAGCCACACCCCTGGCCCTAGTGGCATCATCCTGTCAGAAGGGAAAGCCCCACAGTGTTTCCCAGGTATGAACTGGTGCTATGAAATCAGACAAATCTGAGTCCAGCAAACTCTGGCCTGATCCTTACCAGCCATGTAACCTTAGATAAGCTTCTCATCACCCCTAACTTCAGTCTGGATCTGTGCAATGGAAAAAAGCTGGTGACCTCTACTACTCCATTGAAAGGTGGCTGGGTGTGCAGAGTCCCTGGTGCATAGCAAACTCCTAATAAATGGCTGGAATTAATGAAGTCTGAATTACTGCTGGGATTGCCTCTGCTGTTGGGATAGAATTGTCCTCCAAAGGCTAATTTGCTTCCCAGATAACATGCCTGCTTCCGGTACGTATTGCACAAGCTTGTTAATAAGCTTACCAATCTTGTTATTAAGTAGGCAGTCTTGCAGGGAATAAAAAAGGGGGAAAATTGTAAAAAACAAAAACAAAAAGGGGGGGGTCCATGCAGTAAAATGAGTGAGTGTCAAGTATCTCAATCTTGTATAAATGGGACACACAGAAGGGAAATATATGGCACAGAAGACAGCTCTGTGAGATGGTAGACAAAGAACTAGACCTGTTAGACATTTAGACATTTCTAGCTTCTTTTCCAGCACACAAACTGTCTCTAACTATAGCAAGGCATCAAAAACATCATGTTAGGCTACAATCACTGAGCACCTTATCTCAAACTAGGGTAAATATGAATGTTCTTTGCCCTCTCCTCCAGCAATTTGTGCAGCATTGATCTCCCAAATATGATTTCTGAAATACAAATATCAAGTATTTGAATACATGTTTATCACATGTCGTGTGGACATGTGTGTTCTCTGCACAGCCAACCTTTAAACATTATCTTTCCCCTGCCAAAAAGGTATTGTAGTTAAAGCATGCCCCCCCCAATTAAATAATTATCTTTTCTTCTACAGCCCATAATTAAATTTAAAAGGCAGTCTCTTCTTAGCTGGGTATAGAGTCTTCTTCCTTCTAGAATCCTCTGAGTTGTCAATGTGAGACACATTAGTTCTAGGTCCTCAGTGGGACCTATCTTTGATCTTTTCAACTGAAATGTAGAAATAATCCCAAATCATCCATTTGATGATCAAATTGCATGAATATACTAAGTGTCCAATGGGAGACAGTGACTCCTCTCACTCAGTGCCCTGTTGACTTTGGTGGGAATTATAAAAAAATGATATACAAATTTGTTAAATATTTTGTACATAAGGCAGAGTCCTTTCCCATGAACTTGAAATTCTCACCTCTGCCCTTCCTAGTAGATAATATTACTGTTGTTGTTGTTGTTGTTGTTGTTGTTGTTGTTGTGTTTATTGTTATGATTATCATAGTGATTCTCAGTTTGTAGATTAGCAAACTGATATTGGGGGAGGTTCAATTACTTGTTCAAGGTCACATATTTAAGAAAACATGAAGTCAGAACTTGAACCCTCATCACAGGATGCCAAACACAGGCTCTTCTCCCCATCTGCCATGCTCCAAGAATGAGACTCTCGTGAACCATATTCCACAGAATACAGGAACTTATAGGAGAGGCGGGGCAGGAAGCTGCATCTAAGCTCCCAGTCACCTGGAGGTACTGTGAAATATCCGCTCAGTCTACTGGCAAGCAGTTAGAAGGAAGGATTCTCCCCCCCTCCCCCTTGCACCTGCGCATTCCCCATGGGAAAGAACCACAGAAGCCGTGGTCAAGTCTCATTTTGAAAAGAACTCTCTGGCAACAATAAGAGTTAGACGTTACTTTTTATCAAATACCAGGTTCAAATGAGTTTTCTCTCTCTTTTTTTTTTCTTCCTTTAAAAAAAATCCCAAAAAAACAAAAACAAAACAAAAAAAACCCAAAAGGGCTTTTATCTAAGAAAGTCTCCTCCTCTGGGCTTGCTCATGTCTGGTTTGTTCTTTCCTTTTGTAGCTTCAAAGGTAGTTGTTTGCCTTTGATTTCCAGGTCTGTTCTGACTGTTGCCCTACACTGAGCACACCTTGAGTTCAGAGTTTGTCTCCTCATGTGTCTCCAACCAGCAAGCTAGTGCCCTACATGCTGTCGTTGGTCCCCCAGTAGCTCCCGTTAAGTAAGTGACTCCCCATTACCTAAAGTGTAAAACCATATGCATTATTATTTTAATAGTCAAAAAGTCAGTACAGTCTATGAAAGGCTTCGCATGTGTTCTTACACATGTGTACTTACACTGTGTGTTTGTATGTGTACATATGGTTTTTTTTTTTATTGACATCTCCAACAGTCCAGAGGGTGATCACACTTAGCCTCCTGGCCTAGCAACATTGCTGTCCCTTACATGGTCACTAATATCAATCATTCAGCTGCTTGTAGGGTGGAGGGGCCCTACATTGGACCTGCTATTGTTCACTGCATGCTTGAGCACTTAGTTGAATGGCAGCTGGTGTCTCTTTCTCTGGCTATATAAGAGGGAGCTCATTTCTCTTTTTAAAAAGAAAGTAAAAAAAATTTGTGTTTATATTTATTGTTTAACCCACACAATTAATTCTTGGAACTTCTTTCTTTTTTAAAAATACCCTTTAATGTGTCAAGAGTCATAAGGAGGAGGAAATGAAAGTTAATCAAAAGTTCTTGTTGTTAGAGATGAAATACCAACATCGCCAATTGAAGTTGTCAGTTCCTGTGCCATTTGTAAGTTCAATGGTGACAATTATATGGACTCCAGCCTTGCCCCCCCCCATGGACTCTCTTGCCACCTACTGCCAGTTGTTGCCATGTTTGCACCCCTTCTCCCTGTCACTGTCAGGTTACACCTTAGAAACAACATTTCCCCTGCAGCTTTAGTAGAGTATTCAGGATATAAACCCAGCATGCAGTCAGCCACATTTGTTGGGAACTCTTCCTGCTTACTGTCACAGAAAACCCAAGCCCTAGGTCATCCTTTGTGGGATGTGGGGGAGGGGAAGGAGGAGGGGGAAGCAAATGGTCACACCTCAGACATTTGTCTTTCTTCTAGTGCCACTGGGTCCTTCAGAATGTCTCTCCTGAGCACAGGCTGGTCACCCTTCTCACATTCTCCTCTATCTAGGGCATGCCTAACATTGTTGTATCAGTCAGTTCAGGATGGTGGTTAAAATGCTGGGGCCTTTTCCTGCTGGATGCAAGGCCACTGATCCCGTCTCTGGCAAACCCCTGTTCCATCCTTGCCCTCCCAACCCCCAACAGTGATGCTGTGTCTTAATTAGCCAAGGAGGGGTAACTAAGCCAGAAACAGAACCTGGGTGTCCTAAACAACAGACATTTACCTCACTGTTTGAAGGCCTTAAATCCAAGTTAAGGCACCAGTAGGGTTGATCGCTAAGGCGTGCTGACTTGGCTTGCAAATGGCCCTCTTGCTGATTCTTCATAGTTGTGACTCCCTACAACAGCCGCTGTCTTCTCCATCTCTGCTATTTGTCAAGTCACCAGATAGGGTTAGGATTCATCCAAAGGCTCTCATTGTAACTTGTCTATCTCCTGAGGCGCACTCTCGGAGCACAGTGACATCACGAGGTACAGAGGGATATCGTTCAGTCCCTGCCTTTGTCTTTGTTCGTTCTAGCTGGGCTGCTGACTCCCCACCAGGCCTGCAGTCGCCACCGATCTGGAATATGAGACCTGAACCTGCCACATTCTTAAGTTCTCATTTGCAAGCGCAGACTGTGAAATCTGTCCTGTGAAGATGGTCATGGCCTGTAGTCCCTGCTGTGTAGCACAAAGGGAGCCATTGGTGTGTGGTGACATATTTTTATGTCCTCACTGCCAAAGTATTTTAAAATAAACAGACAGCACTATATACTATAAACACATATTATATATAACCCTAAAATTAAATCCTCTCCCTGTCTTTCTCCTTCTCCCTCTCCCTCCCTTTCCCTCTCTTTTCTCTCTCTGCCCCCCCCCGCTCCCCTCCGTGTCTCTGTGTGTGTGTGTCTGTGTCTGTGTCTGTGTGTGTGTGTATGTATGTGTGTGTGTGTGTGTGTGTGTGTGTGTGTGTGTGTGTGTGTGTGCCTGTGCATGGGGAGACCAGAGGTCAATGTTAGATGTCTTTTTCTGTTGCTCTCCCCCGTATATCTTTGGAACAAGTTCTTTCACGGGACCTAGAGCCCACCATTTGGGAAGACAGGCTGGTTCGAAAGGTTCAGGAGTCTCCAGGTTTCCACCTATCCCAGCAGTAGGTCACAGGTGTGTACCACTGAGCCCAGCTTTTATGTGAGTGCCGGGATCTGAACTCTGTTCCTCAGGCTTGCACGGTGCGAGTGAATCTTAACAAAAGTTATTTCCCCAGGCCCCACATTTGTACATATTCTTTTGAAGACTTGCTGTACTTCCGTTCACATTTCAAGTTACAGTTTCAAAAGCCAGCAACAGCTTAGGACAATGACCCTTCATACATCTCCCAGTGAATAGACCTTAAAAAAAAATATACCACAGACAATGGGATAACCTTCATGAGCCTGTGTAGCCTGACAGATTAAAGCAGAGTTTCTGGATTCACACAAGCCTACAATCAAACTCTGTGCCTACCATTTATTAATCGCATGATCTTGGACAAGCTTCGGAGCCCCTCAGTTTCCTGGTTAATAATGGCATCTGGCTCACGAGGCCACTGCCAGAAACAAGTGAGAAGGCATGCATGCATGCCACATGGCTGCATGGCCTACTCGGGAGCGCAGACTGCTTTCAATATGGGGCTCTCCTCTCAGACCATACACCTGCCAGTCAGAACCCTGCTATTCCCCCTGCCACTCCCTCCCAAAGGGGCTGCCAAGCCCAGATTTTGCTCAGTTCCTAATACAATCCAGCCTCCTCTTTCACCCAGTGCAGAGGTTTTGTGCAAATCCTATGGTAATTGATTTCTTTGGCTGATTCACTTGGCAGATTTTTACATATGAAAGACTATTTGACAGTTTCCCTGGGCATTTCTCCAGGGCCTCCCCCCCCCCAGGGCTAGAGACCTTTGGGAGACTAACTTCTGGCTCCTCTGGTCCCTAGGGCAACTCCTGGAGTGGCACCTTTAGCCTCTCTCCCTACCCCCTTCAGAGAAGGAAAGAGAACCCTTGCTGACAGGGATTTAGGAAAGAAATCTGAAGAGGAAGGAGGGAGAAGACAAACATTTATAGGGCACTGCGTTTAATCTTGCCAGACTTTTGACATCTGTGACCCCATTTAGTCTCCCCAGCCACTCAGAGGAAAGAGTGGACAGATTTCCTCCTATTTTATTTTATTTTATTTTATTTTATTTTATTTTATTTTATATCATTTCAATTGAAACAAGGTCTCATGTTCCCCTGACAGGACTCAAACTCATACCCAAGGACGACCTCCAACTCCAGAGTTCTACAGATATTATGGGCATGAGCTACCACTACCTATTTATATGAGTCAGAGCTTTGTGTGTGCTAGATAAACACTCCATCACCTGAGCCACAGCCTCATGGCCAATTCATGCCCATTCTACAGATGAGACAGATTCAGAGAGGGCAGTTAACTAGTGAAAAGCCACACTGGCTGAACTACACTAGATTCAAGGCTGACGCTCTCTGTAAGATTAAATCCACGTTCAACATTCTTTTCCTGGGGGACAGGGGAGGTCCCTCAGATCTCCATACAAATTTTCCTTACATCCTCTTTGCTCCTGGAATCCCTCATCTTCCTCCTTGTGTTGAAGTCTAGTTCCTTGTAGCTGTTCAGGGGTTCACTCTTTTGCTATTGTTGATTTTTGAAATCATATTTTAATTGCAATTTTAATTTCCTTTTCCATTTCCTCCTTCCACACCCCTCCCCCCATATAACTGTCCCTGCTCTGGCTCAAATTCATGGCCTCTTTTTCATTCATTGTTATTGCATGCATATATATATATATATATATATATATATATATATATATATATGCATACTAATACATTTTCAGGACTACCAACTGGTATGCTGTAATTCTTTTTTCTCAGTATATCATAGGACTTAGGATGTATCTTCAAAAGATGAAGAATTGCAGGAACTTGTGCATAAATAGATGAACATTTACACCTCAGACAAATCTATGAATCAGTGAATTTAAAATGATTGATGGGATGTTTGGATGGATGGATGGATGCATGGGTGGATATGGGAAATAAAAGTAAATGCTTCATACATGAAAAAATGAATGTGTGCATGTTTGGCAAGTATATAGATTACATGAAATGACAAATAAGTGAATAAATGAATTTTGACAAATAATAATACAATTGGATGTGTCAATCAGTGAATGAATAAAAATGTATGTGAATACCAAATGGGAGAATGAATATGTAAGGGAAATAGGTAAATTAATAAATAAAGCAATTAGTGCAAGAATGAATGGTGAATACAGGACAGACTGATGAATTCACACATGCAGTTATGAATGAATGAATGAATGAGGGAAGCAGCCAACAGATTGGTTGCATGGATGCCTTCCCTATTTTCCTAGGACAATCCCACCCAAAGTGTGCTCTGTGATGAGAAAGCCTGAGGTACTGGAACCAATGAGATTCCAGGAATCAGCTCTAAAGTTGTAGTTTCAAGTCTGGGGTTGAGTCCCACATGCACACAGAGGAGGAGTCTCCTACAGTTCATCTCGTAGGAGCCATGCACAAGTCAAGACAGTAGAAACCAGGGGCACAGCTCCAGAGACCACAGCATATG
Organism: Mus pahari; assembly: GCF_900095145.1. Lineage (NCBI taxonomy): Eukaryota > Metazoa > Chordata > Mammalia > Rodentia > Muridae > Mus > Mus pahari. Next base: position 67,036,226 of record NC_034590.1, read on the forward strand.
ACCAGGAACGCTGCGCCCAGTGTCTCAGTGCCCAGTCTCAGCAACTCTGCTCCCTCCACATCCTGGAGCACAGGCAGGCACCCACAGGCAAGGAAATTAATTCTTTGCATCCAAGAACAGCCTCTTGTAATGAAGAGGCTGCTGCAATATCTTTGCAACAAGCAGCAACCCACATGTTTGATTACAACAGGTTGAGCCATTCCACGCTCCCCAGTGCCAGGGCTCAGGGAAAAAGAAACGAAAACACTAGCACAAAACATGAAGCAAGAACACACGCTCCCTGACGACCAGCATCGGGTGGGGGTGGGAAGAGCCCCGAATCTGGACTCCTCCGCTTGCCGCCCGGCCACTAAGAGACATTCTTTCCCTGTGCTTCCTTTTCTCTTCCTCAGACTCTGAACTTCGGCAGTTTTGAATGACTGACACGTCCCTACTCACCCCTGGGATGTAATTCCTGCAGGATTGTGGCAAACTAGTATTACAGGTTCCCTTGGCAACCCCGGTGCCCTGTCTTCTGAGAGCTGTGCATCCCCAGGACCTGAGAAGACCTGACTTCTGGGTAAGAATCTATACTTTTCTATTTCTCTGCTGTCCCCGCCCCCTGCAGCAACCTGGCTGCATCTTGGATGGGGAGGGACTGGCTGGGGAAAAGGATATGGTTGAAGTTAGAAACCACAAAGTGGGAGGAGGAAGACCCTATGTGTTTCAGTCCCTGGGTGAGAGGGCACGGCATGTAGATTCCTGGAATGGAAAACTGCCTGCTTCCAGTCTTCAATCCTGTCATTGCTTGTTCTATGATGCAACTTTTGAGTAATCGCTGCCACCTAGGACTGGGTGCCCACTTAGCCTCGGGCGTTTTTCAGTCATTGAATTAATCACTCTACTTTGACACATGCAGGAAGGAGTTACTCTCCCTCATGGCTGTGGGGAGCAGGTGGGGGGATAGGACCTGAGCAGGCCCTGTGGTGGCAGAGTTGGGGGGGGGGGGGCAGAGCTGTGTGGAGGGTGGCGACTTACCTCTCTGCTTGCAGAGTAAGCACACTTCCCAGGCATCAGGAAGTCTATAAAGCAGGCCACCAAGCATTAAAAGGTTTTGCTTTGTTTGGGGAGGGGGTGGAAGAGGCAGGACCTTGGCCTTGATGACTAACTCCAAACAGCAGCCTCTGAGAAAGACAGTGATGTGCAAATTACTGATTTTTATTGGACACTTTGGGGAATATAGCTGTTTGTCAGGAAATGAAAGAGAATGTTTGTGCTTATAAAATTATATGGAAAATCAATGTGGTGTTAAGTATATTTCTCAGTTGTTTGAGTCAAGGACTGTTCTCTCGCCAATTCTAGCAAACTCCAAGGGGATGGCAAGGTCCCAAAGTGCAGCTATGGGACTGAATGGAAAGGTCAAACCTCTGTTTTCTACCGTCCTCCATCTGCCTGGTGTGCGTCTAGTGACAGGAAGGGACAGGGTGGTGAAGGTTGGGCTGAGTGGCCGGCGCTGCATCTCAGCAGCTGCACTTAGCTGTGCATGGGAGCCTTGATACTACTCCAGTCTATTCTGAGTTCTTTTGCTCCACTTTAATTCATGGATCTCTGTAATATGAAGCTTCTGTTACAGATGGGGGTGACCCCAGGGAAAGCATGTGGCAGGAGGGGAGATCAGAGTTATCCAAAACTTGAGTGAAAACGGAGTTCCTATAACTTCCAGGTTTCAGGAGCTACCTCCCGTGGTTAGAAGTGTATTGTGGGACACTGGCACTGCCCAGCTTGACACAGGAATAAAATGAGGGTGTAGGAATAGACAGGTCTTTTGCCCTCTTGGTAGGTACTTGCTTTGCTTTATGACTGAGGATCATTGACTGACTGGGGATGATGCCAAAGAAACGACAGAGAGCTCTCGGAAGGTCAGACTTTGAAACCTAACAAGCTACCAACAAGAGTTCCACCTGTGACTACAAGTCTTGTAGTTAGAAACCACACTAGATAATAATATAAATATTTCCAAGATATTTAATTGAGACTCATACCTCCCTTTCTAACCCATATGCCACCTCCCTGGACTTGCCGATACTTAGTGTGCAATTAGAAGCCTCTTTGTTTCAAGCTAGCCTTATTCCCTTTATACCATTCGGGCCCACTTGAGTTTGTTGTGATCCTCCTGACTCAGCTTCTTGAGGACAAGGATAACAGGTATATTTCACCGTGCTCAGCCAAAGAAACTTCTTTTTTTTTTTTTTAAATTAATTTTATTATTTGCACTGCCCCATTTCCAGGTGCACACACTTGCGAGCCACTGCAGATATGTGTGCAGAGGCTACACTGATTAGTGAAGCTAGACAACTGAATAGATGAACTGTAAGTGTTATTTTCTCTTACACGTATGCATTTAGTGGGGCGGGGGTGCTGAGCCATGGCACTCCCGTGGAGGTCTGAGAACAAGGTATCAGTATCTGGCTCTCCCCTTCCACCATGTAGGTCCAGGAGATGAAACGTCAGGTTATCAAAGTTAGCGGCAAGCTTAATCTCCTGGACCTACATGGTGGAAGGGAAGAGCCAAGTATTGATAAATTGTTCTCAGAGTCCACTCTCCATCCCTTCAAATGTTCTTTATGTCTCTTCCTTGCTGTATGTTAGGCAGGGCACTCCCCTTTTATTGTGCCTTGGTTTCAATTTCAAACTAGGTTTTTACTTGCTTGCTTGTTTGGTAGTTTTTATTTCTCCCTTTGATAAAATTGTGCAGGTAATTAAATGAAGTAATGCATGTCATATAAGTTGATCTTGGTATTTCTCACAGCAGACATACACTAGTTGCTGTTGCTACACAGGAAGGTGAAGAAAAACCGGTATGTTTAATAAAGTGTCCTGCTGTTCATATTCAGGGCAACTGTTGTGAAGTAAATAACAAATTTCAAGTGATTCTTTTTCAAAGACCAAATGATCTTTGCAAGTAGCTAAGCTCAGTCCAAGGACTACATGCAAAAGATATCCACAGCAAAGCTTAACACAGCGGTAGGTTCAGATGGTCCCCTATATCAGGCATCTGCTTCAACATCTGTACATTAGGTTAAAGCCCAGCAACTCTTTAAGAATTATGACATGCGCACAGCAAGCTTCAGGCACCACATAATGGTATCAGCTATTACACTAGCAATTATTACTTGGAATTCATGATTTGAAAGCAGAAATATCAAAGAAGCTACAAAGCACACATCTGTTTTTAGCATGACTTCCTTACCACATGGGCACTGATTTTTTTCCAGGCTGCTTTTCCTTATGTGTCTTCTTTCATTTGTGTGTATGCATTATGTGTAGACATTTATATGATAGTTCCTTATTTTATAAGCAATGTGATGGAGATGGCTAGAAATAGTATCTGTATTTTACTCAGGTATTAGAAGATTCTCAGGCATTCAGCTGTGGCGCAACCGCAGCCCAGGTGTTACGGGTTGCATTAGTAACAGAATTTCCTTGCTGTAGAGCATTGGAATTTGGGAGAGAAATGTGTTTGGTTGACAAGACGTTACTGGCCGTGACTGTGGCCAATTGTAGTCATAGACCCAAAGAATTCTTGCACAGTATTTTCAGGCATGAAAGGAAAAACACATGTCCCTTAAAAATAGAGCCATGATCCAGGGGTAGAGGATGTCATACTCCTTTAAAACCAGCACCTGAGCCACAGGTTGACATCTGTGGGTTCAAGGCCAGCCTGATCTACGTAGTCAGGGCTACAACGTTAGTGAGAGCCTATCTAGAAATGAACAAGTAAATAAACAAATGGTCAAACACGCTCAGCTTCACTCACGTTTCTATGGGTAGAAAGGAGTGTCATAAGATGCCTGTATTCTTTGCTCTGCCTTGGAGCCTGAGGATGAGGATTTGTTAGAGTAAAGTTGAGCCTGTTTCGAAGAGTTTTGAAAGTTGCTAAATCTCTTAGAGTATACAGACCAAAGTTCAGAATGAAAGTATAAGTGTGCTACATAATTTCCAATGCCTACACAGCTGCATTTGCCTGCCAAGATTGCTCTGTGACTTTATGGCTCTCCAAAATGGGCCCATTCCTCTCTGCATGGCCAGGAATAACCACAAGTTATCTACTATCTATCTATCTATCTATCTATCTATCTTTCTTTCTTTCTTTCTTTCTTTCTATCTATTTACCTTTCTATGTATATATCTATCTACATCATGCACACACATAAATTTTAAATTGCATTTCCTTTATGATTATATTGTCTTCTCTGATGGGGGAGGGAGAAGCAATAATTTGAAATAAAAGAAAAAAGTTTTTTTTAAAAAAGAAATTAAGCATATCAATTATAACAAAATTCAAGCCAATTAAACACCAAACCAATTAAAATACATCATTGTTACAGGTAGAAATATGATACAATGTGAACTGTGGTTATTTTTCATAGTAAGACTAAAATTTCCTTTCTTCTCTATTTTTCCATACTTTCTCAATTTTTGTGATATATATATATATGTGCATTTCATTTAAGCAAAAGTTTCCATATTTTTCAAATTATTGTATTAAGTGATGGTGCTCTTCCAGAAAAAAAAATCTGTTTCTAACTATTAAGTCACATAGTTACCAAGTACATGTCATCTTTCTGAGAGCAGATGGCTCCTGTGTGTGGTGGCCTATTTCTAAGCAAGTGTCAAGTGTCACAATGTCATGCCACATTTGCAAGGGCTGGTGGGGGGGACACAACTTAATGGTAGAGAGGTTGCCTAGCATCTACAGTCCATATGAGACTCTAGGTTCAATCCCCAGCAACACACAAGAAAACAATTGTGCTCTCAGCACCTGACCATTGTGTGTTGCCAGTAGTCAGGGATGCTCCAATGGTCTTGTCTAGCTTTAGCTCTTGGTTAAGATCTAGGTCTAACACAACTTGCTCCCATTGCTGGTTCACTTAAGAAAGTTCCACAACACAGGCTGCCACATATTCATATTTCCATAAAACACATTTCCTCCACCAGGAATTGCCATTACACACTTGCAAGTTTCCTTCACTTTGGTATATGCAATATTTACCGGACTTTTTTAAGAGCAATTGAGATTATATGATGCCTATGTGACTGTGTGTACACAGCCCTTTCTAATGCCATCCCAACCGTTCACTATAATGTTTCCGTGCCTGTAGAGCAATACACTTGTTATAGTTTACTCAAATAGTTCTCTTTCCAGGAATTTAGCTTCCTCTGAACCAGGTCTTGTTGATAGAAACGATGCTGTGATAAACATAACTCACACTTCTAATTTCTAAATGATTTTCTTAGTATAGAAATTGGAATTAATGAGTCAGAGAACATCAACACTTTAAAACTTTTTAAAGTCAAAGAAACACAAGACTGAGCTGTGTGTCTGTGAGGCAAGTCCGTATCCATGAACCTAAGAAACAGGACAACATAGCCCACATGCTTACAAACACTGACCAAACTGAGAGACAGGACACCATAGCCCACATGCTTACAAACACTGACATTCATCTCCTTCACCTTTGACACAGAGCCTGCAAACATTGCTGCTTTCCATATTATTTTCATTTACATTTCTTTGATTGTTCCTGAGATGAAACTCTTGTCCATGTTTATTGCAGATTGTCTATACGCTTAATTTTCTGCCCTTGTCCACTTTTCTGCTGATTTCTTTTTTCAATTCATGAAAGATTCATCCCTATTAAAGATATCAGGCCTTTGTTGGGTCTATTAAAAACATTTCCTTCCTGCTACTTGCCTTTCATTTTTTAATGAATTTGGGGGTGTGCAGAAATCTGTTTTCTGTGATCCGACCACGGCTCGCTTACACGGTGGTGCTTTCTTCCCTCTGTGATCCTTAGAAGTGTGCCTGCATTCAGAAATGAGATCCCCCCCCACCCCGTCAGCATTTTTAAGTCTTTTTGTCTTTTAAATATAAAAATTAGACTCCGAGCCGCAGCCCAAGATGAGACACTTGAATTTCAGCAAGAGGTTCTTTCTGCCTCTTGCATCATAAGGACCCACAGAGCACTGGCTTCCCAGAGTGCTTAGCGGTCTGGCGACACGAACAAGAGTGAAAGATCCAGCTTGGACCTGCTAAAACCCTGGGATGGGGAATTTTGAATATAGGTATGGGTGTTTGAGTAGCAAGTGTGGTTTTAAGTGTTAATAACTGATAAGGTAAAAACATCAGGGCCTCTGTAAATGCTGATCCTGAAAAGTCAGTCGGCCAGACTATGTCTGTGAGTCTCCCTCCAGTGAGCTGGGCTGCTGGAGAGATACGGCTGTGGTCTCAGGTGGCAGAGAGGAGGCTAAATGATTTGGAATTAGATCTTTGCTTTGGGTCACATTTGATGAAGTCCATTTTCCCTTGTCGTTCTAAGGCGGTAACTTTCAGCTCAGAGCATTACACACTGTAAATCCTATCTATGGGGGCGGGAAGAGAGGTAGTCCATAACCCCAAGCAGGACGCCGCCAAGATAGGCTACAATCAGGAGACTGCACAACTGTTTCCGGCTATGTCACTTTGAACCTCAGTTCTCTTACCTATAAAATGGGTATAAGAGGAGTCAGCTTGCATAGATCTTGTAAATCAGTGATTCTCAACCTTCCTAATGCTGTGACCCTTTAATACAGTTTCTCATATTGTGGTGACCCTCAACCATAAAATTACTTTCGTTGCTACTTCATAACTGTAATTTTGCTACTGTTGTGAATTATAAACATTTCTGGAGATAGAGGTTTACCAAACGGTTGTAATCTAGAGTTTAAGAGTCACTGTTGTAGAGAGTACACTGCACCACACACAGCACACGCTCCAAAAATGACTTGCTTTGCAATGTCTTTGGGGTTCAAACAACTGAAGGTTGTGTGATTCCAGCTCCCCCTACATGCTTCTCTTGTGCTACAAAAAAACTTAATTTTCCCCCATCAAAATGTGAAGTTTCCATTTTAATCTGAAAAAAAAAAAGAGGTTTGTTTTCTTCAAATTGATGATGTAGTATATTTTAAAAGGGGGCTAAAGATGTGGCTCATCGAGTAAATGCACTCGTTATGGAAGCCAGAGGAGCTGAACTCAAATCCCCAGCCCCTGGATTTTTTCAGAGCTGGGTAAGGTTGAGTGTCTATGACCATTACCTCAGCACTGACAGGCAACGATGGGTGAATCCCAGGGGCTCCTGGACCATCCCACCTAGCTAAGCAGCACATTCCAGTTCAGTGAGATACACTGTCTCAGACACAAGGCAGAAAGCACTGGATGGGGGACACCAATGTCCTTCTCCAGCTTTCACATGAGCGTGTATGGTTACATGCACTTGCCACACATATGCATACTCCCCATGCGCCATTCATACCATGCATGCACAGACCACACGTAATTAATTAATTAAATAAATAAATAATAAGGCATGATAATGTACTCATATCTTCCTGCACATTCAATGACTTTCTTT
>NC_034590.1:67043730-67056174 GCF_900095145.1 Mus pahari
GCCAGGCTGGCCTTGAACTCAGAAATCCTCCTGCCTCTGCCTCCTAAGTGCTGGGATTAAAGGTGTGCGCCCCCACGCCCGGCTGATTTCCCTTACTTTAAAAAGTAAAATTCTAAGAACCCCCAAGCCTGGGAGAGTCAGGTACATCTTTACACGCAGCACCCAGTGCCCTTTGCACTGAGAGTGTTTCAAACTTTCCTCAGACTTTCCTGGAACTGGCCCTGTGGTTCCCTGATTTGCATATCGCCCAAGTATCGATTGCCCTGTGTGTGATGATACTTGTTTGGCATTTCACTATAAAGAGTTACTTTGTTAGGGAAGACCTGCATAATTAATAATTTTTAACCAATGTTAAATAAACTTTGACATATGATGTATGAAGGAGACATGAAGAATGAAGGAATGAGAAAGCAAAATGTAACCCTTTACTGACTACCTGAGTGCCAGGCACTGTGCCTGTCTCCTTGGCAGGAGAGAAGGGTGATGGGATGGAGCAGGAGGAGGAAAGAGTGCCAAAGCCACCAATCTTGCTATTCCAGTTCAATTGCACTGGGAGGAAGGTATAAAAATGTGGACTTTCCAATGGCAATGTCAGACGTAAAGAATCATCTAACCCTCCTGCCTCTTCCTGAATGCGTAATGCGATGGTGTCGGAATTCTTAGGTATTTGTGAAGCTGACCTATGTGGCACATGTGAAAGGTAGTCAATTTTAAAAATCAAAAACAAAAGAACCCATGGGCTCTTGTCTAGATGTACAGAGCTGTGATGGTGCAGGGTCCCCAGGGTACCAGAGATGGAGGTGGAGGAAGCAAGTGCTCATACTTCCAATCCCTAATTACAGGAAGAGCCCCTGGATGCCTGCACACTTTCTTCCCTCACTCTGAGACCCAAGAAGGCTTACACTCTCCCCTCCTCTCCCTCCTCCTCTCCCTCCTCTCTTCCTCCTCTACCTCTTCCTCCTCCTACTCCTCTTCCTCCCACTCCTCTTTCTCACAGTCCTCCTCCCCCTCATCTTCACTCTCCCCTCCCTTTCTCCCTTTAATTTTCTTACATAAGAAAGCAGGTATAATGACATGTCTCAGTGGCTCACAGCTAGGAATGGTAAGAGGAAGAGGTTGAGGACCCTTAGTGAATCTGTGAGAGACAGGAGGAGGACCGCCACCACTGCTTTTTCTTCAAGCACCATTAAAACAATAAAGTTGGGATGAAACCTCTGTTGTGCATGGACCCCTCTGGCACAGAATTACCCCTGAGTCCTTCCATATTATGTGGATGCCCCTGGTTTCTTCCAGTCTGTACACGTTACTAAATGGCCAATGAGGGCCAGTTCACCTGTCTTTATCCAAGATAGATGAGCAGTGCCTTCAAGAGATGGCCCCACATAAGGGGACGTGCGATGTGTACAGAGATAAACATACTTCTTAGAACACCGGAAGTCTGCATCACATCGTCTGCCATGCCCTTGGCAGTTGAGCAGGGTTTCGTTCGCTAGAGACTAGAATAATGTATTATGTATAGGTTTGCTCAGGAAATTGTTATGTTAGGCATACTAAGTTTAAATGGGCAATTAACATAGATCATGCTTGCATGTTTAGTCACTTAATTTACTTAAAAAAAAAACTCTAGTGTGATGGGCTAGGGATATAGCTCGGTTTTTAGAGTGTTTGTTGAGTATGCGTGAAGCTCTGGGTCCCATCCCTAACCCACATAAGCCAGGTATCGCACACCTGTAGTCACAACACTGAGAAGGGAGAGGCAGGAAGACCTCCTCAGCTACATAGCAAGTTCAAGGCCAGCCCTCAACTATGTAAGACTCTGTTCATAAAAACAAATGAAACAGAAGCTTGAGGAGATGGGCCGGTGAGTAAAGTGCCTGACACACAGTATGAGGACATGTGTCTGGATTCCCAGTTCCCATTTTAAAAAGCCATGCAGGACCGTGCCTGTCTGCAACCCCACCTCTGAGGGGGGGAGGGGAGCAGAGACAGAAAGATCCCTGTAGCTAGCTGGCCAGGAAATCTAGCTGAATCGGCGATCTCCAGGTTCGATGAAGAGACCGTGTTTCAGAAGATGAATGTGGAGAGTGATGGAGTAAGAAGCTGGGCGCAGGTCTCTGCCCTCCATACTTATGTACATACATGTGTGCACTACCCCCCAACATGAGCAGGTTCACAGGCACGACCTGTGATAAAAATGAAATGTAATGTGGCCACAGACCCTGGAGGGAAGCCTTCATCTTCTGGCCTGTGCCTGCACAGGCCCAGTGGGCACACAGCAGAGCCAACCATAGCAAAGCATAAAGGCCCAGGCTCATCCAGAGTTTGTGTCTTAGCCAACGTTTCACAGAGTAAGAAGTACCTTACTTCACGAATGCTGAATCGTGCCTTGTTGGAGACAATTTTTGCCACGTGGAACCCTGTCTAATCGCATCACCAGGAAATAGATATTTCTTCTGACACAGAGTTGCAAATTATGCCTTCACCCTCCCACTCTAACCCTTACCCAGAAAAAAAAAAAAAAATCTAGCAGTGTAGAAATGCTTCCATATGCTCAAAGCTGCTTTCCCCATTCTCATTGAGGGGAAATAAAGAAAAATGAGGAGCCAACTTGATATATGAGTAAACACTTAGCTGGGCCACATGTAGAGGGAGGAAAAGCAGGCCTCAGCGCTGTCCATAAAGAACCCTCCAAGCCTGCAAGACTTTGCTCCTGGTGTCTTGAAGCTTTGCTCAAGAACGGCCTATTCACTGGAATGTAATTCTAACTTACGTAGGTTATGGAAATAATTTAAGACCATAGGGCTCAAAGTTCCCGAATTCTCAAACATCGAAGCAGAGGCTATGGATGATATTACCTGCCAATTTGTCACTGGAGGAGCCAGTAATCTGGCCTCTACTCTGGCCTATAGAGTTGGGTGGTCTTGAGCTTGAGCAGGCCACCAAATCTCTCTGGGTTTCAGTAGTATCAATGAAATGCAAGGACAGTAATTAATGTGTCCGTATTGCAAAATTGACATGCAATTGAGTACGCAAAAGCTTTTGCCTCTAACTCTAAGCTGAGGTCGGCAATGCTGGTGGAACAGTGAACCAGCCTTGGAGGCCGTGCACCTTGAGTACCATCTGAGGCCAGCTTTGGCATGACTCCCCCAGAGTTGCTAGTTCTTAGCTTCAGATGCATCATCTGTAGTGTAGGGTCTCCAACTGCACTGAATTCCTCTCACTTGGATGGCCTGTATGGAAGAATCTTGCAAACCACAAACCACTCAAAAAAAAAAAAAAACATATCTATATTTGATCTCCAGGGTATACTTACTCTGGGGTTGGCATAGCGGTTGGCACGTTGTAAATACACCATAAATATTTGTGGAATGAAAAAAAAAAAAAAAAAGCCCAGCAAGAGAACGATTCTCATGTTTCCCGTTGCCTCAGACCTTTGGCAAAGCTTGTGATGGGCTCTTTTCAAATGGAAGTTGCCGTCTGATTCAGTTAGGCAAGTTATTACTTGTGTGGCCATATCTCTAAAGGAACATGCTGGCCATCCCTTCTCCTCTCTGGTTTGGAACTGAAGTCAGAGGGGGCAGGGAATGTGGTTTTCATCAAGCCTTGTGATTTGCCCAGAGACATAAAGCTGCTAAGGTGTACAGCCAAAAGCAGAACTTAGGTCAGGCTGACACAAAGCTCGCCGTTCCGTGTTCTGCTGTGTAAATCCACTTACCAACCTGAAGTTCAGTTGCCAGCCAAAGACACTCTGGGGCTTGTCACCTTCTCTTGGGAGCACAGTGCTTACCAGACGTCCAAAGGACACTGCATGCGGACGTTGTGCTCTCCCTATACAGGACTGTACGCAAAAAGCCATCAGTGGCCCCAGATTGAGAAATAATTCCATGAGGTAATCATACATTTATATCAAACATCTGAACCATATTTAATATAATTTCCTAATCAAAAAGTTTTATGGGTAGGGATAAAACTACCAGGCCCAGCCCTCTTCCTTTCAACAGCTAGAAAAGCTAGAAGAACCTTCTAGCTCTTTCAAATTGATATCTTCGATTGAATGTGTGCAAAAATATCCTAAACCAGCCATGGCGGTAGGTACCCAGAATGCCAGCTACTTGGGAAACTGAGTCAGGGAGACAACAGTGGGCTACCTAGTGAGAGTTAGTCCAACCTAAGGAACTTATCAAGGAAGACTCCATCTCCAAATAAAAACTTTAAAACAGGCTGGGGATGGAGTGTTTGCCTAGCACAGGCAAGAGCCTGAGACCAAAGAATAATAATAACAGTAGTAATACTCAAATCTCCAAACTGTTCCCAGATCTATACTAAAGTTCTCGGCAGATAATCTTTTCCCCCCATCTTACCCCTGGCTTTAGACATCTCTGCTCATCTGACTAGCAAAGCCAGAACATTTCCCTTCTCTGGAAAGGGTTGCCTGCTTCACCAGAAAGGCCTGACCACCCGAGGGCTTCTGCAAGTGGCTGTCCACATGGTTTTCTTCTGCAAAAGAAAAGAAGAAAGTTCACTTCTTGTCACACATGGCTTTGCACTTTAAAACACATTGCATGCAACAGTAACATCATTTCATCTAATTAATGGCTATCTTGGGTAAAGTGCAGAATTCAACTTAGGATTCCGAGCACAAAGTAATTGCTGCAGATCTATGCGCAGAATGTTATCGAAACATACAGTAATGGGAGTTTTGACAATACCGGGCTTTTAAAGCCTTTTAAGAATACCATGGGCATGTCTGCAAGAGAGCAGTGTGAAATGAGAGTATTTAAAATGCAAATATGGGTATAAAATGGAACTGAGCCTTAACCTTTGTCCGTGGCAGCCACTATTGGCTTAATCACTATCCACTCTTCTGCCTTGACCAGATTCCTTCCTTCATTTCAAAATTTATTCTTTAAGCACATGCTAGACTTTGGGCATATGGTAGTCAACAGTACTGGCACCCTGAGGTCTCTGGAACTACAGGGGAGACTAATGTTGAATAAACAACTATTTGTAATGCTGCCTTGCTTGAAAATGGGCAAGTATAGGAGTGGGGTTTGAAACTTTCTTCTTGGCCTGGCAAGATGGCTGAGTGTTAAAGCTGCCTGCCACCTAGCCTGATAACCCAGGTTCTATAAGTTGTCTTCTGATCTCCACATGGACTCTGAACTGCACACACATGCACCCTGAACATGTACATGTGCACATATAAATATAAATATATAAATAAAATAACTTTTTAAAAAAGAAAGTATCATTCTATGGGTCTATTACAGACTCATCTTGGCACAGGTAAGGTAAATTCACTTCTCTATGTGAAATGTCCTGCTCACTTGTCTGCAGAGAGAACTTGATCCCCCATCCCAAACACAATAGATACTTTTATGATTTCATTTCCCTGAGTACATTGTAAGACCTTTAGAGTTTATTCTGTGTCTGGCCTCAGTTTCCCCATCTGTGGAGATCTATATTAGAATATAGCTCCTAGGACTTCCTGAGAGGATTTAAAGGATTCAGCATACAAAAAGCATTTAAAATAACACCTAAGTTCCTGGTGAACACTGGCTCTTGCTGTTATCATACAAATTAGTCATTTATGCTTGAGTGTTGTGTTTAATTCATATGCCTTCTTCTCTAGTTCATAAATTCTTGAATTTCAGGATCCTTCATTTATGCATCCGTTCAGTCTAGCACTTCACAGAGAATTTGAGCCTATACTAGATTTCTGCCTCAGTTCCTTTCCTACTGCTGTGATAAAATACTGTGACAGAAGCAAGTGAAGGAAGGAGGGGCTTATTCTGTCTTGCTGTTCAAGACACAGTCCATTGTGTCTGTCTTGGTTTGGACTTTACTGCTGTGATCAGACACCATACCATGGCAATTCTTATAAGGACATTTAATTGGGGCTGGCTTACAGGTTCTGAGGTTCTGTCCATTATCATCAAAGCAGGAGCATAGCAGCTTCCAGGCATAGTGCAGGAGAGGCTGAGAGTTCTACGTCTTCATTTGAAGATTGCTAGCAGAATACTGACCCCCAGGTAGCTAGGACTAGGGTATCAAAGCCCACGCCCAAGTGACACACCTACTCCAACAAGGCCATACCTCCTAATAGTGCCACTCCCTGGACCAAACATATATAAACCAACACAATGTCCAAGAAGTCAAGGTTGCTGTATCGTGAAGTAGTTGGCCACACACTGTTTACAGAGAGCAGGGAATGTATGTTTGGTTAGCTTAGCTTTTCTGATTCTGCCCAGCCCAGGATTTCCTCACCCATTTCCTGCCCGTGATTAAAATGGGTCTATTTCAGTCAATGATCAAAACCAAGATAATCCACCACAGGCATGCATACCCACAGGTCCATTTCCCAAATTATTCTAGATTTTCTGAAGTACACCATGAACATGAACCATCATAGTATCTAAGCAGTGTTTACTATAAGAACATAAGAGTAGTGAATCCCCACAAGCATCGTGTACCTACTGTGTGCCTGGATCAAGAAAAGTTAAGTCAAAATATTCTAGGAACACAGTTCTTCCCCCTCCCATATAATTTTGTTCCCCTTCTTGGTAAATAAAGAGAGAAAAGAAAGAAGTGCACGAGTCTATCGGACGACCATTTCATATGCTCTTTGTCTCTTCTCTGTAAATGTGTGTGCTCCTTGGGCTCTGTGGACAACATAGAAAAGAACTGATGTTCCTTTCGATACAGCCATCGTAGTCTTTGAATGGGAGAACACTGTCCTGTCTCTCTTGCTTTAACTATGCCGAGCTGCATGCGTGAGAGTCACATAACAGGACGCAATCTTCTTTTGTCAAGTGCCTTTCGTCTGGAGCTACACCCCCAGCATTCAAGTTAAATAATAAATAATGCAGCACACGCTTTTGGGGGAGGGGGGAGAGGGGAATTAAATAACCAAACCAGAGGCGAGCCGTGAGCTTCCCGACCCCCTCATCAGATTTCAAAGGGCCTCCAACCCCCCATCCAGACTGGATTGTTTGGTGGTGATGTAGACAGAGGAACGAGGAATGGAGATGCGATTTAGCAATGGATGAAACAACAGTTTTGATTTCATGGTGGTGATATAGTTACACCACACTTGTCATGCTGTCTTGCAGCTCCAAATATACCACACAGGTTTTCACTCAGAAGGACGTGTCTCAACAGACAAAATGTTGCAGCCCCGGCTTCCTGCCCCGAATAGTTTGGGGGATAATCTGAATGTCAGTAGGGTTCTGATGGGCATTGTGGCATCCACCAATGTCTAAAAGGGAAAGAGGGAAAAGCCTGATGTTGCCATGTGGAGAAGGAACCTTTGTCAATGCTCACCAGCTGCCAAGTATTATCATAAGACCTTCATAAGCTCTGTTCAGGCTTGGTAAACTTTGGCCAGATCCAAATTTGTCTGTGGCCTGTCTTTATACAACCCAGGAGTCAATAATGTATACTTTTTTTTAAAAAGCAATTTTAAAATCAAGGATAATAAATGTAAGAATAATTTGTAACTTTGGGAGGTACTTTAGCTGGTATAATGATTACCCAGCATGCCTGAAGCCCTGAGATGGATCCCTAGAAAGGTAGAGGAAGGAGGGTCAGGAGTTCAGGGCTATCCTTGTCTACTTAGGGAGCACAAGGCCTACCTAGGATACATGAATCCCTATCTCAGAAGTTGAGGAGGAAGAGGAAGAAAAGGAAGAAATTATGTGTGTTTTGCAAGAAGGCTGCTGGATGCTATTCTAGCACATTAATGCAGCCCGTGTAATAACGTGAGCATTTATTATCCCCACTGAATAATTTGGACACTGGGTCTTAGAAAGGCTAAGTACTTACTGATACTCATGCAGCTCATCCATGTGACTGTGAGCCAGAGATCAGAAGCACAAATCCTTGCAGGACTTAAGTGGGAAAACAAAACAAAACACCTAGTGTGGACCCAGGAGGGCCAGGCCAGTGCAGAGGGCACACAGCCCATACAAAAGATGACTGCAATCTCCTTGTGCATAGTGAGGCAATAAACACAGGAGTGTAGAAGCCTCTTGAAGATAATATATCTTTCCTTCAAATATATTAAAAATAAAATAAATGGGGACTGGGAAGACAGTGCAATCAAAAAAAATGCTTTCCATATGAGCCTCAAGACCTGAGTATGGTCCTTGAGAACTCAAGTGAAAAACCCAAGCACAGAGAGTCATGGCAGAGAGTCTGCCATAGATCCATAACTGCAGATAGCTGCTGAGGTCACAGACATCATCTGCTTCACTTGCCTGGAAGTCAGCTTGAGTTGAACTTGCTTCCACAATGGTGAATCCTAGGACAGTTGATCAGGTGGCCAAAGCCAGATAAAGATGCCAGAGAGTAAGTATTTCATATTTCTAGGTCATAGGCTATAGGTAGCAACTGACAGAGTGACCCCTGTGTGGGAGAGCCTTTTGCACATTTCTATGTAGGGAACATAGCATAGCCTTACTGAGCACTACAGGGAAACAGTTTCATGCTTTGAGAGATTTGTTTTAATTATTACAGTGTGTGTGTGTGTGTGTGTGTGTGTGTGTGTGTGTGTGCGCTTGCCATAGCATACGTGTGGAAGTCAGAAGACAACTTGTGGGAGTTGGTTTTTTCTGCCAGTCACATGTGGTCCAGGCATTAAACTTAGGTCACCAGCCTTCTCAGCAAGCCCCTTTATCCACTGAACCATCTCTCCAGCCCTATACCTGGAGGTCTTGTACGCTCCAGCACACCTGCTTAGAATGCCGGAGGGCTGTATTCAGAGAAGGCACTAGAATCAGTGTGGACAGTGAATGACGAGGATACACGTGGCTCAGCAAGCAGTGAAAATCCTGCCTTCTGAACAGTGATAGGAGAGTGTTAGAACCGTGCCAAGGACTCCTGAGCAAGGGCATTGTGAAGGCAGGAGTGCCCATAGTCCTATATATGCACACAGGAAGGAGACAGTGAATACAGCATGGTTCTTATGATCTCTTGTTTCCCAAGGGAAACAAGATTGCTTGCAATGGGGCATCCATAGAGATCAATACTTGAAATCTGGTCCTTGTGGTAGCATCGCAGGCATCACTTGGGAGCTAGTTGGCTATGGAAACTGCACCCCACACCAGGTTTGCTGAGCCAGAATCTGTACAGTAACAGTACAATAACAAGATCCTCAGTGACTTGTGACATTAAAGTTTGAGAAGCTTTGGTCTTGGCTGTAGCAGTACTTACTCTGGGGTGAACTAGGCACGCTGACCTTGTGACCTGCCGTGTCTTTATTGTGTGATATTGACCTAAAGACTTAACTCCCTTTTAAGTAAGTGAAGACTTAACTTACACATCAGCCTGTTCCTTTCTAGAACAAAATAGTAAAAATATACATACACAGATGCCTGGATGCTCAATTGAGACAACATTAGAAGCTCCTTGATATATGATAAGTTCCTGCTAAATATCAACTCTTGTCATAGCCATCACTCTCACCACTATTACCTTTTATAATTCATTAAAATATTTATAAAGGAGGATCCTCTCCTTCCATGTAGACCTCATCATCTTTATCAATGACCCAGTAAGCTTTGGCACCAATCTAGCCAGAAATTGTAATACTGAAAATATATGTGAATGGCATTGATAGGATATTTTTCGAAGAAGCAGAAACTAAGATTACTGGCAAGACATCACCCTGGTTGTTCTCATAACTATAAGACAGACATGCTTTTGGTGGTATAATATACTTATATATATGTCTTAATCCTACTTGTTCATTTGTTTATTTTTCACTAGACCTCAATTCACAGTTTTCTTCCACTTTCTTTTGGTGGAATATACTGTATATAGTCATTTACTCTGTATTAATGTATTAGAAACCAGAAGATCTGGCGTTTTACATTCTATAATGTTATGTCATTAGAATCAAAACTTTTACCGGGGCCTGGAACAAGTTTCATATTCCTAGAAAGTAAATATATATATATATATATATATATATATATATATATATATATAGAGAGAGAGAGAGAGAGAGAGAGAGAGAGAGAGAGAGACATGCTTATCTGAACTGCAATGTTGAGGCCACTACTCAGGACCCCCAACTCCTTTACAGCTGGGATGGTCAATGACAGAGCCACGGGCCCACTCAGAGAAGGGACTCAAGATTCTGGGGATAGCTTAGTGAAGTGTCTGCCTTAGTCTCCTGCAGCTCATGGAGGTTAAACACATCTTTAACTCTTGTTTCTTCTGTAATAACTACCAACACTACTCCACAAGAAAGAAATATTAAAAGAGACACACAACCACAAAGGGAAAAAAAATAGCCAAGAAGAGAATAGCATTTTAGAACTAGAGCTGGTGAAAAAGAACCAACTGACTCAGCAGACCTGCCAGTGTGGATCCTAAGCTCTCTGTAGGGAGAGCCTGTGGGTATCTGTCTGTCACTGCAGAGCTCCAGGGATCCTTAGAAATGGGAAGCTTGGGGCACTTTTAACAGAAGAGTCTGGGAAGAGTTGAAAGTAGACAGGCTGATGGACTATCTCCAGTTTCGTCTCTATCTCACACTCCTGGGTACCTAGCTGCTCGCCACAGTGCTCGAGATACCCTGGATTCCTGGGAAATCTGTCTAATAAAGGAAGTTACAATGTGCTGAGAAAAGGAACAAAAGTAAATGAAAACTGTTTGCAGTGGTCAGGCCGGCTCTCCGCTTCTCCCCGATGCTAGGTGTCTTGAAAACCTTAGCAGAGAGTTCCCTCCTCCCTTGGAAGAGACTGAAATACTACTTTCTAAAGAAACCAAGAAGCCTGTTAGAAAGTCACCAAGAAAATTACCTGGCCATGACATCCTATAGCAAAACCCACCAGCAGCAAATATTACTCTAGAGCTTAGACTGTTCAACTGTCTTTGGTTGTTTCTGTTGTTGTTGATTGTACATATACACACCTAGACCATCCAAATATGTGCATACTCATTAAGTAGTGAACAGTTAAAGACTACTCTCACTCACTCTTTCCATAAATGTGTATTAAAACCCTTTTTCTTACTAACCTCAAATTTAGTGCAAGAAAAAAAAAACACATTTATACTATACAGATACATATGTAAACAACTCTAATTAAAATCAGTGGGTTATAGACAGAAGAAAAAAAAACCTAAAGTAAGAGAGGGGGTGTTGATAGGGAGAGGGTTCCAGAGTGAGTGAGGGGGGGTGTAAGATAGAATTGGGGTTGAATGCTGTCATCATACACTATGTTTGTGTGAAATTGTCAGAGAATAGATAAACCTCAAAGAACACAGAGACAAGGATGAGAATAGCATCAACAGGAGTGTTCATAAGCTATGTTGTTAGCATCCTTAGAGATGTAGCCTGCATGAAATAAGGAGGCTATTTAAAGAGAAGCATTCGAGCAACCAAAACAGGCTCCTGACAATTAAAAACATAACAGCAGACGTGAAAATGTCAACAGAAGGGTTAGTAGGCAAAACTGACAAAAATTTCCCAAAAGTAGAGCAGAAAGACAAGAATATGGAAAATAAGAAAGAGAAAATTTTAAGATGAGAAACCGTCTATAAGTCCTAGTATTGGGATATGTTAAATTTTGAAAACAAAGAAGAAAAAATTACCAAAGAAATAATCAAAGCAAATTTTAGATTTTTCTAAAGGTGAAAAAAAAAAAGAACAACAACAAAACAAAAACAAAAACAAAACAACAACAACAACAACAACAAAACAAAACCAACAACATCCTAGCACAGTTGATGGAATAAGGCCCACTGAAATAAGGCAAGCATCCTGTGACTTCTGAAATCCAGGAAATGGGGACAGGAAAGATGGCTACAAGCCTGGCTACCTGAGATGAATTCCTGGGACCCACATGGTAGATTAAGAGAATTGATACCAGCAGGCTGTACCCTGGTCTCACCCAGTCACCGTGGATGTACACACACACACACACACACACACACACACACACACACACACACACACACTTACTCAGAGGGAGGGAGAGGGAGAGAGAGAACAGTGAATAATGGTAATATTATTTTTAATCTGGGAAACTGAAGTGCTCTTAAAACTTCCAGAGATGGGATAAGGTAAGAAAGTCACACTCACAAGACAAAAATCCAGACAAAGAGACAAATACACCAGACTCCTTAACAACACATAGAGGACAAGAAGCCAAGAAGCCATAAACATCCTGAGAATGACAGAAAAATTGTTTCCTTCCAGAGTTCTAGGACCAATCAAATCAGATAGACAGGTTTCCATGTCCTGCTGCCTGAATTGTAAAACAAAGAAGAGGATGTGTGATCACAGAAGTCTAAGTGCAGCCACTAACTAGAGATTCATCACTATCCCCAGGAATAAGGTAAACGAGATCCTAAAAAAGTGTCCGGCTGCAGGTCAGAACACAGCCAGCCCACACTGGGGCAGTGGGGATGATGGAAAATGAGAGAAACACACACACA
>NC_034590.1:67056295-67059103 GCF_900095145.1 Mus pahari
GGTGAAAAGTTGGGGGATCAAATAGTATCAATCCCCAAAATGTTGAACAACCATGCAAAAAAAAAAAAAAAAAAAAAAAAAGACAACAGGAGAGATACAAAACTTAATACAAGAAAACTATATGTGTACTTTAGCAGATGATATGGCTTAACTGAGAATAATTTTAACAAAATCATAGTAATAAAAACAATGACACAAAGTATATTAGTACTTTCAAAAATTGAAAGCAATCAAGAAATTGCAAAGGAGGTGGGTTATTGAGAAATGTAGAAATAAAAATGGTTAGAGAAAGCTGAAACAGAAACTGCTGCCCTTAGGGAGAGAGGACATCAAGCAGGATGAGATGGTGAATTACAGGGCAAGGGACTTCTATTTTGCACCAGATCCATGCAGGATATTTGGCTTTAAAAAGTATACTCACGAGTCACTTTGATAAGAGGAAAAGTTTAAAACTTTGCTTTTGTCCTGTGTTTGGTTTTTACTGGTCTTTACTAGTTTAGATCCCTACACTGCTGTGAGGTAACATCTTCCCCAGCCCCCCAGCCCCAGTCCCAACTTCCCACCCCGTTGTGCCACAAATCTGAGTAGAGGTATAGTGGTTTCACAGCCCTGTCCATATACATGCAGAGTCTGTGAACAGCAACACCAAATCACTGGCTATTGGGCTGCTCAGGAGTGCTGGGCAGAAAAGGAGCAGCTAGAGAGTGACAGGGCAGACAATTCCTCCCTAGCCCTTGCAGCTCACTGGAAGAGTAGCAGAACTCCATGGTTCCTCATGCTGCATACACATACACTGAATTTGAATACCATTTATTTTATCAAATTTCTCTCAAATGTTCAGGTATATCTGGAATCCTAATGGTCATTCACACACTGCTGAAAATAGGTTACTTGTGCACTTTTAAAAATATTGGCATTTATGTCTTTGGGTCTCATGCTGAAGGAAGTTTTGGGACAGCATCATAATTAAGGGAGAAAGAGTAACATCTCTCCCTACAGTCAAACCATACAGGGATGACCACTGAAAACTAGTTTTACACATGGGCTGGGGCACTAGCCAACAAGTGGACAGCACTGACTTCTTCCTTGAGTTTGTGAGCTGTGCTACCTTTAAACCTCTTCTTGTTTGCCTTGAACTCATGAAGATCCAACTGTCTCTATCTTCAAGCACTGACATTAAAGAAATGTCACCTGGGCTAGTTTTCTGACTTATGAAACAATATTCCTACCCTATCTCACAAGAATGCTGTGATCATGAAAGATAATATTAAATAGTACAGCACTCAGTGGATGTCATATATTATCATTATTCTAGCCATGTGTAAGATGGGTAGTTTATAATATTGTAATTTATACCATCTGGTTTATTTTCGTGGTTTCTTAGTAATAGGGTTTCTTTCATACCAAAATTATAAAATGGGCTCATTGTTGACATTTTGTAAATAATAAAAAGCAAAGAAAAAGAATCTAAAATTTATGCTTAATTTCACTATCAAGATTATTACTACTAACCCATACCTCCTCTCTCTCTCTCTCTCTCTCTCTCTCTCTCTCTCTCTCTCACACACACACACACACACACACACACACACACTGCCTACTTTTGGGAGATGCTAAAGAGCCAGCTTGGAAATCTGGCAACTGAAAGGAAAAATATTAGAAATGTACCCTACCTTTTTAAGATAACCAAGGAGTTCATGGGAGGTCATTTCTCTTTATAGAAGTATTCTGCTAGAAAGTGAAGAGGGCATGATGGACGATCACCTCTTCACAACCTCCAGTGGAATGATGAATCTGGTCAATGAGCACCAAAGGCTGCTAACATCACAAAGACAGATGGAAGCACACTCTACCATCTATAAAGTGGTCCTGCCAAAAAAATTAACTCTCCACTGGACCAAGCCTCTAGAATGAACTGCACGTTTATAGGAAAGAAAAAAAGAATATGTTAAAAACACCCCCAGAAGAGTATAATCAGTAACTAGATTATAGGACACTCTCTGAGATAAATCAGTAACAACTCATTTGCAAGGGAAGAGAAATAGATGGCAGGAAGCCTGTAGATCAGAAGGAACCCCGGAGACTTCTCAGTCAGCTGCAGCCTGTGGGATTCACTTGGATGGCTCCACAAACTAACAGACTAGGACAGAAGATGTGTGAAACTCCGTGATTTGGATAGCCACTGGATACTTTGATACTATTAATGAATTCCTGTTGTTTTTAACATAAAACCTATTATTGTTAGGCATTGTTAAAATATCTCATATTTATAGTAATGGTACTAAAATATTTGTGGGCTAACGGAAATAGTTTCTAGAATTTTCATTCAAATAACATGGGAGGGAGTAAATCGAAGTCGATAACGAGACTGGATAGGAGCTAATAATTATCGCAGCTAGGTGAAGGGTACAGTCAGCTTACCCACTTGGCTTGGAATTCTCTATAACCCATTAAAGAAAAGTCACAAGATCAATCGTTGCAAGTCCTTCACAAATTCATTAAATATTGTTCTCTGACCTCTACAGGTACAATATGGTCCATATTTGTTTTTTCTGAAGTGACCAAAAATCTTACCTGGGTTGCTTAACAATGAACAAATATGAAAGTGACAATTTGATTTACCTATTTAACATATTGGGGCAAATGCTGTGTGCTTTACCTTATGCTATTTACCTGACATTTATTTAAGTGAATATTATCATTTACTGTGATCCTTGTGGTCATCTTCACAAAGTGTTACATATGGATATGCTGAAACAGCATATATCCGTGAAAAATAAGGCTCTGTGTGTGTGTGTGTGTGTGTGT
>NC_034590.1:67059212-67070236 GCF_900095145.1 Mus pahari
TATATATATATATATATATATATATATATATATGCTACTTCTAAGTTACCATTATACAATATTTTCTGGCCTTAATAACATATATATATATATGTTATATATAAAAACATATATATATATATATATATATATATATATATATATATATATACACATATACATATAATGGTAACTTAGAAGTAGCAACAGGATCTTCAAGAACCTAATTGTGAACACTTGTAAAGTGCCTTCCCTGTGTAGTGTAGTGGCTCACACTATAATGGCTCTGAGACTTGAGTGGAAGCCATTCTTAAAGCTTTAGTGTTTGCTGTTAGTTCCCTCCTTGGTTATCTCTGCCATAGGCCCTGGACCAATGCAATTCTCATAAGGCCACAGAATTCTGGAAGTAGGGGATGAAACTGATTTTGCAGAATATCAGCCCCAGCTCCTGACCCTTGACCTACCTTGAGTATACAAGTTAGACCTGTGTAGGTGGCAAGGAAGCCTGTTAAGCCAGTGGTGATGCAGGGAGAGGGAGTTTCAGGATGGAGGCCTTGGATGAGCAGCATCCTTTGTGGAGAACATTACATGGCATCAAGCAGGCTGAAGAGATGGAAAAGCATTAGGATTCCTTTGAGGAAAGCCCTGGGAACCACAGGTGAGGTGAGCTGATGCAGAACCACTGCATGGTGGGGCGGTGGGGACAGGGAGAAGGTGGCTACTCAGAAGGAATGCTTCCTTCTGCTACGAAATTTTGCCAGCTAGTCACCTTTGACCACAACAGATGCTGCTATTTTCTGACCAGTGTTTCCCCTGCTATCTGGGAGCAAATGTCAGTGGAAGGGCACAATCTGACATCAGAGTCATTCCGTGCTCATCTGAAGCTCAGCCCCGCTGCCCGAACTGCATGCCCTCAAGGGCAGAGAGTATAGTGTTGGCATGAAAATGGAGTGAATTAAGTGAAAATCCCCAGCTTTCACCAGTGTACATGTACAGAGGCTCTCATATGCTCTGCTGTTCCAGAACAGCCAGAGCTCACCTTCATTTATTCACTTCACAATTCACTTAACACCTACTTGGTGCCAGGTATTGAGCTGGGTTCTACGAAGCACCACAGTAGCTAAGACATAGGGTGGTCATTTCACTCATGCAACTTAAGCGTCTTACACCTTGAAAACAAAAGGAATGTACAAACAAGCAATTGGAACTCCATTGTGAGATTTGCAATGAAGGACATAAGCAGGGTGGTATCATGAGAATCAATGTGTTAGCCTGCCCTCAACAAGCTTAAATAAACCATAAATGACACTTCACTCCCTTCACTACTAATATCAATAGTTCTGTCCACCTAACCGATACAGTGTGGTGGTCGGGAATACTCTCTCCAAGCCTGAAACTACCTTTGTCATTTATTAGAACAGTCTTACAATAGGACCTTCAGCAACTTGTTTAACTTCTCTGTTTCATTTTTAAATTACATGTATTTATTGCTTATATGTGCATCACATGCATATGCATGATGTGCCAGGATATTAGTGTGGGCATCAAAGAATGTCTTAGTGAGAGTTATCATTGCTGTGATAAACACACCACGACCACAAACATCTTAAGGAGGAAAGAGTTTGTTAGACTTCGACATCAATGCGCATCACTGAAGTCAGGGCAGAAACTCAAGGCAGGAATCTGGAGGCCGGAGCTGGTGCAGAGGCTATGGAGGAAGGCTGCTTATTTGCTGGTTCCCATGGTTCCTTCAGCCTGCTTTCCTACAGAACCCAGAACCACCAGCCCAAGGCTGGCACCACCCACAAAGGGGTGGCCTCCCTCACCAATCATTAATTAAGAAAATGAATGATTCTCAGCCTGCCTGCAGCTAGATCTTATGGAAGTGTTTTCTCCACTGAGGCTTCCTTCTTTCATATGACTATAACTTGCATCAAGTTGACATAGCACTAGGCAGCACAAATGACAATGTATGAGAGTTCCTTTGCTCCTCTGTGGAACCCAGGGCTCAGTCTCAGGTTGCCAGATTTGGCAGCAAGCTCCTTTACTTGCTGAGCCTTTTGCTAGTTCTTGCTTAACGTCCCCGTGTCTCAGTTTTCTTACCTATGAAAATTGTGGAAATAGTGACTGTGTCGATCACATGGCCTGGAGCTACAACTGAAATGAGGTACCCCTCTTTGCTGGTTTTCAGAAGTGTTCAGGCTGTGCTGGCTCTATTAACATCCGTTTCTTAATTCAGTGAAGGAATTTTTGCTAAGGATGTGTAAAAGCCAGATAGGCTGTAAGGAATAGAGTGGAGGACAAGATCGAACCATTTCCCTAAAAGAGTATTTGTGATGATTCTAGGGCATGTTCTCCTTATTTGCAGACCATTTGTCATTTATTCCCAAGTACCAGCTTCTCTTCCCATCAGCTCACAGGTTAGATAGGCAGACAGCACAGAAATTCACTGAGTCAGCTGGCCAGAGAGTAGTCATCACTTCCCCTCTTGCTTTTTACAAACGTGGTTGAGCTAGAAAAGGCCAGCAGCCTGAGGGTCTTCTGACACTGACTGTCCATATGTTTCAGAGCCAGTGGGGCGGTGGGTTCAGTAACTCCCGCGCCCTTTCCTCGGATAGCAAGAGTATCCCACAGATGATCCAGGAAGCTCCAGGCCACACCCAAGGACTTCTAGGAACCTTCCCGGTTCTCCTCAGCCTTTCACTACAGTTCATTGTTCAGCTCTGACCATTTCTAGGCGGTACCCCCTTCTCTGTCACAGGCTCCCCCTCAGGGTGGGTGAGGAATGGAAAGAATTGCAGATGTGGAGGCTGAGGAAAGAAGGAAGGACTCAGCTTGCTTAGGTGCTGTGCTATTGTTATTCAGGTTAAGGAACATCCAAGCTTTTAGGCTAAATATCTCAACGGGGTGGACTTTCAATGGGGAGCTGTTCTGGGGTGCTTTCTGCTTACATTAAGCTTCCGGAAGCCTGGGAGTGTGCCCTGACCCTTTCCTTACCCTCTAATTGTGAAAGTCTGCTGGGGCCTATCAGTGGGTATCTAAATCCTATGTAACCAGCTTGGCATTTGATGAAGTATCAGACAGACAGCAGGCATGAAGCACTGGCCGTTCCCCCTCTGTGATCCCTTGCTTGGAATTCTCACATCCAGCAACCCTTCTGTAGTAACTGCTGGTCTCCAAACAGAAGTTGTTATTTTTTTTCAAATAAATATGTTTCCTAATTAAAACTTGCCCTTTAAAGACTCACACGTTCTTGGCCCCACTCTATGTTTTCCTTTCCTTGTAACGTATTACAGAATCAATAAGGGCAATGCAAATATCTTTAATATATACAGCTCCAACCGCTCTAATAACGCATCTGCCTCCACATAATCCCTCTCCCCTCTCCAGCCCAGCTGATAATTTCTCCTGATTTGTTAAATGCCTTGGTATTTCACTCTGGATGATAAAGCCTGGAAGGCACTTAGCTCTTCAGGGAAGTGGGGAGGGCACATTGAGAAGGGACAAAGTGGATGGTGGAGAGTTTCAGCCATGTCTGTGGTTTTTATGACCATTTTTTATAAACAAGGAACAATTAGTATCCAAGGCAGATAGAAAGAAAGAAAGAAAGAAAGAAAGAAAGAAAGAAAGAAAGAAAGAAAGAAAGAAAGAAAGAAAGAAAGATAGAAAGAAAGAAAGAAAGAAAGAAAGAAAGAAAGAAAGAAAGAAAGAAAGAAAGAAAGAAAGAAAGAAAGAAAGGAAGGAAGGAAGGAAGGAA
This sequence comes from Mus pahari, assembly GCF_900095145.1. NCBI lineage: Eukaryota > Metazoa > Chordata > Mammalia > Rodentia > Muridae > Mus > Mus pahari. Next base: position 67,062,949 of record NC_034590.1, read on the forward strand.
GGAAGGAAGGAAATGTCTATTACTCATAACCCCACCATCCTCAGTCAAAATTTGACCATATTTTTATGTTTCTTTTCTTTTGTTTCCTGGTTATTTTTTGCTAGAGGATTTCAAATATATAATTATCAATTTTGAATTGTTTTAAATTTTGTTTACAAAATAGCAATATCTTAATGGAATGAAAAACTGGACCAAAATATTCTTTGAGAGTATACCTATAATATTCTAATGAAGGCTGTTTCCATCTTACTTTTCACACTTGATCTTTTACACTGTTTTTTTGTTTGTTTGTTTGTTTTGTCTTGTTTTGTTTTTCGAGACAGGGTTTCTCTGTGTAGCTCTGGCTGTCCTGGAACTCACTCTGTAAACCAGACTACTTTGTAGACTCAGAAATCCACCTGCCTTGCCTGGGATTAAAGGTGTGTGCCACCACACCCGGCTTACCCTGTTTTTTTGGGTTTTAGTTTGTTTCTTTTTACCTTTTTATCTCTGTCTTCATTATTATAAATGATGTAGATCTCTTGTATATTATACCGTGTCCCAACCTTTGGTGTAATACAGAGAAACTCTCTCCTCTCCTCTCCTCCCCTCCCTTCCCCTTTCTCCCCCCCTCCCTTCTTTCTAATGTCACTTGTTTTCTGTGGCCTAAGAGAGCCACACAGGAGCAGGAGCAAAGGTAGTTAGCAACAGAGTTGGACTATCATCTGATGACAAAGGACCTCATTTCCCTTCTAACACCTCTACCTCCTTCTGAATTTGTTCCACACTGCAACAGTCCTTCCATTGTCCACCAGGATAACCAAACTGGAGAAAGATTGTTACCTTTAACTCCTAGCCCAGTCCTCTCTAGGTGGCCACCAAAACTGTTCACCTCACCATACAAACCTACTGGCTCTCAAACCTCTTCTCTTCTCCATGACAAATGCCTTAGATTACATAATTGCTTACTTGCTCCTGTCTTCTGTCTTCTCAAACTACCCCAGTCCTTCTTTGTTCCTCCCTCCTGCTTCCAAATCATCTTGCTTCAACTATACTCAAGATCACAGCCCTCTCAAGCTATGAACCAGCGATAGTTTTCTCCCACGCTTCCTTCAGACCCCTTCATCTTCCAACCCTGCCTACAGCTCTAAACTTGATACAGTCGTGGCCTACAGCTTCCCTTGTGCTTGTGCAGGCGTCTCATGTATTTTTACCAATGTCCTGTAATCTTCCGGGCTGTGTTCTCATCCCTTCCCCCTTCACACTCCAGCCTGCCTTGAGAAGCCAGGGTGGACAGACCAGGTTCACGCAGCCCTTCCAGGCATCACATCACACCTTCTACTTTCTCTCTCTCTCTCTCTCTCTCTCTCTCTCTCTCTCTCTCTCTCTCTCTCTGTGTGTGTGTGTGTGTGTGTGTGTTTTGAGACAGGGTTTCTCTGTGTAGCCCTGGCTGTCCTGAAACTTGCTCTGCAGACCAGGCTGGCCTCGAACTCAGAACTCCTGCCTCTGCCTCTGCCTCCCAAGAGCTGGGATTATAGGTATGCGCCACCACTGCCTGGCTCACTGTGTCTCTTTTTAAAGGCAAGGATTGGCCCTACTGTTTCTTTCTTTTTTGAACTTCTAAACATTTCAGCGGCATGTTTATTTAAATGAGGGTGAGGAGTCCCCTCTCTAACCACCCAAACTAGAAATTAATATGGACGTATCATTATATGATTTAAATTTTCTTTAACCTATGCCAATTCCTCCACTAATGCTCTAATCAGGCTCGCATGTCACAGTTATTGTCATAACAACTAAGCTGTTTCTTTATCTGAGACTACCCTGGAGCCCTCTGTCAGGACCCTCAGTTTGGAGTTGTCTGACACAACTCAATGTTTAGATTCAGGTTAAGTGTTTCTTGTAGAGATACCACAGAGATGGCATTACGTCCTTCACTGTGCACCACGCCAGCGGGCACATGGTGCCTGTCTCTATCCATATGATGTGGACTCTGATGTTTTGATGAAGGTGGAGTATGACAGAATTCTGTGGTCTAAAGCTATCATTGTCTCCTTTGAAGTGATCTGCATCCTGTTTGGAAATACTTTGAGACTGTTTGAATATCTCATTTCTCATCAACATCCACTGCTTTCAAATGCAAGTCTGTTTTCTTACTACCTGAAGAAGGTGCAGAAGCTGAAGGCAATTTCCAAAGTTTTCACTCTCAAGCACCCCTTATTACCCCACCTCAGACCTGTTGTTTTTTAAAGTCTGTGCCACTGAGGAAAAATCTCTCTCTCTCTCTCTCTCTCTCTCTCTCTCTCTCTCTCTCTCTCTCTCTCTCTCTCTCTCTCTCTCTCTGTGTGTGTGTGTGTTCTTTGTTTTCTCATTATGTTTTTATGAGACATGTGTAGGACACTGAAGTCCAGAAGGCAGGAATGATTGGCTTCATACCTAAGCAGCCAGAGCCCCATTACACACCTGCCAAAGACTAAATGGTCAACAGATACTCATTGAAGGACAGAATGTGACTGCCCTGCATGACGGTAGCCAGCATTTGATGTCTGCAGTGAGGACACATAGTTGATAAATGCCACCCAAAGGCTTGACATTTTAGTTAGTCTCAAAGGCTTTGTCACTGGTCAGTGTTCACTCATCGCAAGGATTTTAAAAATAGATTGGACTGACTATAAGGCAGTCTGCCCACCTTGTCCCCATTTTTGCCTTTTTGCATGCAGAAGCGAGGAGGTACTGAGACATCTACTACCCCAAGTTTATATATAAACTGTAATGGCTTTGTGATCAGCACAGAGTCTCCAGAGGCACAGTAGCCTCTTCTTGTTCTTGTTCTTGTTGTTGTTGTAATAGTCAAACGTTCCTTCCACGTGGGCTGGGAATCAGTACTGTCACCTATCCATCCCGAAAGGTAGCGGAAGGTGGGAGAAGGTAAACCACCTCTGAGTACTTTCTGTGCACCTCCACGCTTTCTGTCCGTTGTTCTCTCTGAGGAGGTGGCTAGAACCTGTTTTATAGATGAGAAATTGAAGCTAGGCGAAGGGAGCATGAAGCAGGCTTTAGGAGGAAATTCCTTTAGTTACTCCAAAAAATGCCCCTGAGTTCAGGCAGTCTCCCCATCACAGACAAATGCCCTTCCTTTGGTAATGTGCTGGCAATTACGATCTAGACTCATAAAGGAAAGACATTTCCAGGGTTGTATTTACTGTCATCCCTCCTTTCCCCCAATGATTGCCATCGCGACTCAGTAGCTGTTACCATGGTTTTGGGGAAGCTGTCCCAGGAAGGAAGGCCTTTCTTTAAGGCATCTTGCATGCCCTAGGAAGGAACTGTTAATTACCTCTGGCAAAACCAACCAGAGAAAAGTGTTGGAGGTGTGGAAAAGTATTTCAACGGGTTAGGCAAGGAGCAGGGCCAACGACTCCAAGAGAGGTGTGATGAGAGAGAAGAGCTCAGGCTACACAATATACTTACACACAACTCGGAGGTGGGGACGAAAACAAAAAACAAGAGTGGAGGAAGTAGAGAAAAGTAGGGGCAGAGAAGGAGAAAGTTTTCGAAAGACTGCTAGGAAAGCGAGAAAGGAGGGTCAAAGAGGAATCCGAGAAAAATTCTGAAGCACTTGAGAGAATTCCAGAAAGAAAATGAGATGAGGAAATGGAGAAAGCAGCTCAGAGAAAGGGAGGACGGAGATAAGGGAAGGCATGGCACACAACAGAGATGGGTGAGCGGATAGGAGGCCGAGTGGGCACGGGAGAAGGGGGCGCATCACCTGTGTGGCGCCCCCCGGTGCCGTGGTGCAGCCCTGTTCCAAGCGCCGCTAGGCCGGCCTCGTAGGATTGGCTCCCGCCTCCCATTCATGTAACCTGCGTGTGTGTGCGTGTGTGCGCGAGTGTGTCTCGTTCGCTCGCTCGCCCTGTGTGTAAGAGAGCGAGGGAGGGGGACGAAGGCAGGCAGGCGAGCAGGCAGGGAGGGGAAGAAGAGGAGGGAAGCTATTAAACACACACACTCACACACCCCCGCGCGCGCACCCCCGCCCCAACCCCCCCCCCCCAGAAGCCTCGGGATTGCAGCTGTTACATGTGGGGCAGCAGTGCTGGCAGGAACGCCGGCCGGGAGCGGCCGGGAGCCGGAGCCCGGCGTGCGCGCGCGGCTGGAGGCTCGCTGGGGCTCCGCTCCCCGCGGGAGCTATTGTTGGTCTCTCCGGAGCTGAGCTCAGAACCCGGACCTGCTCCGTCTTGGGCACCTCTATCCAACTCGCGGAGCGGCGGAGCCAGCGGCGCGGTGCCTCGCCTCCCCGCCGTCCTCGTCCCCGCTTCCCCGGCGGTGGCAGCCTGCAGCCACGGTAAGGCGGCGTGATCAGCTCTACGGAAAAAGCGCCTTGGGGACCACGGCGGAGACTCGCCAGTTCTGTCGCCCCTCTCTGCACTCGCAGGTCCGGGCAGCTCAAGCAGCTTGCTAAGGGCTCCGGGAGATGCTAGCCTGCTTCCCTGCTCCGCACTGGGGAGGGAGGGAGGAAGAGAAGGAGAGCGGGGCGTCCAGGTTGCCGACAAGGCAAGGAGCCTGGAGCCCAGAGCCTCCGCCACCGCAGCCCCGGGAGTCCGCCGCGGACTGGAGCCTGGGAACCAGTGTTGGGGGAGAGCGGAGAGGTGGGAGCTGGCCCCAGACTCTGGACCGCGGGTGGGATGGAGGTTAGCTCGATCCAGGTTCGTGTGTTACGCCGGGCTCCCCCTTCCCTGCCACGGCCCAGTCTCCCGCAGCCCCTCTGCAGACTCGCCCGCCCCAGACTCCCGGCGGGCGCTGGAGGAGCCCACGAGGCGGCGCCGGGCTCCCGCTCTGCAGCCTGCCCTGCGGGGCGAGAGCTTGCTGCAGCGGCCCCGGTGCGCGCTGCGGTTGGAGCTGGTAACCCGGGGACGCGACCCCCAAGCCGCACGCCCTCTGCCACCCGCTTGGCTCCTGCCCATCCTCGCCGGCCGCGTCGTTTCTCGTTCGGTTTGTCTCGGAACGAGTTGAGGACTGCAGGCGCCGGGTGGACTCTCTGGGGGTGCAGGGCTGTGAGTGTGTGACTACTTGCACCTCCTGCTTTGGGAAATATGCTGTGTATTGAAATGTGATCTCTGGGTTCCTTAGTCATTTTCCTAGTGATTTAAAAATGCAGTCTTCGCATCAGAGAAGCGGAAGAAGGTGGTGTCGCGGAGTGTGTGTGTGTCCACACGTAACCCAGGAATATCCCAATAACTATTGGGGGAGGGGGGTAAAGGGTGGTATGAATGGTCAATGCTTCTTGGCGGGTCCGTAGGTGGGTTTCTCTGGCCACTGCCCTCTTCTTCTGTGCCCTACCACATCCCCCACCCCCCGCCTAAACCAGGTTGGAAAGTACTGGAAATTCAATTGCGTGATCTCTAACTTTGGAATTTGGTGTCCCTTTCAGCAGGAGACGTTAAGACGATTTCTGCACTTGGGTCTGTGTGGACGAGAGTTTTGCACAGGTTAGATGTAGAATCCTCCTCAGACCTGCACCAGTCCCCTACCCAGTCGCCACCTCCCCTCCACCCCCCACGCACATACAACACAACCCTGGAGAGAAGGTTTGTACACATGCAGTTAACCGTAAGCCACCAACGCAGCTATAAGGACACAAAGTCAGCCCTGGTTTTGCGGCATCTGAGCGCACTATTGGCGTTTGATTAGCCCTGGAGATCACCCTGCTGCTTTGTAGAAGGCGCTGGTGGGGCATGCTCGCGATCCCCAGCGCCGGGGCCAGAGGGTGTCCCTGTGCTGAGCTGTGCGGCCGTGTACGGAGGATATCTGCTGAACAGTATCGCGGGCAATTATATAAGCTGCCTCAGTGATCTCCCAGATCTGTATTGCAAGCACCCGGCTCTTGAAAGACAACCCTGAAAGTTTTTCTGCTTGGGGACTGTAAGTACCTGGGAGACCCACTTGGGGAATGGGGAGCTGTGTACCTTGTGCCTAGGTGCCCACTTCTGAGATGTGGGCTTTGGGTGCTAAAGCTCTGTCCCCAAGGAACCGGTTACCGAAGCAGGGACTGAGTGGGTGGAGATCCAAGATTAATCTGTGAAGAAGAGCGGGTCAGGACTCGGATTTCTTTGAGTCCGTGGAGCCCTGAGATTCAGGTGTTGGAGGTGTTGGGGGTGTTGGATGGCCCTTCCAGGGAAAATCGGTGTTCTAGGCAGCCCCAAGACTTCTTGGCCCCTCCCTGGCTTTAAATCCAGCGTCCTTCACCTGTTTAGAAACCTGCCTCCAGTCCCTTTTAGAAATGCCCAGAGACGTCAGGCATCCAGGCCCAGGTTTGGGGTTTTTGTGGTGGGTTAGGAAGTAGAGTACTGGCCTCTACGGGGTGCGGGGGTGGGCAGAAAAATTAATATACCTAATGCGGATGCTATGGGAATGGGTGCCTGATATGGCTTCTGTTCCCTCTCCTCCCTCCAGGACTGAAAACAGTTTGGTTTCAACTGCGCTCCTTCCCACCCCCCTCCTCCCTATCTCGCTGCCTCCCTTCGCTGCCGCAGCCTGTCGCACGTTGATGGGCTTTGATAGAGAACCACAGTAGTGGATTGTTTTTAAATCTTGTTTTTCGCCTGTAGAGGGAAAAGCTATCCCAGCCCTGGTAGAAAGAACCCTGAGGAACGCTGAAGTCCGGGGCTTGGTGGCCCTGAACTCCCTCCCCCAAGTCAGATGATAGCGTGCATGGGTGGGGAGGGTTTTGTTTTTGCCACATTCCGGCGTCCTGAAACTCCGCATCCCCTCCCCCCTGAAATCCCGGGTCTGTCTGAGTGTGTTGGGCGCTGTAAAATAAATCCTCCCCCGCGCAGACCTGTGGGGCTGTTCGGATTTCCTGCCTCTGCCATGATCCTTAACAATGCGATTGCAAAGCCAGTGCAGGGCTGGGAAAAATCCCCAGGTACCGACCAGCCGCGTCTTGACCTTGCTGAAGGCGCCTTTGCCTGGGTTGCCGGAGCCGCTCTGGCCCAGCCGCTGGGGCTGGGGAAGGAGTGCAACCCGGAGGCGGCCGGGTTCGCTCCCAGGGCACGGCGGGAATCGGTTCTCTGCCGGTTGGCTTGGGGGAGGGGATGGGCTTGGCGGCAACCTGTTTCCCAGCTCTTGGGGCCCAACACTTAGCTTCCCAGCCCTGCTGCTGGCTCCACGTGACTGGTTTGCCTCTCCATCAACCTCTAGAAGCCCCCGGGATGGGGTTTCCAGGATTGGCTGAGGCCCCCTTTCCGCCAACCTGGGGCTGGGCGCCCTCGGCCTTGGGGCTTTTTTTTTTTTTTTTTTTTTTTTTTTTTTT
>NC_034590.1:67070717-67098284 GCF_900095145.1 Mus pahari
AGAGAGAGAGAGAGAGAGAGAGAGAGAGAGAGAGAGAGAGAGAGAGAGAGAGAGAGAGAGAGAGAAAGTGGAGGAGTTTCCGACCAGGCCAGACTCTAGCCTGAAAGCCGGATTTTTCTATTTCTAGGAGCTGTAGGACTACTGTGAAAGAATCTGTTTTCTCTGGTGAGGGTGACAAGGAAACCCTTTCTCCTTTCTCCTAGTGGGACTGCTTGTCCGCTCTTGTGAAGGTTTCAAGCAGGGATGCAGCTGTATCTGATTCTGTAGCAGCTTTTTCTCCTGGCAAGGGTATTGGAGTGAATGGGGGCAGAGGCAGGACAGTTGTACGATTACTGTTCTGAAGTGGAGAAGGTGTCGGGGATGGTGAGATTCCATTCTCTAGAGATTCCTCGTGTTCTTGGGTTGCCAGTCCTGCTTTTAATCAAGTCTTCTCCCGGTGGAAGTAGGCTTTGGGCATTAAGCCATGAAAGTACCCTGTGGAGGAAAGACTCTTTGCCCAGGGATGGGGTGGGGGTTCACAATCAGTGCTCAGTTTAAGGAGGAACCCCGAGAGTTCAGCAAATGGAATGACCTGGAATGGTAGGCAGTGAGCAGAGGACTCTTTCCACAGTTAGAGGACTCTTTCCACAGAGTTTAATTCGTTTTAGTATAATCCCTTCAGCCTTTTGTGGGAGCTTGTTAATGGGGGTGGGACTTACAGATTTGGGGGACTGAGACTGTGAAGTCTTAGGCAGGTTTTGGGGGGAGGGTCACTTCTCTTCTGGAAAATATAATAATGCCATCTATTCTACCGGTCTGTAAGAAAGCTGTCTGTAAGAAATCGGTCTGTAAGAAAGCACCGGCACCGTGTCACCAGTGATCATTCTGACCAGCTTCTTTCAACGTTCTCCAATGATGTACATTTGTTGCTTGAGGTTAGGCATGGAAATAAATCAACAGCACCCAAAGAACTAGCAACATTGCATCCAAAGTCTATTTAAAACCAGCTTCAAGTGCTCGACACAAAAATATCTTCTCTTTTCTTAGAAAAGTCATTTCCAGTTTTGTTAGAATTTGTGCTTCATTGGGTCCTTTTTTTTTTTTTTTTTTTTTTCTGACAGAATTCCATCCTTGTGCAGATTGGTATATTATATAACCTGGTATTTTCAGATCAGAAGTTACAACTGTGGGAAGAGAGGTGATCAGGAATTTAAGCAAAAGCTTGCTGGACAACACAAATGTAAGATGCTCATTCACACCCTAACTGGGATGGAGGTGGGAGGAAAAGGAGACTGGGCAAGCACAGTCACGCAAATGCTCAGCCAAGTCCTCCTGCTGCCTGCTGCTCCTATTCTGACAGCTGCTCCACCCAGGCCCAGCCTTCAGATGCTCCCATCCCAGAATATTCTCCCACATCCACCCATCTATCTAAACAGCGACAAACAAAGAAACAGTGGGGTTTAAATCAACCCCTTGCAGGTTTGATTTGAAAAGCCTCGCTGGGTAAATCAAAGTCAATTTTAGGTCCAAGGGCCAACTTTTACCTGACTCCTTAAATAGTTTATCACACAAGTTTATTGTAATGGAGAGCAGAATCACACCATCCACTTTGTTCTGACAGACAGCTGTAGGAGCCACTTTGAAAGTAACATGCCCTAGATCCCAGGAAGCCAAGCAACACGGATTCCCAAACCTAACCACTTTCCATAGGAAAGAATTTAATGAAACTTGTAAATACAAATGTGCGTATGTGTATATGCATGTTTACACCCATACATATATGATGTGTACTGTATGGTTTATGGGTTTATTACTTTGTAATCCTTTGCTCTATTTGTTCAGACTACCCAGGTAAAATGTTATCATGGAAGGAATTCAGACAACAGCGACAAAAGCAAAAGCAAAAGCAAATTAAGTTTAATTGCTGTTGGGGTTGCATCTTGAGACTCTATGAGTACAGAAAAAGTGAGATCATATAATATTTTGAATGCTTGTTTATGTTTAGTGATAAAGCATATAGATCTACCCTGTACCCTGTTTTAACTGCCTCCCCCCATAGCAACAGTTTCAGTGGCAGTATAGAGCCCAGATGTTTTAATATAGCATGCTTTCGTTAAGCCAGTCCGCACTTCTTGATTTCTTGTTTACGTTTAGTGTTTTATTGCAACATAACTACAGTCAACTTTGTACATTTCACAGAATTTTAGCATTTCCTCAAGACAGATTCCTAGAAAGTAGGGTTGTAGAGTCAAAGGCATGTGCTGTACTGAGGCTCTGTCACACTTGAGAAGCAGAAGGATAAACTGTGTTGTCTACATCTTTTTTAACCAGAATCTGTTTACTTTCCAGTCCCCTCTAAGCTTGGGAACTGAAGTGGTGGGGGAGGGGAGGAAGTCACATGCAAATCTCACAAAAAGAATCCGAATAGCTTTGCAATGTTTTACTGAACTGATAGGAAAATCCTTTTTTTTTTTTTTCCTCCAAGAATATTTTTCTTTCCTGGTTGTCTTGGAATCACTTTCTCTGAGGCTTCAGCCAGCAGTGGAGTTGAAATATGTAAATATGTTCCTCAGCCTTGTAGGTGGGGTTGGTTTCATGATAAATGACAAACAGTTCCCTGGATAAGTGAGCATATCTTCCAGCACTTGCTGGGAGTAGAGATCCACACTTCGCTTCTACTCCTTGACTCACAGACCTTCCATTGACCTAGGAGGTCTTAGGAAGGGACAGTGAAGAAGGAGGGTGTTGTCAAAGAAGCACAGTGGCCCCACCTGCTAAATATCTTTGCACTGAAAATCAACTCCTTGTTCTCGTCACTATCCCAGGACAACAGTAAATAAATCACTCGCTGTATCTACTTGCTGTTTGGGTATCTTGTCCCCTCAGTGCGAGATCCACTTCAGTCAGAGGGTGCATTTGTCAGGCTTGCTCCTTCCTCGGTTGTCTTTCTGTGACCCAGAAACTGTGGTTACATGCCTTGTCACGTGACAGAATTCTGTGGAACTAGTAGGAGAAGCCTCCCATTTCCAAGGTGTCCTTATCCCCAGCAGGATAAATCAGGAGTTCCCTTAGATCCTGTAAAAAAGGTCACCTAAGGGCTATTGAGTGTCGCCTGACATGGAGCGGCTCTGTTGGTCACTGCCTCTGACTTCAGACAAGGTTAAGATGACGCTTCCTTTGATGCCTTTGACACTCTGGTTTCACCTAGGGATGTGAGAGAATGTGTTTCTCTTTTCTCTTGTCTGAACATCAAATCCCAGCTTTCCTTCTGTTTGGAAAACAGACCTCAAGCAAAGCAGTCTGTCTGTAGAGCAGTGGCCCCTGCCCACTTCTTTCCCCCGTTTGGCCTGTGCTGTCTCTGTGGGGTGGGAGATGGAACATCAGTGGGTATCAAGTGCCATCACTGCACCGTTAGCATCCCATCACTGCACCGTTAGCATCCCATCACTGCACCGTTAGCATCCCATCACTGCACCGTTAGCATCCCATCACNCCATCACTGCACCGTTAGCATCCCATCACTGCACCGTTAGCATCCCATCACTGCACCGTTAGCATCCCATCACTGCACCGTTAGCATCCCATCACTGCACCGTTAGCATCCTCTGGAAGTCAGGCTTTAAAAACAAAAACTGAGCTTCTCCTAGGTCTGGAGGAGGCATATACACCTGCAATGCCAGTACTTAGATGTCAAGAGTTCAAGGCTAGCCTGGGCTACCTAGTGAATTCAAGGCTGGCTTGGGCTCCATGGAGAGATCTTATCTCAAAACAACAAACAGTTATCCCCCTCCCCCCCGAAAAAGTCTATTTCTTTCTCTAATTTTATTTTTCTTGCTGTGAAATAACTGGTTTCTGAAATTTTGGTCTTCAAACCCTTTGGAAGACAAACAAAAGGGTTGGAGCATTGTATATACCCCATTCATTCCTCGGTTTTCCTGTCTCTGAACTTGCCTTTGGAGAGGAGAGTAGGCTTGAAGTACTAAAACCAGCGTTGCTTGGAGTTGAGTATGTGTCTATACCTAAAGGACAGTCGTGTTTAGAAGCATATTCTGGTTGAGTGGGCTGGAGGACTCAAGAACCTGCATTTCTAACCAGTTTGCTGCTGGATTTTAGGCTTTGAGTCCACAGTCCTTACTGAGGGGTGCATTTCCAAGCACCTTCTCTTCTGATGTTCTTTTAGAACATGACAATAATGATCCCTAGACACCGAGAAATCCTTGCTGTCCTAGGTTCGGGGACTTGCATTATAAAGAGTGTCTCTCCTTTTGGATCTTGAATAGCCTCATTTCCACAAACATAGCTAGAAGGATGAACCATTCTACACTGTGAAGGAGTGAAAGACAGGGACAAGAACCAAGGGAAGACCTTTCAAGTGCCATTGGCGTTTGTCCTGGGTGAGGGAACTTGGGAGGGAGGAGCTGTTTGCCCAACTTCACATGCCTGGGAATAACATTTGATAGTAGCTCTCTCTAGCTCTTAACCCCTCTATTCCATAGAATGGCAGCCTTAAATCTTTATAAAATAACACGTAATCAAAATCCAACACTTAACAAAGTATTTGTCTTTAGAAGAGCTTCTCCTTTTGTTTTGTTTTTGTTTTTGTTTTTGTTTTCTTCTGGGCCAACTCTGGGAGTAGATCAAGACATTTACAAATTTGCATCATTATCATGTAAGCAATTAAAGTGCTTAAGAGCTTAAAAGCAATTTGTTCAAGTTGGTTAAATATCCACCCTCCACAATCTTGTTTGTATTATTAATTTACTCGTCAAACTTGTGATATCAGCTCCACAGTGAAGCCCATTTCAGTATCTGCTTATTGGTAGCAAGGTCCCAAAGAAAGAGGTTTGTTTTGAGAAGGTCCACAGTGAAAGGACCCAGTTCAGGATGAGTCAGGCAAACCAGCATTTAACTAAATAAACCCAGCCCTTCGTTGGCCTCTGGATGAGAATGGGTTGTTTAAACATTTTATTAAGGTGCAATTATTCTGAGAACCAGTTAGTAATGCAGCTCTTTGCAAACATTAATTAGCTGATCCCTACATCACCCCACATGACTGAGAAGTAGCATTAGCCCTCCATTTGAGAGAATAAATGGACACACAGAGTTGAGGGGGTAAAAGGCCAACTCTTGCCCTGATGGAAATATGGTAGTGGCAGGTGGAGTTGGGAGGCTCTCTTCTCTCAGTAATATGTATTGCAGTGCCTTCAATAGCACACTGTCACTCAGTAGTCACGAGTGACACCTGAAGTTAAATTTAACTAAAATGCAATATAACTAAGACATTCATTTCCTCAAGCACTGAAGGCATTTCTCAAAGGTTCACAAGCCACATGTGGAGAGTGGCTACCAGAGCAGATACTTGCAGCCATAGAATGCTTCCAGTGCTGTGGAAGTTCAGAGGAAGCCCCAGGCTGGATGACAGGGATAATCGACGGATAACACGAAAGTCCTTGCCATCATAGAACTCAAGTATAAAACTTCTCCAAACTGGCTGACACACGAGGAACACTGAATGACCTCATCTGTGGCCTGTATACATTGTAAGTTTAGCATCCTTTGCCACTTCGAAGACTTGTGCTATCATTTATCACTTTTCTTATTAGCCAAGATTATTTTTAAGACAATGTTGGATCCTGGAGGGGATGATGGGAGACAGGTACGCTCCTTCCCTGCTGGTGAAAATGCAAATTAATATACCCTTTTAGGAAAGCAATTTGGCAGTAACTGTCGGTAGTCTTAGAAACACTTACTCCCTTTAGTCCAGTATTCCAATTCTAGGAATCTAGCCAAGGAAAATATTCAGAGACAGGCAGAGAAGTTTTGAGAATAAAAATGTTCACTGCAGTGGTATTTATTAGCTGGGGAAGTGGGTTAGGAATGGAGTGGACAGAGTGTCCTGGAGCCAGACAGTGGAATAGTATACAAAGATGAAATGTTTTTATTTTTTTATTCTGTTTTCTTTTCCATTCTCCCGCCCTTTCTTTCTTCCTTCCATTTATTTTTTTTTAATTTATTTTGAATCAGGGTTGCTATATAGCTTCAGGGATCCTCCTGATTCTAGCACCCCAGCACTGGGAGAGCAGGCAAATGCTACACCCAGCTTTGTATGTGACTGCTGGGGTCCCTAGGCTGGCCTAGCTCTTGCGCTGTAGTTCAGACTAGTATTAACCTTGCTTTCCTGCCTCAGCCTCCTAAATGCTAGGATTACACACAAACACACACACACATATGGAGAAAGAAAGAAAAAAGGAGGAAAGAAAGAAAGAGAGAGAGAAAGAAAGAAAGAAAGAGAGAGAGAGAAAAAGAGAGAAAGGAAGGAAGGAAGGAAGGAAGGAAGAAAGAAAGAAAGAAAGAAAGAAAGAAAGAAAGAAAGAAAGAGAAGAAAGAAAGAAAGAGAAGAAAGGAAGGAAGGAGGAAGACAGAGAAAGACAAAGAGAAAGACTATGGTGACTTGGATGAGTAGGATAGGGCATTGAGAAGAATATCAACTTTGGAGACTGTGTTCAGATGAAGAACTGCTTCAGACCCTGAGCCACCACCTTTCTGGCATGGAAACCTTGGACCAACCTTCTGTACCTCTCTGTCCTCGTATATAAATAATAGAAAGTGCAGTCAATCAATCTCCCATCTCATGGCAGGGAGGAGCCAGTGCTCACCTTACAAAGATCTAGCTCAAGCATGTGAAGATGCAGAGGACAACATCAGGACCCGGTGTGTGCACTGTCTAGAACATAGACATGCATGATGTTCCCTGGAGATCTGTAGGATCTTTACTCTCCAGAGGAAAGTAGATAATGTCTTGTGGTTTTGTGATTGGCAGCGCTGAACCTGGTACAGATGTGGCTGATTGTGGTCCCCATCTGTCTCTGGTGCAGGCTAGGAAGCGGTCTTCTGCTTGTCCCATTGTGTTTATGAGCTTCCCAGCAGTGCATAGCACTGATATGCTGTGTAAGCTCCTTGCTGGCTCCCATCCTTGCTGCGCCTCTCTCTCAAGGAATAAATAAAGCTGGAGTGAGCGCCTTATTTACAGGGTTGACTGATTAAAACCCAAGGCGCCCCTAACTAAAGAGTAGTAGTCTTTAGCTGCTGAGTGACAGTGGCTGTGAGGCTCAGTGTGGAGCCACCTTCCAGGAAGTACCTAGGACTGTAGGACAGTGCTCTTACTGCAGCCTTGAACAATCTCCCAAGCTCTCTCCCCTGGCATCTGAAAGAAGCACTGAGTTTGGCACCACCTACTCTGCCCAGCTTCAATGCCTTCTCTCTGTGGGACCTGGACAAGCTACTTAATGTCTGCATGCCTTAGTTTCCCAGTTCATCAATTGGGAATAATATTGAGAAGTTGGCAGGGTTCGTAGCATGGTTATTGGGAAAGATCGTTTATGACAAGCGTAGGAGTCCTTGTTACTGCTGAGTCAACACGAGAATTCCCAGAACCTGAAAAGTGTTTTATTGACTTTTAGCTCTGTAGTGGATAGATTTGCCTTGCATTGCAAGGCTCTGAGTTCAATCCTCAGCACCTCAGTAAGCAAACAAACAAAAACAAAAACAAAACAAAACAAAAGAAGAAGAAAGAACAGGAGTTTATTGAGGTATAGCTAAGTTCTAGATTCCCTTTCCTTTCATTGATGATGGTTCCCCTCTGTCTGAAGTGGCTTGGAGGGCCTGGCAAGACTCAGGAAATGCCAACACATGTCACTTGGTAGCTGTATGCATTCAAACACAGTCCTTAGAAATCTATGTTCACTTTCTTTTCAGTAATAAAATGGAAAATCGTAGTCTCTGTCTCCAAAAGGTTTGTGTGGTACTTGTATAGTATCTTTCAGTCAGCATCCTTTGTGCCAGTGGTGGCTTTTGGCACTGGCATATTTCTTCTTATTCCCCCATCTGCTCAGCTTTGGGTTTTGTGACCCGCTTCTGAAGCCCGTCAGAGCACTTCAGTGGTGGGAACATGTGGGTCTGGGGAGGCGCTGAGACTTAAGAGGGTTTGACGATGCTGATTTTGCAAGGTTATACAAGCCTAGCTCCAGGAGGACCTTGGATAATGATGGAACCTGTAGGAGCTGAAAGCCAGGGGGGATCTCTGGAGTAAGGTGAGCAGTTCACCCTGGTTCAGTATCAACTGTCTTTTTGGTCCTTACACCCACAAAATCATAAAGACTCTCTCTCTGCTTCTCTGAGTACCTACTCAGTGCTAGCTTTAGTTTCTAGTATCACTATAGGTCTCAACAGGCATTGTTAACCCCATCCCTGCAGTAGATTCACCTGAAATGTTCTTACCAAAGACCAGTTTCTTCTTTCCCCATAAATGTTTTCTGTCTCTCTTTCTCTCTATCTGTCCCTGTCTCTGTCTCTCTCTGTCTCTCTGTCTCTGTCTCTGTCTCTGTCTCTCTCTCTCTGTCTCTCTCTCTCTCTCTCTCTCTCTCTCTCTGTGTGTGTGTGTGTGTGTGTGTGTGTGTGTGTGTAAGAGAGAGAGAGATGGGGAGCCAGCAAAGCTATACAGCTAAGACTGAGAAATGACACACAAGAGTAGAGCTTCATTAAATGTTCATTTCATCCCCTTTCCAAAGAAGCAGAAAGGATTCCATATTGGGTAATTTATGTATGAGGTGAGTGACCTAATTCACTAAATCCATGGGACTAGAATATGATAATCAAGGCTTCTTGCTCCGCCCTCTGCCCTGCCACTGGCAAACTGGGGCATCTCAGTGGGAGAGTCAGCATTCTCCCTCCTCCTCTTCTGTTCCCTCCCACAACTGCTTTCTGCCTGGTGGAAAAGGCCTTGCTTTGCCTGGAGCTGTCAGGATAGGCCTTTGGGCTACTTCAGCTCTTTTTTGTTCTCTCCTGGGCTGTGCCCATTAACCATTCCTGCATAATCCCCTCAAACCTGCAAGGTCACTCCTGGATTCCTCAGGTAGAAGAGAGGATGTCTCATTTCTTGTCAAATGCACATCTCATGGTAGTAACTTCCACAGCTGTGCTGAAGACTCATCATTGTGGAAGAGTCTGAAGGCTCTGATGTTTGAAGGGTTTGGGAATTTTCTTGTTGACAGTGCAATTTGTTAAGAAGTCCTTGGCAGGCAAGATGACTTGCCCCAGTAAAAGTGCTTGCTACAAAAGCCTGATGACCTGATTATGAGTTTTGGAGTATGTGTAGAAGGAGATAACGTGTTCTACAAGTTGTCCCCTGACCTCCACACATGTGCCATGGCATATATGTCTCTATCCAGTCATGTGCACACAGACAAGTAAATGCTAATACTGTTACTATTAATGATAAAAGTGAAGACATTCTTCACTCCTTTGGATTAATTTTTCTGGAGATCATCTCAAATCTACCTCAAACTGGGAAACTGAGTTTTACTACAGAGAGGCCCTTTAATGTCAGATGCAGGAGTGCTTTTCTGTAATCTCAGCAACTTGGGGTTCTGAGGCAGGAAGATCACACATTTAAGGTCAGCCTGGACAACATAGGAAGGTCTGTCCCAAAGAACAGACAAAGCAAAATAACAAACAACACTTGTTTGTTACTTCTTGAGACCTGTTAAGATACAGGTCCTCGGGTGGTAGAGATGATTCAGTGCATAAAGTGCAGGTCACACGAGCAGGACAATTAGAGTGTGGAACCCTATCACCTACATGAAAGCTGGCCACATTGTTTTGCTCATATAACACAAGAACGGGAAGAGGCAGAGATAGGAGAATCCCAGGGGCTCCCTAACCAGCCTTAACCAAAATGGTGAGCCTCAGGGTCAATGCTAGACTCTGTCTCAAAAATAAGATGTCAGGAGACAGTTAAATTGTCAATTAACCTCTGGGCTCTAAATATATATGTAGAGACACATGTCCTCATGTGTCTGTGCACACTAGCATGCACTACACACAACTCCCTTGCTGTACACACAAACACACATCCTCATGTGTCTGCGCACACTAGCATGCACTACACACAACTCCCTTGCTGTACACACAAACACACGTCCTCATGTGTCTGCGCACACTAGCACCTACTACACACAACTCCCTTGCCGTACACACAAACACAGGCTCTTGTCCAGTGGATTGGAGAGTTGACCTGAGAGTCTGTGTTTCTGACGAGCTCTCCAGAGATACAAATCCCGATGATGGACATCCCCTTCCTTGCCGAGCAGGGATCTCAAACTTGATCTTTCTCTTCTTCATCTCCCCAAGTCTGTAAGTGCCAGATGTGTATGCATCTGGACATCAGGATTGCTGTGGTGTCTGTAGTGACAGATGCCGTGTGCCAGGCAACACAGTAAACAGTGGCCATCATCACCATGCCAGGGACAAACTACACTTACAGCAGGAACACTGTGCTCTTCAGGCTCCCTTAACATCCTTAAATGCATTCAACTTTGTGACATATTGTGGAGGAGGGAGCAATTTTATTATTAAGGTATTACTTTAAAGATTTTATATATTTTTTTCATGTTTGGGGGCAGGAAATATAGTTGAGTGATAGAGTGTTTGCCTAGCATGCATGAGACCATGGGTTTGATGTTCTGCACTACCAAA
The DNA here is from genome assembly GCF_900095145.1 of Mus pahari. NCBI lineage: Eukaryota > Metazoa > Chordata > Mammalia > Rodentia > Muridae > Mus > Mus pahari. Next base: position 67,081,230 of record NC_034590.1, read on the forward strand.
AATTTTAAGAAATCATATTCTTATTCATGTGTTTTTCCTTATGACAGCAGTAGCCTGAACATTAAGGAAGTCTAAGGGTGATCGCTAAGGGGATGAAAACAACACGTGGCCCTAGAGCTAAGCAAACCCATTTGGTCTGTCCTGATATTGCTCTTCTTTACAACTGCCTGGAAAGAGTTTTTAGATTTATTTATTTTTACTTTATGTACTTTTTGAGCACTCTGCTTGCAAGTATCTATGTGCACCACATGCGTGGGGGTCAGCGGAGGGCTTCAGATCCCTTGGAACTGGAGTTACAGGTGGCTGTGGCTCATCCCTGTGGCCCCTTGCCTGAAACTCTAATCTTCCTCTACTCTTGTTCTCCCCTGCCACATAGAGCAACTTATATACATTATTTTCTGACTTTACTATTAAGATAATTTTCCATGCTGTTACATTTTTCTCTCCAGCATGCCATTTAGATTTGTAATTTTCCATCATAAGGATGTGCCATTATTTGTCTAATTTCCTACCGCTGTTTCCAGTTCTCCACCACAGTAACTAACGCTGAGGTGCACATAACTGGGGGCTCTCCGTTTATTTCTTTCGACCATTTTCTTTACTTGAAATTTCTAGGTCAAGGATGGTGTAGCACTTGAGATCACTTGATGCATGCTGCTCATGGGACCACAGAAGCAAGAAGCCAACTTAGGTTCCCCTAGACTGATGGAAGGTGCTGTCATCCTCTCTGTATTAGATTGGGAGTACCACCGTGGGTACCAGGGAATCTCGGGACATCTCAGAGCAGACAGTGTCACTGCACTCTGCCTCTGGACGTGTGTTCCAAACTGTGTCATGCTAGGCGATCCAGCTGAACACAGACACATTTTCGTTCCTGAATTCCTGTGTAAGTGAGCAAGCAAAATAGAGAAGAAAGTTACTTGTGGGTCTCCCAAACTCTAGCCTCAAGTGTCTAACCACCTCTTTGATGTTTCTCTTGAACAGCCTTATGGCTAACTTGAACTTTATGCATCTCAAACTTGAATTTTATGTGTCTTTTTATCAAATCGTTTTCTGTCAGTAGTCTTGGCCGATCATCTGCTTCATAGGACCCAAACATTGGAGTTGCCTTTAGTGCGTGATTTTTGTTGTTTGTTTGTTTCCATGTCTGAATGCAGAGCCATCGGGATATCTTAAGATGGTTCACCTTCAAAATAGACCCAGAAACTGACATATTTCGTCATTATCTTTACTGCTACCATCTGGGTTCATGTTCATCTTCTCTTATCTGGATAGTGGTTTCTTCTTGCTTTGGGCTCCCTGTCTGTCCTTGCTCCCTTGCAGTTTCCTGTCATCGTAGCAGCTAAAATGATCCTATTGTTATATCTACATTAGATCCTGTATTAAAATGTGACTCTGATCTGTCCCTTCCCTGCTCAGACCTCAGCAAGGGACCCTTACTTGCCTCAGGGCAATGGTTAATTTACCTCCAAAGCCTCCAAAGCCCTCTCACCAGGCTTCCCACCCATCTCCTGTTCAGATCACACTCTTCCTCACTTTGTAGGATATCAGGCCCATTCTTGCTTCAAGGCTGTTCCTATGCCTGGCATGCTTTCCCCCTTTATATCCCCATGGGTAACTGCCCACTTTCCTGTCTCTGCTCTAATACCGTCTTCTTGCCAAGCTTTAGTCTGACAATCCTGTTACAATAAGAACCTTGCATCCAAGCCTGCTTTACTGTTCCACGAGTCCCTAACCCTACTATATGTTTTCTTCTTTCCACCATGTTAAATGTTATGCTCTAGTATTCTTAACAAGATCACTCTAGCTGTTATAAGAATAATCTGAAAGAAGGGGGTGGGTCAAGGGCAGAGCATGCTATGTAATTTACTTATTTTTTACCCTTATTGGCTGAAAATGAATAAAGACTACCCATATAGGCACAGGCAGTGTCTGTTTATTCAGAGTTTGTTATAACAACGGAGTCAGCCACCATCACTTGCCTTTGTCAGGGCCTCAAAGGCAGGCAGGGGAGTAACCAGCCTCACAGTGAGAGCAGGGAAGACTTTGGGCTTCTCTGATTGGAGGCTGCTGCAAAGGGAAGTGCGCTAACTGGAAGCCAGCATCCTTCAAGACTTGAGTAGAAAGCAATTTCAAGTGGGGGTAATAGGGAGGGAAGCTGAAGGGTCAGGGTTGTTGGTCAATTTAGCCAATTGTTTTTGTATCTGATCTGGCTGTTCCTCATTCTGTTCAGCTCATTCTCTTGTGGATGCTATTAAGTCTCCATGGAGGTAGAGGTTAGTCTGGATTAATTCTCATAACAAACCCGGTGAGGGCTTTTTAAAGTTGCATTTTCACTTATTATATATATATATATATATATATNTGTGTGTGTGTGTGTGTGTGTGTGTGTGTGTGTGTGTGTATGTGTGTTCCTCCACATGGAGGACAGTCTTTGTGAGCCAGGTCTCTATATACCATGTAGGTCTCAATGATCAAACTCAGGTCATGAGACTTAGCAGCCATTGCCTTTTCCTGCTGAGCCACCTCAATGGCCATCAATTTAATAGAAGGTCCTGTAGGGTCAACAGGGACAGTGCAATGTCTATAGCAGCAACCCTGCTTCCCACAGTGGCGTATGTCTTCTTGTTCCTTATTTCCAAAGGTAATTCAGAGAGGTCGGGCATCTTGCCCCCAAAGTCCTGACCCATAGTGAGCCAGAGAACTAGGTCCATAAATAAATCTACCTGGCCCTAAAGCAAAATGCCCTTCACCCCCACCCCTGTGGAGGGTTCTACTTAGTTCATGGGAAATGGAGGGGGCAGGGAGCTTGCCCAATGGCGGAAGCAAGATTCCTCCCCTCCCATCTCCAGAGGTCACTGAACTTTCAGGCAAAGCTTTGAGTAGGCTCCTACCTTCATTGCTGAATCAAACCTTATTTTCAAAATTAATTTGTGCTCTTGAAAGTCTCCTTTAAAATGCTTTTTAAAGATTATATATATATATATATATATATATATATATATATATATATATATATATATGGAAAGTTCATAACAGACTTGAGTTTGGGTGATAGCCCCATAGCATCAAAATAGGCATGTGTGTTATGTGGCATATACATGTGCGTATTCAGGCCTGCCTCTAATTTCCAGAACATTCTTGGAATTCTTCACATTTAAAGCATTGCCATGGTAACTCTCACGGTTGTCATTCCTTGATCTATTGTTCTCACCCCATCTCAGTTTTCCATCTCTCTAATCATTACAAAATTAAGTTCATTTGTTCAGAAATGGACTCCAGAGACAGGCCAGCAGGTGTCACAAGGTTCACACCAGAGGCAGGGAATGAAAGCCGGGTCCTCTGCTGCAGACTCTGCTAATGTAGACAGTTAGGCCTCGTGTGTGCTGAGCCCCGGCACTGAACCCAGTGTGGCAGCGCTGCCAGCAGCACTTAGTATGCTCCACTGTCTGCTGAATGGAGCCAAGTTTGAGTACAGGCCTGCCTGGCTTTCTCTTTACTACTTCCACGACTCCAGATCTCAGCAGCACATAGTCAGGACTTTAGGGCTAACTTCTCATGGGATCATCCTCTGTTTTTCCTCTGGAGCTTCAGATGCCAGGGGAAGCTAAGCTGGATGGGGAGCTGCCTTCAGTTCAGTTGCTAGGGGCTTGTTCACTAAGTATCAGATGACGGTGGCAGGAATGAGCTTCCCATCCCTGAAGGAGGGCCAGACTCCTGATGACAAACTTCTCGCAGAGGTTAGAAAATTATGCTCAATGTCCTTTTCCAAGGTCCAGGGAGAGAGGAGGATGGGTTTTTATTGGTGGGCTTCCTCAGCAGGGAACCTGGGCACCATCCTAGAAGACGGCGACTTAAGCAACAAGAGCTTGCTGAGGGAGCTCTGCCTTGGACTGTATGTGCTGTGAGGTGAGAGGACGAGGTGTGCCTGCTCAGAATTTGGGGTTCGTAGGATCCAAGGAAGTATTTCAAAACACCCGAGTTGGAATCAGGCTGACCTCTGTTTCAGTGCTGGCTCAGCCCTCTTTGCCTGAAGTTTTCCTAACCTCGGCATCCTTGGCTGGGTGATTCTTGGTTGCACTAGTCTGTCTTTTTGCATCATAGGGATAATTGATGGGGTCTCCTGATCACTAGATTCTGCTGCCTTCTCTGCCACTTGTGACAGGCAACATTTTCCCCAAGACATTGTTAAATGTCATCTGGGAGGAGAATACAAGATTCTCCCAGGTTGAGAACCACTGTGCTGTCTTGCATGATCTTGGCCAGTTACTAGAGCTCTTGGTGTTTTTCTCTTCACTATGTGGTAACGAGACCAGCTTAAGGACTAAGTGAGAGAATGCCAATTGAGCTTCTAGCATAGAGCCTGGCTCAGGGCAGATGCACTTGGGAAAGAGCTCTCATTCCCACGGTGCCTGGCAGAGGCAGGGGAGGCTTCCAGAAGAAAGAAGTGCTTGTGGTCAGACTGGAAGGATGAGATAGTATGCCTTCCTAAGGACGTGAATTGCTGCAGTCGGGGTTATGCGCTCTCTCTCTCCCCCCCCCCCCCGCATGCATACTCTTCTCATTTCTTCACCTCCGTTTCTTCCCTCCTATGAAATAGGCCCGGTAGCCTCCTGGCTTCCAGAAGAGGTACGTTTGATTCTGGCCTCCGTTTAATGCCCCCCCCCCCCGGACCTTCTGCTCCAGATGTACATGGCCTTGCCCTGTGTGCCTGTGCAGGTCCAGAGTAGAGGCTGTTTCTTCCATCTTGTTAAGTATAAATTGGAGATTTCCTTCTGTGCCACTCCTCTGCTAGAGAAAATGCCCCAAGTAAGCTTTCAGGTTGGGTCTGGGTGAAACAGACAGAGGCTAACATGGTGGCTGAATATTTCATGGAGACCCTTTCAAACCATACACTCGCCTCTCATGGAGAGTGTGGGGAAAAGAATGTGGACTAGGAGTCAGTCTGTCTCAGCTCAGGCCCCACCTACTAGATGGAACTTTGTGTAAAAGTCTCTTCATAGCCGGGCGTTGGTGGCGCACGCCTTTAATCCCAGCACTTGGGAGGCAGAGGCAGGCGGCTTTCTGAGTTCGAGGCCAGCCTGGTCTACAGAGTGAGTTCCAGGACAGCCAGGACTATACAGAGAAACCCTGTCTCGAAAAAACAAACAAACAAACAAACAAACAAAAACAAAACCCAAACCAAAAAAACCCAAAAGTCTCTTCATTTCCCAAACCTCAGTTTCCCTACCTATAAAAACAAGGAGTCTTATATCTGCTGTGGGGATTGTTGGAAGGTTCTAGTGGGTGATGTAGAGGATCCGGTGGATTCCTAAGGTCTAACTGGTTGGAACTGACTTTTCATTTCTAGAATTTGTGGTTTGAGGGACAGCACTATCCTTGTGAATGACATAGACCAATGACATGAGACTCCTTGAGGGACTGGGTTTAGAGTGGCCTTCCCAGTCTTCTCCTTTGAATTTGCACTTTGAGGTTAGGGCTGGAATTTTTGGAGGGTTTACCAGAAGACCAGATGTAGAGAAAGCTTTTCCTGTGTTTCCAGCAGCCCAGCTGAGCCGACTTTGGATTTAAAAATAAGCCAGCCTATCAGGAGGCAGTTTTAAAATATAGCTGTGACAAGCAAATGCCTGCCCTGTGATTGCACAAAAATTAGTCATTAGAAAGGTCAAATGAAGCCTAAGAAGCTCCCAAGCCCCAGCCCCCACCCCAGACCCAGCTCTAGCCCAGCCCAGACCCTCACGCCTCCTGTTTCTACGAAGGAGCTGAGGCTGTTGTAATAAAAACACGAAAGAGTATGGTGTTTTGTAACTATTTTTATACCGACATCAGACTTGATGTTAGTGCTTCTGAATTATTTAACATTTTTCTTTCTCAGCTGGCCTCTGCAGCGAATTTCTCTTCCAGGGCGGAGGGAGTTGTTTTATAGGAAACCAAGGAAGCAGACAGACATTGACTGCAGGCCCTCTGCTTTCCCATTGGGAGAAGGACAGGATCAGGTATCCTGTTATGGACCAGTGGCCTCCTATTAAAGGGAGCTGGCAGCTGTCTTGTCTCCATTTTCCAGAGAGGTTGTGTAGCTTGTGTGAACGAGCCCAGCAAGAAGGGTGGGGGTTGAGGTCTTGCAGATTCATGGGTGTTTCTGACTGCAGAGCCCGTGCTGTTTTTGTTGGAAGAGCCTGCGTATACCCTGCTTTACGCTATCATAAGTACACGTAGGCTCACATCACCTGTTGGCTTACAGGGTGCCAAGTCAAATCACACACACACACACACACACACACACACACACACACACACACCAAGAGTGTGAAGATGAACAGAGGTGAGATCAGCCTCAGAAGGCTGACAAGGAGGAAGAGGAGTGGCCTTGTGGTGGTTTCTGTGTATTGTCACCGTCACCGGGAGATTGCTGGTAGCTGTAGTGGGAGGCTGGTTAGGTGCATTCTGCAGTTCTCTAGGGCATTTTAACTTGCGTCTGTCAGCTCTCTGGGCATGTACAGAGCAGGTAGAGCCCCTCCGTCACCGTCCAGCCTCTGCATCTTGGGCCTCTTTGAAGAGGGTGGCGATTGGCAGCTTCAAACCACCCCCAACGGTGAGAAGCAAGGAGCTGAACTCTTATCTGCTGCTTCTCATAATTAAAGTCCATCATAGACTTTTAGTGGCCATTTGAAATAGACATCTGGACTGAAAAGAGCCCTGCTGCAGATTGGGGATGGTCTCACTGCTGCTGCCCCAGTGTTATCTATGTCTTTATTTCAGAGTCAGAGATTAGACCTTTTTCTTATTCTGTACTTCTCCAGCTCCTATTTAATTATCAGTGACCCAGAGATGACTCTATTTAAAGCATGTTAAAGTCCTCATTCTACCGTGTGTGAAACCTCCGCTAGAATTGTGATACGAAGTCTCTGGGGGAGAGGGGCCTCTGGAAATTAGCTAGGGACAACTTACTTCAAAAGTGTCCATCATTATGGTTTCAATAACATTCTCCAGGATAAAATAGCTGTTGGTAATGTTAATAACAGCTGTATTTTGATAGGGCTGCACTTTATGACTCTATCAAGCGATATCACATTCTGTTAAATAAAGTAATATTTGACACAGGCAGATTCCATGTTATTAAATTTTAGATAGCTATATGAAATACTTGGTTCTCCTTCTTGCTGGCTCTCTCTCTCTCTCTCTCTCTCTCTCTCTCTCTCTCTCTCTCTCTCTCTCTCACACACACACACACACACACACACACACACATACACACATGCATGCATAGTAAGACAGCTGTGCCCTCCCCCAGATGACTTTATTTCTGAAAAAGTGCAGACTACTGGAGTGACCCCTTTTCTTTCAAGATGGCTTCTTATATGAATGATTTGGTTTTAAGCTTTACAAGAAAAAAAAGAGAGAAACTGATCAGTGTGTTTTCAAACATCTCTGCTTAGGATTCTGCAAAGAGGACAGAGGAGGGAGAGTCACATTTTCAGAGTAAATCCCTTGTGGCAGATGCCTTGGTGTGTGTGTCACAGTTCATCTTATGTGACATAGGCAATGCTGCAGGAGCCTACTGGGTCTTCTCTTACAGGTGAAGTGGCATCTCTAAGGACATTGCTTGTGGAATTATCATTGAGCCTGGGTTTATCTGACTGCCTTGCCCCCAAACCCCATCTTGTGTCCAGGGATTTACCATACAGCATGTTTTTCCATGTTGTACATGTGTGTGCAGTGGTGGGGCACACCTTTAATCTTAGCACTTGGGAGGCAGAGACAGGCAGATTTCTGTGTTTGAGGCCAGCCTGGTCTACAGAGTGAGTTGCAGGACAGCCAGGGCTACACAGAGAAACCCTGTCTTGAAACAAACATGCAAGCAAACAAACAAACAAAAACATGTGTGTGTGTGTGTGTGTGTGTGTGTGTGTGTGTGTGTGTGTGGTATTCGGAAAGGAGTAGGAATTCCTCAACTGGATGGGGTTATACCTCAGTGGCAGAGTGCTTGCCTTGTATGTGTGAGGGCCTGGGTTCAAGTCCCAGTTTGGAGGGGAAAAGCATGTTCTTAATGAACTGCAAAATATCTCTGAGAGAATACCTCAAGAGTAGGGTGCCTCTGAGGGCTGTTTCACTGTGAGCCCTGTGAATTCTTGAAAGCACAGGGCTAGAGCTGTTGTTCCTGTCTTAGTGATGTGCTCACACTAAGAACTTGAGATGTCCTTCAGAGTCCCATGACGATTACCTCACTCGGGAGGCCACAAGCCTACCTTCCTTACTGACATCTCAGCTGCTCAGATAAACAGAATCCGGGTTTGGTATGCCCATTCCAAACTTACTTTATAGGAAACATCAAACAAAAAAAGAAAAAAAAAAAAGAATAAAGGCTTAACTTTTTTAAAATGTTATCAGGAGGGAGAAAAGTTTTACTAGGTTTTCGGGAAGATTTGTGCTGGTAAAGGAGCTAAGAGGCAAAGATAAGCTTTTAAAATACACGTGAAACAAAGAGAACATAATGGATTAGAATAAAAAAACTGAAACTCTATTTGATTAAGGGGATTTAAAAACTCCCTTCCTCCACCCATCCCTTCTCCTTCCCTCTCTTCTTCTCTTAGGTACACATACAAATGTAAAAAGTGCAGTATTGAAAGTCTCACCCTTGAACCCTCTATCTTGTACCTAGGAGGAACTAAGGGATAATGGTCTTACCCACATTGCTGGGGACAGTGTGGTCCAGAAAAAAAAAAAAAGTATTTTAAACCATCAAACAAGTCTCTTAAGGGAAAATGAGGCCAAGACTTGGATAGAACATTAAGATCTAATGTCTAAACTCTGACTGTATGGCCAACCTTAACCTTTTGGCCTTACAGCCAACCCAAGAGATGGATTAAGAGAGGCTGAGCAGTTTTAAGCAACATGAGCCAGGCTAGTAACTATTCACACGGTGGGACTTTAACTCACGACCAGCGTGATGTTAACAGCATCAGATGTGGAATACGAGGTTCTTGATTACTGGTCTCATTTTCTCCCAGCGTTCACTACCTGTCCCTGACACAGAGGGAAGAGCAATGGGCTGTCCCAGTTGTCTCCTAGAGAGCTAGGGTAGAGCTGGGGTTGCCGTGGGTGCCCATGGGAACGGGAGGAGGAGCAGTACTCCTACCTGTGGGCGTGAGCCCTGGCTTCTTCTCAGCTGCTCAGGTGGATGGGAAGCCTTGGAGTGAGTCATACAGAGCAGACAAAGGCCCCAACTCAGTGCAGGGGGAGGACCTTCCTTTTCAATTCCACACCACCACGGAGCACAGGAGTTGCTTTGAATTCTTTCCTATGTCGTTTTGAGAAGCCGCGTGTGTGTGTGTGTGTGTGTGTGTGTGTGTGTGTGTGTGTGTGTGTGTGTGTATGTATTTATATCTCCCTGACAACTTTAGTTGTGAGTTTGCACTGGAGACAAGGATATCTCTCAGTTATTGTACTGATGGGCTTCATTCTATCCTATGCTTGAAACATTTCTGGACTATGACCCAGAGTATAAACAATCCAATGAAGTTGCTTCCTGCATGGGGGTACCAGAGGGAGACCGTCAATTTATCCAGGTGATGCAGCTGTGGCTAAATACAAGGTTGAAGTCATCTTTAGATATTTAATAGTTCAGTCATTCACTTACTCAGCCTTTCAAGTAGTCCTTGTAGAGAACATCAGATTTTCCAGGCACAGTAGTAGACTGAGTTAGGGGAAGATACAATGCCTGCCTTCAAGAAGGTTGTAGCTTATTGGAAGACAACCGCATGAAGGAGGAGCTGCAGAGGGTGTAAGTGATCCTAGAGACAGACGACAGCTACCCCTGCCTAGCAGCAGCCGGCAATGGTGTTATGGGGAAGGAGAGATACTGCTCAGTGTGCAAAGCTTATGTTCTGTAAGCACGAGGACTAGAATTTGGATTCCCAGTACTTAGATACATTCTGGATGGATAGAGCATCTAAGCTGCAGTCCTAGAATGTGGTAGGCAGAGACAAGGGATCCCCAAGTGGAGACAGGGGAGTCCCCCGAGCAAGCTGGATAGTTGGACTAGCCAAATTGGTGAGCTCTGGCCTCAGTTCAGAGACATCTCCTTAATATCTGAGGTAGAGAGTGATCAAAGAAGCTATCCAGCTTGCTCCGGGAACTCCCATGCCTTCACTTGGAGATCCCTTGTTTCTGCCTACCACAGGCTAGGACTACAAGTTTTTAGTAGGTTTCCAGTTATTTCCAGACAGGGTTTCTTGGTGTAGCCCTGACTGCTTATTTATTGTACTTAAAATTTTCTGTTAAACCATCCTACTCTAGTAAAGGGAAACACACACACCCATTGCTCATTCCCACACCATTTGAGGTACATGGTGGGAAAAGAGCTTACCTGGGAGTGAGCACCCAGCAGTTTAGGGGTGACTTGATCTGCCTGGAGGTCACCAGGGAAGACCTCAGAGAACAGAGGTGACTCTAAAGAGCCTTGATGGTTGAGGATATTCTCAAGTGAGGGTATCTGGAAGGAGTCCCCAGGCAAAAGGCAGAGCTTATAGAAGCTTCAGGGAAGCTTGTGGAGCCAGGGGAATGGGGCAGGATGAGGTGGTCCTAGGACTGAGAAAGACCATTGAGGAACTTGGACTTGGTCCTGATGAGGCAAAGGAGCTACCTAGCTGCTGTGGATCTCAGTAATTGGACAAGGTGAATCTTGACTAGATGATGTCACAGTTTCATTATTTAAAAAAAAAAATGTCAATAGCCCCACTCAAAATCATAGGAGACACATAGGCATCCTTTTCGGAGTAATATAACATTGTAGACATGGAACATCAACCCCATAGTTCAAAGCCAGGGTTTTTGAGTCAAAATGCAAAGTTGAAATTTGGGTGCAGCTCATCCATTGAGTATAGCTTCCTTGTTATACATCATGTTCGCTATTTCTCTCATGGTTGTAGTTTTTTGTAAACCTTTATTTTATTTACTTTTATTTTATGTACATTGATGGATTGGCTACATGAATGATTATGTGAGGGGGTCTGATTCTTTGGAACAGGAGTTACAGACAGTTGTAAGCTGCCATCTGGGTGCTGGGTCCACTAGAAAGGCAGCCAGTACTCTTAACCAGTGAGCCATCTCTCCAGACCTCTCCTGCAAACCTTTAAGTTCAAATAATATATCCTGCCTCAAGGAGGGAGAAGAGGGAGCCACCAGCATCCCAGAGAAAAAGCTAACCTTAGAGAGTATAATGGGTAGGCTCAAAGCTACTCAGGTTGCCCACTAGTTACACACGAGATGCTTGAACTCAGTCTCTGGGCTAAGAAAACTCTAAATGTGTTTCTAGTGCTTATGTAAGGATCAAACGCTTGAGGCACCTGCCTTCAAAGAGTAAAAATATAGAGTTCTTTTGAGTGATTTCTTCAGCATTGCAGAGATGTGCTAAACATTGATGCCTTATGCCAGTCCTTAGATTTGAGGCTCTTACTTAACTGCTTTCCAGATATCTGCGCTGCCTTTAATGTTATCCAGTATTGATGTATTGATCAAGACCTCAGCCACAGTGTATCTTGGCTAACCTGTCCCGTGTTCCTAGCAAACAGGGAATGACTGGGTGAGCAGCAAGAATGGGTCGATGTTACATTTATCTGCAATGTCCATCTGCCTTGTCTGCTTGGAAACCGGTGCTCTGGCTACGCTGAGCTGGAAGATGCAAGCTCTGCAGAAGAGCTGTGGTAGAGGTCAGCACAGCCTGGATGGCTGGGAGCAGGGCCTGAAAGGAGGCCAAGGAGCCTCTGGCCTCCCTGTGTTTCCTTTTCACATCTGTAAGCTTGGATCTTAATACCATCTGCTTAGAATGTTGTGAGGGGCGGGTGACATGATGCACCTAAAATTCTTACCCTTGTATACATTACAAAGTTGGGTAAGAGTTTATTAAATGCTGACTAACAATATCATTTTGATTAGATAATGGTGTCATAGCTAAATAATTAGCTTTGGTGGGTATTTCATAACTGTATATACCTGTTCATATGTGTATGCAAAGACCAAAAGTTGATGCTGGTGTCTTCCTAAACTGCTCTTTCTACTTTATTCTTCTGAGATAGGATTTCTCACTAAACTTGAGACCCACCAGTTAGGAAGACTGGCTGGCCAATGAGCTTCAAAAACCCTCTTGTCTTTACCCCTGGGGGCTGAGATTAGGCGTGTGCCTCCGTATCTGGCTTTGAAAATGGGTGCTGGGGGTCTGAACTTGGGTCCTCAAGTTTGTATTGCAAACACTTTCTTGACTGAGTCTTTAGTTTTGTTGTTGCTGTTGTTGTTGCTTTTGTATATTTTGGTATACTTTCTTTCTTTTAAACTCCAGGTTTTATTCCCCTCCTGGTCCACTCTCTGACTGTTCCACATCCCATACCTCTTCCCCACCCCCTGTCTCCACAAGGATGTCCCACCCCTCAACCCCCACCCCCACCCCCACTCCCCACCAGACCTCTAATCTCCCTGGGGCCTCCAGTCTCCTGAGGGTTAGGTGCATCTTCTCTGACTAAATCCAGACCCGGCAGTCCTCTGCTGTATATGTGTCGAGAGCCTCTTATCAGCTGGTATATGCTGCCTGATTGGTGGTCCAGCATTTGAGAGATCTCAGGGGTCCAGATTAATTGAGACTGCTGATCCTCCTACAGGGTCGTCCTCCTGCTCAACTTCTTTCAGCCTTTCCCTAATTCAACAACTGGGGTCAGTAGCTTCTGTCCATTGGTTGAGTGCAAATATCTGCATCTGACTCTTTCAGCTGCTTGTTGGGTCTTCCGGAGGGCAGTCATGATAGATCCCTTTTTGTGAGTGCTCCATAGCTCTGTCATAGTGTCAGGGCCTCCCTTTGAACTGGATTCCACTTTGGGCCTGTGGCTGGACCTGTTGTTGTTGTTTTTAACTGTTGTTTTAAATAGGCAATCAAATGGACATTCCTCATTAGAGAAATTAAAATTAAAGACACAGTGAAATGCCACTTTGAGCTCACTTGAGGTCTGAAATTGAAAAGGTTTATTATACCAAGTCTTGGTGAGGAGAGTTTAAATGTCAAATGGAGAGTGCTTCTATTTTCCAGAACACTAGGGTAGCCTCTTAGAAATAGAAACATAAGCCAGGCTTAAGGTGCATGCCTGTTATCTCAGGAGTTGGAAGACTGAGACAGGAGGATCACCATGAGTTCAAGGCTACCCTGGGCTGCATAGTCTATTATAGATCTACTTGGGCGCTAGTAAAAGCCTGTATCAAAACAAAGGGAAGCGATACCTACTTTATGACAAGCCCTTTTACTCCTAGGTGCTTAGCTGAGAATGAAAGTATCTTGACACAAAGACCCCCACAAGGATGTTTAGAGTGGCTTTGCTTGTTTCAGCTGAGAGAGAATCCAGCAGCAGAAATGGCTATTAACCAGTGTATCAGTAATCAAAGGGGAATGGAGTCTTTATAATCCCAATAGAATGAATTAGGCTCAAAACAATTACAATGAGTAGAAATGCCAGACAAAAGGAATATATACTGTGTAGTTCATTCGTTCAGAACTCCGCTTATGCAGAGTAATTCTATCCCAGTAGAGAGTAGGTCAGTGTTGAGGAGAACAAGGAGGGATTACAAAGAGGGCAGGGAAGCAGAGAGCAATGTGTGTGTCCTCTCCTGGATTCCATATTTCACAGTGGTGCATCTATATGGAGACGCAAGCTATACAATTTAGATGTAGAGTGGTTTGTTGTCTTTCAAATACAGCTTCGTGATGTTTTCCAAAAGCTGAGGCTGAAGATGAAGGACAAATAGTGTACTTAAACTGAAGTTTGTTTACAAGATGACAGCCCAGCACAGCTCCCACTGCAGAGATGATTGACTGCTCACTGGTACCCTGGACGTGGTTTGTAAGCTCTCTGAGTTGCCATCTTTTTATATAAAACAGGTATGAGTCCAAAACATCCCAAAGACCACGGCCTTTGACTTACAGACAAATCCTTTAGCATAGAACTCAACATGTATCGGATGCCCCCCTAATGACTGTCTATAATGCTAGTATTGTTTATTGGTTTCTATTAAGGTCTGTGGATGACTAATTACCTGCCAACAGATGACTTCCCTATGAATCATCCAGACTGGAAACTTCAGTGAATGTTCTTCCATGCGGCATAGTCATGAGAATGTCCAAAGTGCTAAGCCTGTTTGTTCTCTTTGTATGGTTAAATCTGCTTGGTTGTCACAGATGCAAGTTCTTGTCAATAAATATTGTTCTTCAGATTAGGAGGGCTTCTCCAAGAAGAAGACTCATCACAGAAATTGTAGAACTTGTCAGAACGGGAACAGCCTTAATCTAACCTATCTTCTTTTATTTGTTTTAGGAGTCTTGTTATGTAGCCCAGGCTAGCCTAGAACTCATCATCCTGCCCCACCCTCCCTAGTGATAAGATTATAGGCAGACCCAGACAACATCATAATTTTATGACGATGACAATTTCTGAGGAAGCCAGGTGCCTTGTCCAAGGTTATCAAGCAAAGGAGTCCACAGTGAAGCAAGTTTCTTGCCCCTACCCGTGTATGCAGCCCTGTCCCCTAAGCCAGACTTTTCCTCACAGATTGGACAGAGGCAACGTCAGATGAGACCATGGCTAAATGTGTTCACAAATTCTACATGAATGAGGTTTTCTACTCCTGTCACAAAGCACTCAGGAGACTTCCAGCCACAAGTCTGGCATTCCCTACCCATGACCCAGGCCTGGTTGTATGGTTGGGTTCCATGTCTCCTTGCAGCCCCTCTGCTACATGTCAGATCCATTCTTATAAGATGACTTTACAAATTCTTTCTTAAAATAACTGAAAGCACACAACCTTATTGCCGTGGCCATACAGGTGGAGGCCAGAGCTCTGTGTCTAGCAGCAGGTAGCTCTGAATGGCTCGTTCTTGGAGTCCAGATTCAGAATATGGACACCACAGGAATCTTTAGTCAAAGAAAAGAGACACATCCAAGCTACTACATTTGAGGGTTAGTTTTTAGGCTTGTTTTTATTTATTTTATTTTTTAAACGGGGTTATTTGTTTTGTATTGTTAAGACATTGTCTTACTATGTAGCTAAACCTAGTCTGAAACTTACTAAATTTATAGAGATCTGCCTACCTCTGCCTCTCAAGTTCTGGGATTAAAGGCGAGAACCATTCAGCGGTCATGCACACTGTAGTCTCAGGTGGTAATAGGGAATGTTGACATACCTTGACAACCTTTCTTTCTCCTGGTGCTTGTATCAACTTTGTGGAACTTAGAATCAGAACACTTACATGTCCTTATGAGTCTGAAGGAAGTGACACATGGCCTCTGAAAAACATCCACACTGAGGCTGCAGTGATGATGGCTCAGAGGCTGCCCCTGCAGAGGACTTGGGTTCAGTTCCGAGGGCTTACACCATGATTCACAACCTTTATAAGTCCTGTTCCAGGAGCCTTCTTCTGGTCTCCTCAGGCATAAGAGAAGCACATGGTGTACACACATACATGCAGGTCAAACACCACATACAAACACACACACACACACACACACACACACACACGCGCGCGCGCGCGCGCGTGCGCCAAGTTTTAACCCAGTCTTCCAGCACAGAGCCTGTCATTTTTCTATAACAGCTCTTCTGAATTTTCTCTTAGGGCTTTCATCTTGAAGAAAGTGCCTTCTGGTACCAAAACCTCCTGTGCGTTTGCTTGCCAGCATGTATGTGTATGTGCACAAGAAGAACTGCAGACAAGAACTGGAGCTTTTTTGCCTTTGAGAAAAAGGCAAGTTGAATTTTGAATTGTGGAGATAAATGTGTCCTACAGTTCAGTTCTCCATATAAGGGATGCACAAATAAACTCTGTGCAGAGCCACAGGAATTAATCTTCCTTTTTCTTAAAATATCTTCTGTGTATGTATAACATATGTGGATATGAGTATCCTCTGCTCTCTGTGGACATGGGTCTCTTTATGCACCCAGATAGAAAAGATTGGTTATTTTTTAATTTATTTTGTTTACATTCTTACAATATGGTAGTTACACCTCAAAACAGAAACTAAACAAAAAAAAAAAATTGTAACATCATAAATAACCATCTGATTTCAAGTTCCCATTACTTTGCCCTGATTGTCCAAACATGTCTTCGTGGCTTCTATTTTTCCCCTCCCTAAACTAGTATCCAAACATGATTTATGCATTACATTTGGTTGGTATGTTGAACCAACATTCCTAATAAGCAGTTTTCACGAGCTAAAATCATCTCCAAATTGGAGTGAGCCAGCCCTTTCCAGCTGAGGCAGCTGCTAGGGGCTGGCCAGCAAGGTCTCATGGGAACATGCGTGCCTTCCTTCTGCTGTGCACATACCAATCAGCAGGAGGGACTGGAGTCTCTGTGCCGAGATAGAGAGGCTCATGGAGCAGGCAGAGGCAGAGCTATCTAGTATTTTTATTTTTTTTTGCCTGAAAGGCTATGGATCCCAAGAGACTGCAAACCAGAGACCTGGAGTCTGTGACCAGTTTCTAAGGAGAATGAGAGCTGTCGGAGGAGTTGGGAAGAGCCTGGAGTGTGAGCCTAGGGTCATCTTGGCAATAGGAGACATTGCTAGGAGATTTGAGGGCCACTACATGCAGTAGAATCAGAGCTAGGACAACCTCCTTGGGTTCCAAAGTGCTCAAGCTGTGTGTTTTCACTTTGACCTCTTTTTTGATGTTTCTCATTCCATGTTTTTTAGTGGTAGCTTTTTGAGAATGGACTTGCTCTTCAGATGGAGATTTAAAAAAAAATCCCCTCATCATCTGATTGCACAGCCCCTGGTAGTTACAACTCATTAAGATGCTCTGCAGTACTTGGTGCCCGTTGTTCTCTGCCCTGGCCTTTGTTATGTGTTGTATCTCCTTTGCTGCTTCCTTCCCTGATGGACCA
This sequence comes from Mus pahari, assembly GCF_900095145.1. Taxonomy (NCBI): domain Eukaryota; kingdom Metazoa; phylum Chordata; class Mammalia; order Rodentia; family Muridae; genus Mus; species Mus pahari. The sequence continues at coordinate 67,098,142 of NC_034590.1, forward strand.
TGTCTCTGTGCAGCCTCCGTGGGGATGCGGTGACAGCCACATTGCAGTGAAGATGCTCTTGGGATATGTTTCAGTGATCCAGAGTTAGCTCTGTGATCAGGCAGAATACTGTGGGAATGCAGGGGAGAGGGAGAGGGAGGGGA
>NC_034590.1:67099560-67245896 GCF_900095145.1 Mus pahari
TGATATCCTCCAGATACATCCATTTGCCCAAGAATTTCATAAATTCATTGTTTTTAATAGCTGAGTAGTACTCCATTGTGTAAATGTACCACAGGGGAGGGGGAAGGGGAGAGGGAGGGGGAGTGGGGGGAGAGGGAGGGGGAGTGGGGGAGAGAGGGAGAGGGAGGAGAACCATGTGAAGATATGATAATGTGTTTTTTTAAGAGGTTAGCCCTAGGAAGCTACTGAAAGGTAGAGTATTTACTTAGTAAATAGTCCCTGGTGTTTATGATGCCGTTGAACTTTTTAAATCCCTTCATAAATAATTCACTTTACTTTCCTATAAACCAAGTAGAGAAGGTCTCCTTTTCTTACTTACCCCACATTTGAAGAAATGTGAGGCTTAGACAGGTGAAGTGATTGTCCCAAGTCATATGGGATGAATGCATCAGGTGATTTGGCTTAAGTCCACTGCCAGACATCACACTTTGGCTGAAGAAGGGCTAGGTGGGCATCCCATGGTCAGGGAAGTCACTAATAACTGCTGAACTCGGAGCCTTTTCCTGGGAGCATTGCTAAGGCTGTACTGGATTCACAGACAATAGAGGGCTTGTCCCTTGGTTGCTCTGAGGGAGGCAGACATCTTTGTCATTCTTAGGGTTGCAGTTTCTCACCCTGTTGGTTAACCGTTTCCCCTGACAGTCCTCTAGAATGTTCCAGGGCTCAGCTGAGCTACCAAGGTACTGAAAGAACTGAGAAGGCTCTGTCCTTTCACTGGGTCTTGGAGGATGCGCTGAGGCTATCATTCTTTTTCCTGACTTGACTCCTGAAGGTGTCAGCCCAAAAGGAAGGCTGAGCTCGCGGGGGCTCCGCAGTGTGGTTGGCTGAGCCACATGAGCTCGCCGGGGCTCTGCAGTGTGGTTGGCTGAGCCACATCAGGGTCTGCTGGGCTCTTCTGCAGAGTCGGAACTGAGCTATCAGCTCCTACTGTTGTGGCCCTCTCTCTTGACAGGGAGCATTTGGTGGTGTTTAACAGTGTTGTTTGGTGGTTTGAACTGCTGCCCAGGGCTTGTCTTTACACGTTAACAGAGCTGAAACAGGGCCATGAGCCCAGCGGCCTTCCAGAGCTGAGAGCTAACTCGGTGGGACATTCCTTCTACAGAGCAAGTCTTCCCCGAGCTCTAACACTGCCTGCAAGTGAGATGGGGAAGCAAAGTGAACCTGGAAGGTGCTCTTCCCCTCCACCCTTTGGTGAAAGCGAAGCCTGGGATGGAGAAGGGCTGCTGTGGGAGATCCAAAGAGGATGGACCAATGCCAGACCAAAAGAGACGGAGAACAGGAGGCAGAGCCAGGAGGTGCCAAGGAGCCAAAGAACAGTTTATGCTCTGGGGAATCTCAAGTGTAAAAGAGGCCAGTGGTACCTACTCAGAAGTACCTGGGTGGTGCATAAATTATCATTAAACAAGCCAGAGTGAAGCCATTCAACACAGTGGGGTACTGCTGTGACCTTCAGCCAGCTGTTGGGGTGTTACAGCATTAGTACCACCTCAGGCTTTGAACTTCACTGGGAGTCCAGCAGAGGCAGTGGGTGCGCAAACAATCAGACTCCTTGGACCATGTGACCTCTTAGCACAGGGCAGCCAGCCTCTCCTACTAGCTATGGACATGTAAGGGCTTAAAGAGTGGCAAGAGAAAGAAATTGAGAGTGGAAGGAACTTGCTCTTGTTACCTGAATGCCATGTACCCGAAACTCTGTATCTCTCTGTATTCATTGTGCGCCCACTATGCATGTTGGACTCTTACCACCCAGTTCAAGGGGGTTCAGAGAGGGCAAAGACTTCTCTTCAAATCTAACCACGTCTAGCCTCAGAAACACATCCCTCAGACATGGTGGATCCCTGGGCCAGGCAGTGGTATTCCCACACCCTTATTCCCAGCACTTGTGAGGCAGAGGCTGGTGGATCTCAGATCTCTATGAGTTCAAGGCCAGCCTGGTCTACAGAGCAAGTTCCAGGATTGTCAAGGCTTCACAGAGAAACCCTGTCTCAAAAAAAAAAAAAAAAAAAAAAAAAAAAAAAAAAAAAAAAAAAGAGAGAGAGAGAGAGAGAGAGAGAGAGAGAGAGAGAGAGAGAGAGAGAGAGAGAGAGAGAGAGAGAGAGAAGGAAAGAATAAAAGGAAGAAAGGAAAGAAAAAGGAAATACATTCCTCATTGATTTAATCCCCACCCAGACACACCTGAGTCCTCCTTTAAGTTTTCTAAACACTCTTAGAAAATTCTATGATGTGCCCAGGTGCCACTACTACAGCACCATTCATCTATGTTTCTTCCTAATACCAAGTTCCAGCCTTTTTATATATTCTGCTTTTTTAGGATGAGAGCCTCACAAAAGACTTGTCTCTGTGGCTTGTTTAAAAAAAAATTAACATCACCACATACATGCTTGTGAGTCATGTGTGCATGTGTGCCTGTACACACACACACAAACACACACACACACACACACACACACACACATTATCCCCCATAGACAACACTTTGCAAATTAGGCAAAGAGGGATTGCTTAATACTTCCCATTTATTCTGTTCAACAACAAAGTACTTTAAAAACCCCACGCAACTACACTGTTATTTTATGATTGTGCTGTAGTGAGCTTCAAACAAATCAGATCCCATCGAGCACCTCTGTTTTGCCTGTGAGCCCTTTCCCAGTAGGCAGTGCTGCCTCAGGAACGCCGAGTGCTGGAAAGCGCAGCCCTTTCTAATCCACTGACTTGTGCTCCAGTGAGCCTCTCTCTCATCACCCTGCCTTTCCTTTCTACCAGCCACTATTTCTCATATCGTTTTGCCTAGAAAAAGTAGAGACAGGCCAGGAGTGTAACTCAGTTGGTAGACTGCCCGCTTAGTGGGCACAAAGCCTCAAGGTCAGTCCCCAACACTTCTTCAGGTGGTCATGTTGGTACATGCCTGAAAAATCCAACCCTTGGAGGAGCTAGAGACAGGAAGATCAGAAGTCCAAGGCCATCCCAGATTGAGAAGAGCCTGTGATAACCTTCCTGGGGAGGGTGTGAGATGAAATGAAGGAAGAAGGGAAGGAGGGAGAAGACAACAATATTGTGAGGGATGAAACACCACTATCATAAGAGGGCCAAAGTACTCCTTTTCAATGAGATAGTCAGTAACAAAGAGCACATGTTTTCTCTGTGGATCACTACTTGGTGTTATGAGAAGCCCCGTTTTGAATGCAGTAGGTAATGGATAGGTTATATACACAGCCTCATACAGTGTAATCTTTACCTGACTTTAGCTATCAGAAGTTTTCTCCTTTAAAAATGAGATCAGACCCTGTGGCTGCCTGAAAGTCACACACAAAAGCATAAAAAGCAGGTGACCAAACAAGACTGTGATGGGGTCTGTCGCCTATCAACAGCACTTGTGTCCATAACCTGGTGTTTCTCAACATGTGGTCTCAAGCAGGCAGCTCCCCTGCCTGGGCTCTGCCTGGAAAGGCTAGTCCTGAGGCCCCGCCCTAGACCTGCTGAGTGAGAACCCAGGGCTGGTCTTCCCAGTTTCTGTCCCAACAAGCCATCTAGGTGATTCCAATACACAGTAGTATTTGGGGAACATGCCACACCCGTTGAACTGACACAAGGATAAAATATTACCTGAGCGGATAGGGTTTTTAAAGTTGTCCCAACTTCTTAAGAATATAATTGAAGCAAAAGAAAAAATAGAGCAAAACCTCAACACCCCTTTTCTGTTCCACTCTGATTAAATATGCCTTATAAAGTTTGATCGGTTTTTAGCTTGTAGCCAGCTGTCTTAGATTGGTACCGAGGCCTCAAGCCTTTTTACTGTGTGATCTGGAAAAAAAACAAAAAAACAAAAAAAAAAAAAAACGCTTAACCTCAGTGCCAATCTTGGTTCTTAGCTCTGTGTACCGCAGATGGTAATGATCCTTTATAGAATTCAGGTGAGGATTCGGTGAGTCAGTGTCCGCTAAAGTGTTTAGCATAGGGCCAAGTCTACGGGAAGTGCCCAATAAAAAGCAGCTAGTTGTTAACCATGAAACGATTAATGTGGCTATGCTGGCTCTGATGAGAGCCTAAGGAGCGAATGGTTTGAGTTGCTTTTTTGGAAGTGCTGGAGATCAAACTTGGAGCTTCGTGTCGGTGAAGTGAGTATTCTCCCACTGCGTTATACCTGCAGCCTAATCAACACTTTGAAAATTGTCCCCTTCTGAACCTCACTTGCTTTCTGTTGCTGTGACAAATACCGTGAACAAAAGCCAGTTGAGTAGGAAAGCGGTTGCTTGGCTTGTTGGTGACAGTCTGTCATTGTCAAAAGCTAAGGCAGGATTTAAGGCAGGAGCTTAAAGCAGAGACCACTGAGGAAGGCTGTTTATTAGCTTGCTTCTCAAACTTACGTGAAGCTATCATTTTTATACATCTCAGCTGCCCAGTGATGGCAACCCCCCCACATCAATTAGTAATTAAGAAAATGACCCACAGATTTGCCCACAGGCCAGGTTCTGCTGTCAAAACACACTTCGAGATCTTATACACAAATATCAAAACAAACTTCCATTTCTCTCCCTGCATATGTCACTGCCTAACACCGAAAAATAAATTCACAAGATCTCAAATGAGATAAGTGTGCAGGAGGCTGGCAGTCTTGGCTCAGCTTTACTGCCAGGCTTAGACACAGCAAAGTCTTAGCCCTTAACCTCTAGGGCCATTTATTCCCATGTAAATGGAGAAGGTCAGGTGCACCAGTGTTTTACACCAGGGACTGGTACCAAATGGCTGTGTGTGGTACCTAAGCATGGTATTAAATGTCGTTGAATCACATGGTGATAAAGCTGGTTTCGGTTCCTCTTCATTCTTTGTGATTTAGTTGAGGACAGAGCCTGATATTGGGGCTGGTAGATATTTAATACCTCAGTGACGCTCGCTCAGCTCCCTGTTAACAAAGGCCTGTGTCTGGATAAGGAAGCAACTGTATCCACTTGGTTTCCCTGGAATTTTTTTCTTCAACTCATTCTCACTGTCCACATGAGGATGTCTCTTAAATGACCACAATGGGATACATGTTTCTTCTTAAAATAAATTGATTCAAGAAACAGTCCATTGAATCCAAATAATACTAGATTAATCACAGTATAGGAAGCCTGTGGGTGTTGTGGGTGTGGCTTGAGATCAAGAGAGTGGAAGGAGCTTCCTGTGAGAAGCTAGAAGATTGCGTGCAATACTCAGGGTCTGAAGGCTGTACTTTCTACAGACTGCCTCTTCCATCAAGAGAGCTCATCTGTACAGTCAAGCCAGGAGAAGGGGCAGTTGTAAGTCTCAGTGCTAGCTACTGCGATTAGAGCCAGAGTCATCAAAGCATGTATCCTAACCCTACCCCCATCACATTGGGGGTTTGGTGCTCACTCTGCAGAGGACTGTGTGCATATTCTAGAAACCCCCCTAGGAGATGACCTTGCCAAGTCAGGGTTCTAGAAAAGGACATAAAATACAGAGCACAACTTGAGTTCAAAGCTGCCTAGGAAGTAGTGAGAGATTGAGAGAAAGTGGGTGGACAGAAAAGATCACCTCAACATTATATATACACACAGGGGCTGAAAAGCATCCATCTGCCCAATGGGAAGAGTTAGCTATGACATCCAGGTGCAGAATATTATATAGCTGTTCAATAAGGTATGTAGGGACAATTGTAAGATGTGGAAAATGTTCAAGGTGTGAGACCAAGGGAAAAGGCATCATCTACCAACATCATCTGTAATTTAAAAGATTAATTAATTTTTGTGCATATGACTTTTTTGCTAATATGTCTGTGCATGTAGTCATGTAGTATCTTTAGAAGCCAGAAGGAATGGCGTTCCCTGGGTCTGGAGTTACAGATGGTTGTTCAGCACCATGTGGATGCTAGGGATCAAGCCTAGGTCTAGCTAGCTATTCTGGTCCTTTCTGTTTTATTGATGCAGGGTCTTACTAAGTTGTCTATCTGGCCTGGAACTCACTGGGTGGACCAGGCAGTTCTCAGACTCATGCATCTATGACTTTATTGCATCCACATTGGAGAAACACACCAGTACGTTTATGGATGTTAACGGTGGTCATTTCTGCTGAAAGAATGATGTCTATTACAAATGTTTGTTGTATTTTCTAAGCTACTGGTCTACTCCCTAGAGGAAGAGATTCAGGTTAAATCTTACTCAAAAAGCCGGCACTGAACAAAGTTCATTCAAATTTTAATCCTGATGCTTACAAACCACGCTCCTGTGGGATTGTGACGGTGCATGCACGCATGTAGACACTGGCAACTGCATGGTGACGGAACAATTTTCTAGTTCAGTGTTACTTGTAAAGTGAACAGGAAGCAGAGGGGTTGTCTTCACCTGACCACTTGTGTAGGGTAAGCCTCAGTTTCTGCATTTGCAAAATGGAGATAGCAACCAATACCCCACAGGGGTGCTATGAAAAAAAATAGTGAGATAAAAATATGTATGGAAATATTTTGTAAACTGTAAAGTGCTGCAGAAGTGCACCTGATTATTTCATTGAAAAGACATTGTCATGGTGATGTCTTATCCAGCAATGTTCATCCTCCTGGGTGACAACTTTGTGTCATAAATGTGCTCTAGGAACCGATGGTTAGCAGGTCTTTGGCTTTATCCAGGTGGTCCATGAGCTGGAAAAGATGGAGAATTTCCTCACTAAAGGGCCATATCACTTGACTCTATTGACAGCATGTCATGTGGAACTCAAAATTGCCTTCTTGAATGCAGATAGATTGCATCTATTAGTTGCTTCTTGCCGTCATGACCTGCCAGACGGGAAAATTAAATGTGCCTACAAATATTTCAGTATCTGTGCTGTGTGAAGGTTTAATATTCATTTGGAGCAGTGGGTTGAGAGAGGGAAAATAACCCACACCCTTTACATTGGGCTCGGAAATTGCTAAGTTCAACAGGGGTTCTCTGAGCATTCACCCAAAGCTAGCATGTGGAGGATGTGTTAAGCCTTCGAAAGAATGACATTAAGCTGTAATATTGACAACTCCACCTTTATACATTCTTTAAGAAGCTACAGAGTTTCAAACTCAGGCAGGAAGCTGCCTATTCCAATGGGACTTGATGAAACTTGCCCCAAAATAGGTGGGCTGCAGAGCAGCGGAAGAACGTGTTCATGAAATGGGAGAAGTGGTGGCAGGGATCTGTCTAGCCTTAGCAGTCATCCTGTTAAGATGTGGATATGCACTTACATTTGCATGTGGGACCAAAAGATAGACATCAATAGGCTGGAGTCATAAAAGCCATAGGTATCTAGTATCAGGCATGGAATGTAGATCAGTGGCTAAACATTTACCTAATAAATCCGAGACCCTATGTTCAATCCTCAGCACCTCAGAAAACAAAATTAAAGATGAGAACAGTAAAACAAAAAGTGCATTGAGTAGTTACATGGGAAACCATACAGAAATGACTTTTAGAAGTTATGTTATACAAAGGTGATTTCATATACATGTTGTTACAGCTATGAAAAGAGATCTATTAAAGAAATGAATAGCCAATGAAAATGACTTGTAAAGTGGATGTTGTTATTATATGTTGATAATTTTAATTGTCACAGATTTTCAATGTTTTTAGGATGCTGTCATTCTCAATTTTATATCAATGTAAAATTATGATTTCAGAAGTTAGTTGGTGCCTTCATTCCCCTAACCCTGTTTTTTTTTCCATACTAAGGTCCTAAATTCCTCAAGCCTGACTTCTCCTGCCCCAGGGGTTAACAGAAACCTATCCCCCTTGGTTGACGAGGGACAGCTGTGTTTGAAATGGTGACTGCCCTCAAGGAGCTTACAATCTAGCTGGGGGTAGATGACTTGCACTTGAACACAACTAGACTGTGAGCTTCTAGAGGGCAGGGGCCTTACCCTAGTCATCTCTCTGCTCACCCTGAACACCCTCCCTGTGGGACATCCTCCATCCCCATGGCGTCAACCACTGCCTGTTTGCTGAGAACTCTGTAGGCCTGAACTGTCTCCTGAGCAATGACTCCCGCTCTACAGTGTCTCCAGGCTCCATCCCTGGTTGGGATGCTCCATACCACTGATGCAACCGAATCAGCAACGTGCAACTCAATATCAATTACTTCTTGAGGCCAGCCCTGGTTCTTCAGCTCCTGGGGCTTGGTCTTCAAAGCAAAGATACAGGGTTATTGTTTTGGACTGAGTTCAATGTAAAGTGTTTGTGTTTAATGTTGATTAAACTGGAACATCTTTCTCATTGTATATAGACTGGTTAAATAGGGGGGTTGAAAATTAACAGAGAAATGCTCTTGGAATGTATCAGTCATTGTCTCTAGTGATTAAAAAAATGGTTAATGCTTTAATTTTCTGATAATGAGCTTTCTCAATGTCCTGTGATGACTATGTGTGAATTTTATAACCAGCAAAACTGACTCATAAAAGTAACTGAGAAGTGCTTCAGATAAGTGTCATCTTTGGATATTGTCTTTTTCTTCTTAATATCCCACATGGAGTGTGAAGCTCTGTTTTGGCCTTTCTCTGTTAGGGGAACTTGTGTTCTTTGTATAAATCTCGTCCCCCTAGAATGTGAGCTCGTAGAGAGCAGAAGAACCATTGACTTATTTGTTCATTTCCCAGTGCTTAGCACAAGGCCTACACAAGTAACACCTTAATGGACGCTTAGTCTTTAAAGGAAGAGGGGCTGGAATATAGAAAACTACTATGAGTCACTTGCCTTGACTTCTGGATGCTCCTTTGTTATGATTTTTAGTCTGCTAGTCACTGACTTTTAAATCGATATTTTAAATTGTTCTAATCTATATTAAAGACTTCATAAATGCCTCTCAAGCTCATTCAAAATGAGGTCTGGCATGTTAGCAGCTCTTTTAAATCTATCTTGGGAACGTGCCCCCTACCTGAAACCTCAGGCATAACATACAGGACTGCAGAGTCCAAACCTGGGTTCATTCCTTAAATGGAAAAGTGACAAATGACAGCGACTCATGGGAAGAAATATGTTGGGGTAGATACAGTAAGAGAAAAATGACAGTAACCAACTTTAACTCTGTGTTACTCTGTACCAGGCACTGTGCTACGCAGCAGCATGCATTGTCCTTGTCCCCTTTCCCCTACAAGATAAGTATGGTTATCATCTCCATTTTGCTCATGAGGAAACTGAGGCTTGGGGATGCGCTTGATGGGGAGACTGGGATTTGAACTTTGGACTATTTAATCTTCCAAGTGCACCGTGATGTAAGCAGTCTTAACTTTTGCAGCTCACAATGGTGAAATCAAAGCCCAGGGAACAAGTAAGGGAGGCCAGCCCATGTATGTCTTTTGATGTGATGGAAGGAGCTGGAGAGAGGGACGCTTGGAGAGAGTAGCACCTGCCATTTAGAACCCTGTTCTGATGTTAAATAATGTTTGTTAGATATGCGCTGTTCCGAATGCACAAAGATCTCCGCCCAGGTCCACACTGCTCCTGAAGTTGGAAGGGATTTGTTCCAACGGTTAGGCAGTGTTCTTTAAAGGGGTCTTAAGTGGTTTAAAAAAAAATAGCTAAGGAAACATCACAAGGATTGGTAAGGACCAGTGCAAGGTCTGTCTCCATGGTAGGAATTTAACCATTAAGTGTCAGCTAGCATAGAGAATTGTGGAGAGTGAGTGCATGCATGTTTGTCTCCTGGGTATGTAGCCAACTAATTACAAAATCAGCCAACAAATATTTATTCAACAAGTGACCTGATAGTTCTCTCATTTGCTGTCTGTTTAAAGGAGGGTTACTGCCTTGGGTCGAGTTTGGGCTAATGAGATGGTAATAATTACCACTTATTGAGTGCAGGTTGCGTGTCAGGAACTTTTCTGGGCACTTTCTATATACAATTTCAATTAATCTTCACAACCTCAAGGAGGAAGGTTTTATAACCTACTCTTGACAGAGGAAGGAACTTACAGAGTTCGAATGGCTCGTTTAAGGTCTCAGTAGTTCAATCCAAGCAAGTGGAAAGAGCCCAATTTGACTCCGTCTGTCTCCTCAGATCCACTTCCCCTATCCTTTCTGTTTGGTGTGCAGGGTGCCTGTGGCTTAGATTTATCAAATTAGCAAACATCCTTGGTTGGAATGGAGTCAGTATTTTTAAAATCTTGACTATTTTTTTCCTAACTCTCCACCATGCTAACTCCACTTGACAGCAGCTAAGATTGATTTGATGGTTATATGCAAATCCTATAAGGGGAAATTAAAAAAAAAAGTTATAAAATTGCCCAAGTTTTTCCAGCCATTTAGCCGCTAGCTCTCCCTGGCACAGATGAGAATGTGGTCCTCAGGAGCAGCCCAGTGATTCCCCAGACCCATGGCCTTAGCACATTTTACTTCCCAGCTTTTATAGAGGTCAACTGCTTGTACTCTCTAGTGATCCTTAGCATCCTCTGGGGTCACCAGGATGTCCTCCTTTGTTGTCCATGAGTGGCAGCAAGTGTTGGTCTGGAAAGGAATTATCTTTGGACATCAAATACTGAAGATAATGGCTTAGCTCAGGAAAGTGTATAAAGGAGCCTAAGGTTGGCACATCTGTACTGTTCCCCAGTAGCCATGTGGCATGGAGTCACCTGGCTGGGTGAGGATCCTGATGCTCTTCTGACTAGCTCTCTGACCATTTTTATGTCTCCAAGCCCCTTGGGGTTGTGTCCCTTGTGCCATTTGTAAAATACAAATGTAATGAAAAGAATTTGAATACACGATAAAGTCACAAAAGAAAACAAAAACAAACAAAAAAATAAAACAGTGAACAAATACATTTACTGCCTGGTATGTGTAAGGCTTCCATGAGTTTGATGTCCTCATCCATAGACTTAGCCTTTATCATTTTAGCTTAGCTTTTCCTCAGCCCTTGGGCTGTCCCTTTTCACTGCCTCAAGCCAAATCCTGTAACTTAGTGTGGACCAGAGTCTGTCCTTTAAACTGGAAAGTTCCCATGGTCTTGGCTAGGCTCATAAGCCCTCAAAAGCAGTATTCAGGAAAAAGTCCACTGAGAGAAAGACCTGGGGATGCAGCTGAGTGATAGAGTACTTGTCCTGCATATCCAAGGTCATTGGCTCCATCCCCAACACTGCAGAAAGCAAAGGGAAAGGAAGGCAAGGCTGAAGAAAGAAAATCAAGAAAAGAAAGGAGGGAAGAAGGGAGGGGAAGGGAAGAAAAGTCAAGGTTACTTTATCAATGGGGATGGCTCAGGTTCCCCCAAGCACTGCCTCATAAAGAACAGTTTTCTATGTCTGTCTGTCTGTCTGTCTGTCTGTCTGTCTCTCCTGGTAATTTAGTTACTGAAGCCACTCTCATCTTGGTTTGAGGTCTTTCCCTAAGCCATGCATTGGCACTAAGGGATAGAGAGCAGAAAGGGCTGTGGAGCGCCAGCAACCCTACCCGTAGGTTTTAGAAGAGGGCACCATGAGGTCCTGTTCTGGGAGACACTCAGAGGAAGGAGGCAGACATTTGAGCTTGGCCACCTTGGGCTTTTGTGCCATCACCTTGCTCACCCTCCAATCAGAGCAGTCATTTGTCAGCTATTTCTTCTACCTGGAATGGAAGCTGCAAATGGTGAGGCCATTTAGCTCTGGGGACTATAGAGCTTCTGTTGAGGGTTTCTCTGCTTCAACTGTTAGAGAGACTGGCTCCTGAGTAGCCTCAGTCTATAAGGGACTTTGTATGACATCTGTTTTCTCCTCTCTTAAGGGGCAAATCAGTCAGATACTTCTAGAACAAGAACTAGATACATAAAGTATAATAATGCAAAGATCATGAGAGGCAAGGATCTAGGGTAAGGTGAGACACAGATTAAGGAAGCAATGTTGAACCCAACCACCATACAGTTGGGGAAAGCGTCAAGGTTCATGCAACTGGAAAATGTTGGAAAGCTAGTGAGGGAACACTTCAGAAAGGCAGTCAGGAATCTTACAGATGTGTCAGCCATGGAAAAGTAGAGATGAAAGGCAAAGATGTGGTGGTGGTGGTGGTGGGGTCAGTTCTAAGCAAACATATGGGAAAAAACCTAAGTCCTTGGGCTAACTGTAAAGTACAACCAGTACTGTTGGTCTGCAGTTTACGGATGAGCAAGTCGAGGCCAAGGATTTCTCATTAGCTCTTCTTCTGCTTGAGAGCATAGAGAAACATGTGTGTGTGTGTGTGTGTGTGTGTGTGTGTGTGTGTGTGTGTGTGTATGTGTATCTGTGTCTGTGTATCTGTGTGTGTCTGTGTGTGTCTGTGTGTGTGATAAATCTTTGTGTCCAGAATGGGCCTCAGATATTAAGAGTGAAGGATGAAAATCTGAATCTGTCTTTAAGTTCTCCAAGGCCCATGTTACTTGTTCATTTGTGGAATAGACAGAGTAGTGGATGGTGAAAGTCCAGAGAGAGATGAGAGGAATTCTGGAAAAGCTCAAAATGGGCTTTTGGACCTGATGCTGTAGCCACTTGAAGTCACTGTAAAGACTCTGAGATGTGAGTGATGTGTTGCCCGTGGCCTTTTCTATCTTATGTGAGGCTGTCAAAGTGGAGCTGGTGACAGATTTAGTGGGGCCATCTTTCATCTTCCTACTGCCCTACCTCCGAGCCCATATATGCCTGGCCCTGCAGAATCATGCATCTCCCAGGTGCAAGACCTTGTTCAAAGTTCCATCCTTGTGCATCTTTGACCTCGCTGTCTTCCAGGCCTGCCTTGGAACAGAATGGCTGTTCATGCTTGCTTTGATCTCTCAGTTTTACAAAATGTGGTCAGGACCTATAGGGCTGCATTTCAGGAATATCTTGCTATCAAGCAGTCAGAATGGAATGATTTGGGACTAATAAGAAGGATGGCCAGAGGTACAAACATTCAGGAGTTGTGTGCATGAGTTACTCCTTCCTCTTCAGTTTGGGCTCAGATCCTCTATTATGGTACTTCTTGTCTGGCATTTTGGTTGGTAAATTTGTTAGTTAGGACTTCCATTTCAAGGTCTCACAAACTGGGCATATTAAGACCACTTAGAGAGACTCTGTGGTTTGTCCCTATTTGCATAGCAGATCGACAACAGAGATCAGAACACCTGTTCTCCAGCCCATCTGCCCTGGCTATGCCATAGGGAAAGGAAGAGAGGATGAGGGACAAGGTCTGGACAGATGCCTTTAGGATTCAAGGACACCAAACATTATGGTCCAGAGGACATATGGAAACATCATATGTATGCATTCTCCTTGAGACTCCCCTTCACTGAGGGAGCTAACACTAACAACACCAAACAGCCATCCAGGCTACTGATGTCACCTCATTACCCATCAGTGGTCAGCAATGACCACGATTACTAAACTAGCCATTGAAACCATTACTTCATTTGCCTTGCACCCTCTGCTTCCAAGTTCACAATATATTCTCTCCGACCCGATGTCAGCACCCATTTTCTGTGACCCAGCAGGACACCTCTGTGAGCCACCACCACAAGGAAAGAATGAATGACTATGGACTCAGGGTAGTAAATGAGGCCTTAGAATCCCTGCCTCATCTCTGCATCCATCATCTCCTCTGCATCCCTCATTTCTGCATCCACCCTGCAGTATTCCTGGGCCTAAGGAGTGGTAGATGTTGGATGGCTTTAACTTCAGACCTGGCTCTTTCTGTTTGAGAATAGTCTATAGAAATCTGGGCTGGCTATAAGTAAATGTTTGAAATATTAACTCCATAAAAAAGAGGAAAGCTGATTTTATTGCTTGGATCTCAACAATATATTGAATTTTTTCAAAGAGAAATAAAAAGTCATTCAGTTATGGGCAAACACCAATTTTCTGTATCTTTTGGTTGAAGGGAACAATAGGAGTGATTACAGCTGTCCCATGGAAATAATAAATGCATGTCCACAATCCATCATCCAGCGCCTTGGGGTCAGATATGTTTGGGAATCTGTGTCTTTGGATGTTTGAAGGGAAATGGGTTGCATATACTGTATATTCTATAATACCCCTGGTGGAGTCTGGGGCAGTGTTCTATAATCAAGCCTATTAATTTTTCTGCAGGAAAATGTCTGACTGTCACACTAAGTGGGAAAAATAAAGACAATAAATAGCCTCACATCACTGCAGGTCAGGTTTTGCCATCAACTGAGTTATTAAAAAAAGAGAGAGAGAGAAAGAGAGAGAGAAGGAAAGAAAGAATCCAGGCAACCTTTTGGTTTCAGAATTTTTTTGAGTGTCAGGATTGATAAGGGCCTGTGGCTCTCAATGATTAATACTGGCTACTTTACTATATAAACCCATACAGAGAAGATGATTGCCTGTGTGCTGCTGTATAAATCAATTTTTAGTAGTTTGTGAAGACCTCAGACATAGGGCTGGGTGGGGAACTTACTACATGTGGCATCGCCAAGGACTGACTAGCTCAGGCTTAGAAAGGGTGCTGATAAACCCTAGATGGATACATCCCTTGGCAGGCTCCTGGCACTGTTCCTTGACCTCAGTTTGGGTTGATTTACTTAGATCTGAGTAACTGGGCTAGTGGGAAAATGTGAACAGGAAATAAACGGAACTATAAAACAATGGCAATAGCTCACACTGCCCTGGCTGGATCTTTATGATAGCTTGGTCCTATGACTGACATCCTACATACATGCCACTCACTGAATTCTTAAGACTACAGAACCACTGTGCATGTTTCTGTAAATGACTCCCTGAGGGTAGCACAGCTAATTAGCTGCAGAACCAGTCTGGGGACTCCAACATTTTGCTTCCCGAGTCTATATTTGCAACTCCACTGCATCCTTGTATATGGACACCAAAGCCAGGCTCCACTGAGAATATGGACTAATGAGGAAGAAGCAGCTAAATAGGTAGTAGTGTGCATCACTGAGACTGAGGTGAACACTCCACACTGCCTTATGCACTCCTCTCAGCAATTCTAGAAAGCTCAATCCACCCCTATTTCCCAAGTGGAAGAACTGAGCTGCAGAGTAGAAGGACATGCAGGGCTGGAATTCAAACCCAGGACCTCAGGGATTTGGCCCCGGGAGCATAAATGAAGGTTTGGGGCCCATATCACAGATACCAGGAGGCTGCAGGGGTTGGCACCGAGGTTGGTTTAGGGAACCAAATGGTATTAAAGTACAATTGCCCTTTCATGCCAATATGTCTACACATAGAAGTACCAGGAAGTGAACCAAGGGCCATTTGGAAGAGCACATAGGGCCTTTTGGAAGGTAAATATATGAAGAAAGAGAGGAAGGAGGACTCTTGTTTCCTACTGAACATGCTGGATCAAGTTCACCGGTATAAACCTGCCAATAGATAGGCTAAGCCAGAGCTTCTCTGGATCCTTCTGTACCTGGTTTGTACAAGTCTTTGAGATAGCAACTCTAACCCCTGTCTTCCAATCACGTGATTGAGGCCTTCACATCTCTATAAACGACTATGATGGTCCTAGAGACTCTGTCTGATCTTAGTAACCCTAACAAGGTCTCTTGGACGTCCTCTTGCCCTTTTCTCCAAAGTCCGCTGGCCATCGCCCTGAAGGTTTTCGCTGTGTCTCAAACCCTCTGAGGACTGGCTCCTTCACATGCTTCATCCCCACTATTCCCAGAGAGCTCCTCCCTAAGCCAGGGCAAAATGATGATGGTATTTTTTTTCTCTATTCATTTCTCTCTTGATTTGCCTCAAGTCTGTCCCAGATGATTGTTTAGAGCAAATCCTTACCATGTTTCTTTGTCCCCTGCTGAAAACAATTCGGTCACTTGCTATCAACTTCAGCAGGAGTCAGCAACTGTTGCTGTGAGGAGCTATATCTGGCCCTTCACATATTTTAGGTTTCTAGTCCAATGGAGAAGTGAGTATACATCGAACATCACTAACCCCCAATTCTGAAAGGCTCCTGAACCTGAAACTATTTGAGTGACAACCTGACACACCACGTCATATGATTCACTGGAAACAGACTTTGTCTTATACAGTAGTTATTTAAAATAGCAGGTAAAATTCCCTCCATGCTGTGTGTATATGGTGTATTTGAAATAATGTTGCCTTTAGATGTGCTATTTCAAAGATATTTTATATATACAAATACTTCCAAATAAGAAGAAAGTTCAAAATCTGAAATACCTATTATTGTATGTGTGTGTGGTCTTTGTATTCATGTCCACATGTGTGTGTGTATACGAATACACAAGTCTGTGAGAGTCACGATGTTAAGATAGGTTATCTTCCTCAATTGTGCCCCAACTTAATCTTTGAGGCAGGGTCTCTTAGTTGAACTCACTGATGTAGGTTATAGGTTAGTCTAGCAACTTTGTCTCCACCTTCAGGGCACTGAAACTCGGAGCACTGGGTCGACAGACTCATCTGTCATTTACATAGGTTCTGGGCATCAGAACTCTGGTCTTCATGCTTTCTGCTTGGATGGCAAGCACTATACCTGCTGAGTTATCTCCTTGGCCTCTGAAATACTTTCAGGCTCAAAAATTTTATATTAAAGGTGTCCAATCTATAGTTACTTACTAATACAGTAAGGGGAAAGATACATTTTCATAAGTCTTGTATTGATGAAATTCAGTGTATAGGGAGCACTGAATATATATTGTTTTCAAAGTTTTAATTTTAAGCTAAAATATAAAAAGTTACATGTATTAGTGGTGTACCATGTGATATATATTCATATATATGAATATGTAGATGAGAAGGGAATTTAATTCAGATTAGACATTTGCCTCATATACGTAGCATTTCTTTATGATGAAAGCATTCAGAATTACTTTTCTAGCTTTTTAAGATGCAAACTACTTAGCTGGTTGTAACGCCATACCCCTGGACCAAGCTCTCCCCATCCTTCTCTGCCACCTGTCCGTAGTCCAGCAACCACCATTTGTGGGTTCTGCTTCATGCTTTACATCTGCCAATGAGAAGAATGAGCTTCTTGGGTATAAAATCAGAGTTTGTTTAATTGGTGTTTATGTCCCCTAATATTAAATTCATTGCAAATATTTCACCAGTGAAAACCATTCTGAGTTCACAGGCCACACAGAAACAGGCTTGGGCCCAGGGCTACATTTTTCTAGAATAACCTGGATGACTCTCAAGCACACTGACGATGGTACCTGCACGGAGGCCCACATAACACACAGCCCAGGAGTCAGGATTGTTTGAAAGCTTCCTTGTGATTCAGAGGTGTTGCCAGGACTGAGGACTATAAGCGCACAGGACAGATCTGTGGGATACCTGCCCTGATTTCACAGTGACAACCTCATTTCTCTTGGTTCTGTTCTGTCAACACAAGCTAATCCTTTCTTACTTGGAGGTCCTGCCTATCCTTCGTACAGGGATGCCCACATCTAGCTCTCCATTCATCCTTTCATACCTCCTCCAAGGGATGGAGAAGGTCTGTTTGACAGATAAAGGATGGAAACACAAGCTAAGTTGAGGAAGGGACTGCTCACATGCAGGCCGGCAGCCCAACCCCATCCAGGAAGCCCATCTAGTATTATGGTGGCCAGGAGCCATAGGCAGTAATAGGTTTCAAGGTCCTGGTAATTAGGAGTTTATTTTCTGGGAAGTTCATGCTTTCTGTGACTTAGGACTTCTCTCATCAGGACCTTGGCACTTGTTTTAAGAAAACAAAGTTCGTTTTTCCTTGGTTTCTTTTTGATCTTCAAAGAATCTCGCTATTGAAAACAACCCATGTGTGGTTAAAAGGAAAGAAAGTGTGAGGCCACATTGGCATGCAGTGACCACGGCATTCTTTCTGCAGTGCCAGTGCAATCCCCAACAGTAGTACTTCTGAACTGAGCCCAGCCAAGGCCCACCCGCAGCCTCAACTCAAACCTGCAATGCTGTGCTTGCTGCTTGCTTCTTCTGTCCTCTCTGGAGGTGGAATTGTCCCTTCCATTGGTAATGCTGAACCTCCCAAGAATGCTGTCATAGCCCCATGCCCTCTTTGACCCTCAAGACGGTGATTTATGCCATAATTATTTTGATTTGGGTTTGTACCTTTTAAAAGAGAGTAAAAAAAGGACTAAGTGTCCAAGAACCCAGATCATCAAAAGAGACTATGATATTCCAACAGGAATGGGAAGAGGGAGGAAGCAGAGGAAGAGGAAGGCAATGTCTGCAGCATGTAGGCCTAGGAACCTGTAGATATATATCAGGGGGATTTTCTGTTTTAACCTGTACATCCCAGCAAATTAAGACAAGAAGGAGACATACTAAGTGTCCTGCCTAATGTCACATAGTTAAAAAGTCAACTGGCCAAGGTTGGTTGGTTGGTTTGTGTTGGTGCTGGGAGTGTGTGTATATGTTTGTGCACAGACTTTTCATGTATTTGTACTAAACATGAAGGATGCTCAGCCCAGTGTAAAGTGAACCAAAACATTAACCACTAAAGGGACATTACCACCTCCTGAGACCTTTCTAAAGGAACATCATCCTGAGATCTTTCTAAAGGAACATCATCCTGAGATCTTTCTAAAGGAACATCATCCTGAGGTCTTTCTAAAGGAGCATCATCCTGAGGTCTTTCTAAAGGAACATCATCCTGAGATCTTTCTTCTACCCTGACCCAGGCTCTGGCTATCTAACTTCCTGGTAGGTTAACTTCTATCCAGATGTAGAACACCATAGTTTGGCCAGCTTTGTGATGATGTAATGGAATCATAGAGCATCAGTTCGGCTTGTCTGCTTCCAGGCCTTGCCCTGTGGTTGGTCCTTCATTATCAACACTGTGTAGCATTGGCTCTGGCTTTATACAAGGTTGCTTTCCACTTAGAGACATTTGCAAATGGTGCTTCAAGCAAGAGTTAGTGTGCGAGCATTTAGGTGCTACTTGGATCGTAGAATTAGAGTTTCTGGGATACATCCATGCCTCTATCCATGCATGCATGCACACATACGTACATATATATGCATATGTGTATTGTTTACTAGTTTTTCTCAGGTACAGACCCAAACCCAGTTGTCCAGTAGTGTGGTCTGATTGCCTTGCCCACTCCAAGGACACACATTCCCTAGCAACCATTACTTTTGCTCTTCTAGGGATCACAATATTGTGTCTCATTGTGATTTAGGGTTCCCTAGTAAGTACCTGATGGCTGGGAGCACCTTTCACAGGCTTACTGGCCCTTGAGATTCTCTTTTGTCAAGTGCTTGTTTATGACTTCCGTTTTGAACAATGAACCACACAGTCTGTTTCTAGCTTCTTCTTTGTTTATTTCTGGGAATTCCTGGTGCATTTCAGTATAAATCGCTTGTCAGACAATGCTCATCTCCCTCAAGTTGGTGCCTTGTTTGAGTCTTTTTCCAGTTGTTATAATAAAATACTCAGACAGAAGCAACAAGGGGAGACAGAGTTTATTTTATCTCAGAGCGCGCTCATGGTGCGGACATCATGACAACATAAGCTTGAAGCAGCTGAGCATTTTGTAGTCACAGTCAAGAAACAGGGAGCAGAGAATGTTTGGGTTTAACTCATCTCTTTTTATACAGCCCAGAATCTCAATCCAGGGAATGGTGGCACCCATAGTTCATGAGTCTTCCTACCTCAATTAATCAACCAAGATAATCTCCCACAGGCGGAGGCCCAAGGCCTACCGATTCTAGAGCTCATCTAGGAGACAACTGAGATTAGCCACAACTGGTTTTTTGACCAAGTTTCTCTATATAGCCCTGGCTGCCCTGAAACTTACTCTATAGACCAGGTTGGCTTTGAACTCTGCCTCCCAAGTGCTGGGATTAAAGAAGTGTGTTACCATCGTCTGGTTGACCCCCCCCCCCATTAGTTTATTTATTTACTTTACATCCAATCACAGTCCCCTCTCCTCCCCTCACATAGCCCCTACCCCATTCTTCCCCTCCTCTTCTCCTCCTAGAAGGAGGAGGACCCCCAGGTATCACCCCACCCTGGCATATTAAGTCACTGAAGGACTAGGTACATCCTTTCCACTGAGGCCAGACAAATTAGGAGAATGGGATCCACAGGCAAGCAACAAATTCAGGATAGCTCCTGCTCCAGTTGTTGGGAGTCCTCATAAAACCAAGCTGCACATCTGCTACATATAAGCACAGGTTGGAGCTGGGGCTAAGTCCAGCTAATATTTTCTCTTTGGTTGGTGGTTCAGTATCTGGGAACCCCCCCTCCCCCAAGGGTTCAGGTTAGTTGAATCTATTGGATTTCTGGTTGAGTTCGTATCCCATTTCGATCATTCAATCCTTCTCGCAACTTTTCTACAAGACTCCCCGAACTACATCTTAGGTTTGACTGTGGGTTTTTGCATCTATTTCTATCAACTGTTGGATGTAGTCTCTCAGAAGACCGCATACTCCTGTCTGCAAGTATAACAGAGAATCATTAATAGTGTCAGGGATTGGTGCTTGCCCAGGGCATGGGTCTCAAGGCCAGCCAGTCATTGGTTGGCCATTTCCTCAGTCTCTGCTACAACCTTGTCCCTGCACTTCTTGTAGGCAGATCACATTTTGAGCCAAAGATTTTGTGGGTACATTGGTGTCCTTATGCCTCCACTGGGAGTCTTGTCTGGCTACAGGAGGTGGCCACTTCAGGCTCCCTCTTTCCCACTTCAAGGAGTCTCAGTTCTGTGCCCTTCCTGGATGCTTTTTACTCTCTTAATGGTACCATTTGGTAAATAGAAATTTCCATTTAGGTGAAGTGGAGTTGATAAAATTTTTCTTTATGCTTAACATATTACAGCATGATTAAGAAAACTCTGCCTATTTTGAGCCCATAAAGATGTTATTTTTTTCCCTATAAAATTTACTTTTCTGCCATTTCTACTTGGATCTATGATCCATCTGGAATTATTTTCCTTTAGAGTGAGAGATGGAGGTCAAAGTGCAGTGTCTTTTGCATGTGAATAGCTAGCAGAGTTAGAAACAGCCTCTGGGAAGACCCTCCCCCGCCCCTGCTCAGCAGAGTCCTCTCAGTCACACACAGGGAAACCACACCTGTGGGTCTGTTGTCTGCTCCTACAGCTGAACTTTTTGGTAGAGTGGCCTAATTCCTGAGCGCAGCCTCTTTTCATTGTTCTGTAATAGAATTAGAGTCATGGACTCAAGAACATGTTAAGGACGGAAGGACCTCACACACGTCACTGGAATAGCATTATTCTGTGCCGTCTGATAGGGACATTTTCAAAGTAAAAAGTGGCAAATGAGGGTTGGTGAGTGGAAGCATAGGGTGGGCTGGAGAGAGGAGGACAGGAAGTCCTTGGCCCTAAGAGGGAGGTGCATCGAAAAGTTCTGGCCATGGGCTGTAACCTTTGAAAAGTTCTTAGAGTTTAACCCCAGAGGATGGGGGGAAACACGTTTTCATTTTCTACAGCTGTAAAATAAAGCAAGCCGTCAGACAAGGAAGTATTTGTTGAATAAATGGAGTTTATAACAGTTTGATTTTAATGAGCGTGCATAATTTGTACTTAGGGATTATTAGCTCTTCAAAATCGTGTTGTAACTGGGTTATTAATTACATTTTTTGATTACAGGAGTTAATCCATATATGCTCTTTTCTTAATAGGGGATTACATTTTTGTAAATGAAGTACATAAATGGAGCAGTTAGCAGCCCAGCTTCTTTTGGTTTTTCTATAATGGAAATCTCAGTCTACTGTTCTGAGTGGACATGATTAACCATCTGCTGTAAGTTACCCAAAACGCTGACAGTGAACTCAGGCTTGGCTGAACATTTGTATCATGAACAAAAGCTTCAGCCGTAGATTCTTGTTTAATCAGCCCTGAGAGTAACCTGGGCTTTGAGACTGAAGAGAGTTCTTTAGCAAACTCTACTAAGTGGCCAAGGTGAAAGTCATAGGACAAGGTCAGGTTCATTCAGTGGTGGTGCTTTTCTCCATTCCCTACCATACCAAAGTGGACCCCAGTTCTGTCCCCTGAAGCCCACATCATTGCTCAGTGACAAGTGCCTGTGGACTGGGCAGGCAATTCCCACAAATGGCTTTCCCATACATATACATACTCCAAGGCCTCATGCAGAAGAGGAACTGGGAGGTGTAGGAAGAGGGTCCCCAGTGTGTACTGATGTAGTAGTATATTAGTGACAGACTTATACTGAAACACTGGGCTCAGGAACAATAGTGGAGTGAGGGTAACCAGAAGACAGGGATGCGAGTGCCCCTGGAGAAAGGACACTGAAAAAGGATGTGGAGTTTAACTCCATGCAAGGTTGGTCCCAAATAGAAATTTCTGTGGTTGTTGAGTGAATTCAAGAAGCATCACAGTGACTTACGGGTCACAGAAGGAACCCTGACTAGGAGGATTCGAACTCGGGCTCCTTGGAGCTCATGCCTATGTTCCGTGCACATCATATTTGGAGTTCAATTGTCCAGGTCCTACGCAGTGTAGTCAGGAGTCCCATGGATTCCTGAGTCCCCATCTCAAGTGTATGGCTGGTAGGGCTCTACCAGATAAATCAGTAGGATGAGAAAACTTTATCTTCATTCTGGTAGAGAAGGTTTTCTTGGTCGCACAGCACATACTGAAGGCTCAGTATTCTGCAGGCTCCAAGGCAGATATGCAGCTCATGATCTCATGATGCTTCTTCTCTTCTCTTCTCTTCTCTTCTCTTCTCTTCTCTTCTCTTCTCTTCTCTTCTCTTCTCTTCTCTTCTCTCTTCTCTCTTCTCTCTTTCTTTCTTTCTTTCTTTCTTTCTTTTTTCTTTCTTTCTTCATTCCATTTATTTATTTATTTATTTATTTATTTATTTATTTATTTATTCATTCACTTTACATCCCAATTGTTACCCCCTCCCTGTTTCCACCCCTCACACAGTTCTTCCTCCTATCCCTCATTCCCTTCTCTTCTGAAAAGGTATATACTTCCATCCCCATGCTATCCTCCTACTGTGGTATAGCAAGGCAGAACTAGGCACATCCTCTCCCACTGAGGTGACAAAGCAGCTCAGTTAGGGCAACAGGATCCACAGGCAGGCAACAGATTTGGGGATACCACCCCATTCCAGTTGTTGGGGGGCCTGCATGAAGATTAAGCTGAACATCTGCTATTTATGTGCATGTTGGGGGGGTGTTATGTCCAGCCTGTGTATTCTCTTTTGTTGGTGGTTCAGTCTCTGAGAGCCCTCAGGTGTCTAGGTTAGTTGATTCTGTTGGTCTTCCTGTGGTGTTCCTATCCCTGCTGGATCCCTGAATCCTCCCCCTGACTCTTCCATAACAATCCTTGAGCTCTGTTCAACGTTTGTCTATGGGTCTCTGCATCTGTTTCAGTTAGCTGCTGGATGGAGCCTCTCAGAGAACAGTTATGTTAGACTCCTGCCTGCAAGGATAACAGAGAATCATTAATACTGTCAGGGATTGGTGCTTGCCCATGAGACAGGTCTCACGTTGGGCCAGTAGAATACTCTTTTCTTAGGGTTGACATCTTGATCAGGGTTTGGCACAAAGAATGGTCTAAGGGCCATTTGGATAAGTGAATGAATTATTGGAAAACAATGTCTATTATTTGTTCTCATATTTTGTTTATCAAGGATATAGTCAGCATAGATGTAGTTGTTGAAGGCTGAGGTAGAGGATGAACACTCCTCCTTCCCACAAACACACTGTGCTACAAGGGAGACTGCACAAACAGTTGTAATCCCGAGTCCCTGCCTCTCTCTAATGCCGTCCACTGGCCAAGACCAACTAAGTGTTGCCAGCTAGGGGACCAGAGTGGTGTATCTACTAGGTTGACCAGCCTCTATGGTAGGAGCCAAAACATGAAGGTAGAGTATGGCAGGGTCACGGTGGCCACTGTAATAGCAACACATGCATGAAGTGTCTGCAGTGACAGAGGCAAAGTTAAGAGACCCAGTGGCTGCACATCCTCACTCCCCATCCCTGAATATTACAAGCTGCATGGAAGTAATTAATACCACATCCAGGAATTGAATCCCTGGACCCATAATTACATGTACAAGAATTTTTAAAGATGTGACGGCAGTGGTTTTACTGTCTCATAAATATTCCTCCAAGGATCCTTGGCACAGAGAGGAGTGGTTTTGCTTCTCAGGCAGGGAGCCAGAACAGCCTGTCCTGGAGAAAGAGTCTGCGGGAGTCCCTCCTTCCCTGTTACTTTGCCCAGCATTAAGCTTCACTGAGAGCTTAGCCTGTGGGTTCTTCTCCACAGAGCCTCTGTACCTTGGAGTCCCTTGTAACCTGTCTCTCCGGACTGCTGCCATGACAGGCACAGAGGCGTCCTGTCAGTCACGGACGGTTGTGCTGGGAAAAGTTTCCCAGGGAACTCAGTTTGTGTGCCTACATTCCGGTCTGAGCATAGCATGTGCACAAGGTAGAGGTTTTTATTCCCTTATCTGCAGAGGGCAGAGGAGGAAACCAGAAGGTAGAAGGGATGCAGTGGCAGGGCCTGTGGAGATGATTTGGTGGTTAAAGTGCTTGCTATGTAAGTAGGCAGACCCGGGTTCAGCTCTCCAGAAACCACATAGAAGCCAGGCATGGCAGTGTGCTGAAACAGTGAGTTTCAGGTTCTATGATATATCCTGTCTCAGGAGGGAAGGAAGGAAGAAAGGACAGAAAGGAAGGAGGAAGGGAGGGAGGGAGGGAGGGAGGGAGGGAAGGAGGGAGGGAGGGAAGGAGGGAAGGAGGGAGGGAGGTGAACAGAGAAAGATACCTGATGGCAACCTCTGACATCCTGGGCAAACACTTGTATCCACACACATGTATGCACACATAAACCCCACAACATAGACACAAAAGCACGTGTACCTAGAGCTCCAGGATAAAGGTGGTATTGAACAGGCCCTCTGACATAGGCACAGTTCGCTTGGTGGAACTGGCCCAGAAGTGGTACAGGCTTAAGTTTGAGTCTTGACCCTACCTTATGAGCTCTTTAGATTTGAGAGCCGCCTATATCGGCCTGATTCTTCATCTTTCCTTTATAAAAAAAATATCTATATAACTGTGCCTGGATAGAAATAATTTGTATAAACATCGCCATCCCAGAATGTGCCTCACCCCAGTTGCTCCCTACATGTAAGCCTATTTCAAAGCCACTTTTAGGATGAGCCAATGCATCTTCCTTCCTGTGGTCACAGGACTGTTTGTAACTTTGTCCCCGTGTTAACTGACTCCCTTGCCCTCCCCTCTCCAGCAGACTGGCAGCTCTTTTGCACCTTAATGCCTGGCTGCAAAGTCTGTCTAGAGAGGCGATCAGCCAAGATGTGTTGAATGAATGATGGAGTGCCGAGCAGATGCTGGGGGCTGTTGAAATTCCGAGCCACGTCCTGTGTTTGAGCCACTGCAGAAGCCATAGTTAAGGAGACAGGGAGCTGGGAGCTGTCCAGAAACCTGATGCATTTAGAAGGCAATTCACACCGGTTCTTTCTGAGTTTTTCAGGCCATTTAACTTTGGGGATGCGATTACATCTTTGGCTGCAGTCACCATGTGCTGGGGATGGGGGTGGGGGTGGGGTGGGGTGGGAGAGAGCTTATTCTGATGTTCCAGATTGTTCTTGGCTCCCCTTTGTCTGACTACTTAAGAGCTCATGAAAGCAAGGAATTGGTATACCAAGAGGGAGGGCTGTGGCCAAGGATAGGTGAAGCTGGTGGAACAAAGGACTGTGATCTACACAGATACATAGACCATGTTATCCATGATCCAGGAATGCCTACTGTGTGCTGCTGTCCAGCATCCATGCCTTCCAAGAGGTTATCTCTATTAATCCCTGTGGGTTGTTCTCATTCTTGCTCACTTGCAGATGAGGAAACATGATTCAGGGTGGTTACTCTTATGGCTGTATTCACACAGGCATCCAACCCTAAGACTGACCACAGAGCATCTACCACTCCATCCCCCAAACCTCTGGCTTTGCCTTTCTGATGCGCTCACACAGGAGAGACTTCGTGTGTGAGTAGTGAGTCTGTTGACTTTCTTTGAAGAACAAGACACAGGTCCAGTATGTTTCCTTAATCCGTTCCTTGGATCTCTTGAACTGGGAGATCCTTTGCTGTGATGGCTTTGCTTGCCTTGGGGATTCTCAAACTCTTCCCTGGAGGGTCATAGTATGCTTTCCTGAGTTCTACAGAATCCTGTTGTTAGGAAGCTTCCAGAAGCCAGCCAAACCTGCATCTTCGTTCCATCTGCATCTTTTATTAGCATCCTAAAGAGTTGTGATTCTTCAGTGAACCCCTAGACCCCCAAATCAGACTGTTCCCAAGGCCTGACCCATCAAGTATACCTTGTAGGACAGAGATTCTCCCACGATTCCACTAGTATTCCTGAAATAGCACTGAATTCTGCCTCTAGGATCTGGAAATTCTGTACAGCTCCATATTGGCATTCTTTCTTTCTCTTAAGCTTTTTCTGTCTTAACTTGGACACAAAATATAAACAGACAACTGCCCATGTTTGAGCAGTTCTTTGCTCATTCAGTGTTTACTGCGTTTCTGAGCATGCCTGCGATCCTGCACAGACAGACAGGTAGCAGTTCTTTTGGGTCCCCTGACCCATAAGCTCTACCCCCATACAGTTCCCCTCCATTTACTCCTGTCAAGTAACTGTGAAGGACTGAGGAACCCTTGAATATGGCTAGACCCCAGTGCACCCTAGGCAGAGCTCTCCCCCAACCCCAGGATTCCCCTACTGACTTCCAATCTTCATAGCCACATCAACATTTGAGCTACAAAGAAAACACTCACAGATCTCACTATGGGACTGCATGAGGGAGACAAGAGGAGAGACTGGGTGTCATGCCCCCATAGAGGACATGCTTGCCCTCTGTCTTAGTCAGGGTTTCTATTCCTGCACAAACATCATGACCAAGAAGCAAGCTGGGGAGGAAAGGGTTTATTCAGGTTACACTTCCATACTGCTGTTCATCACCAAGGAAGTCAGGACTGGAACTCAAGCAGGTCAGAAAGCAGGAGCTGATGCAGAAGCCATGGAGGGATGTTCTTTACCTGCTCGATTCCCTTGGCTTGCTCAGCCTGCTCTCTTATAGAACCAAGACTACCAGCCCAGGGATGGCACCACCCACAAGGGGCCCTCCCCCCTTGATCACTGAGAAAATGCCTTACAGCTGGATCTCGTGGAGGCATTTCCTCAACTGAAGCTCCTTTCTCTGTGATAACTCCAGCCTGTGTCAAGTTGACACAAAACTAGCCAATACACCCTCCCAATAGTGAGACAGGCAGTTGGCAGGGTGTCACTCCTGCCTTAGAGGAGGGCATATACATTGGCTAGGTTCTAACATGCTTTAAAACTTGGATTTTGGAATCCTATTTACTTATTTGTTAATTAAGTTATTGGGAAGATATTTTCTGCCAGCCTTCTCACAACCCAGACAGTGAATCAGATAGGTCAAGAAATTAATATATGCACTGTGGCAAGTGCTAGATTGTAGTGATAGGAAAGGTATTCTCAACCACCCTGAGGAAATATTCAGGAAAAGGCAAGCCCTAGACTAAGCCTGTGGGAAAGGCTGTGGGAGAAGGACGAGCCAGCTAGTTCCACCGGAGAAGGGGAAAAGCATTTCAGCAGAGTGCCCCTGACAAAGCCATGGAATCACAACCAAACCCGGCAAGGCATGGTGGCAAGTCCCTGCAATCCTAATTCTTGAGAGGCTGAGGCAGGAGGATCACAAGTTTGGAGCCAAACTGAGTCTCACAGAAAGACTGCCTTAGCTAAAACTAAAAAGATCCCTACCTGCAGATGTCACCCAGTGGTCATCTGAGGATTGAGACAAATCTCAGATGAGGACATTTTACACCAAATACTGCGTTTTGTTGTTTGAAGTCCACCTTGTAGCTTTCCATACGGGCAAAATGTACCAAAGGAAGAAGATTCTGCACGTCCTTATGAGGTGACAGGGCTCATCTTTTGTTGGATAGGTGCCCTGCTGTCCTGTACATGTGGCCCACGGTGTGCAGACAGGCAGACTGGCCAGCCGTGAAATCTGAATGCAAACTGGCTGCTAATTAGAGGCTTGTCAGGTTTGAAGAATCCAGGCCCACCGTGTTCTTCAGCATTAACACACCTTCCCTTCAAAATGTTAAAATGCACCTTGCATTTATCACAGTGTGAATGGCTTTTCAATGTGTTTAGGCTAGAGTGACCTGGAGCAGCCTTCATCCCTGCTCACTGCAAACTCCAACCATAAAAGAAGCCCTGTGCAGTCTGCCCAGCTAGCGCCTGTCCAGGCGCGTTTGCAAATGCACTTTCCTCTGCCATTTGACTCCTTCCGCCCATTCTGACCTCACCATTGCCCCTAGCCTTCAGCTGTCAGCTGAGGGGCCCCTTAGTTTATTGCACATACATAGCTTTGATTAACTGTATGTACATACAATCTGCTTCAAATCTTTCTTCCTGAGAGAGAGAAGATAGTTTCATTGACCCAGGTCCTTAATATATGAGCAGGTAATAACAAACACCAAAGGAAATTTCAGATGTCAACTCTTAATATACATGATGGATCCATTATGAAAAAATTCTTTAGCCAGTAAATATGTTTTGAAAGAATAAACCTAAAATGCTGAATGGGAGACACAGGTGAAAATGTTGCATGCAGTCTAAACCTCAACTTTATAAGGTTCATATACAAATT
Organism: Mus pahari; assembly: GCF_900095145.1. Lineage (NCBI taxonomy): Eukaryota > Metazoa > Chordata > Mammalia > Rodentia > Muridae > Mus > Mus pahari. Next base: position 67,128,140 of record NC_034590.1, read on the forward strand.
CATTTTAAAATCTATAAAAATATTAGTTCTGGGTAGTAATGCTGTAGAATAACTGCTTTTGTTTTTGTTCTCCCATGCCCCTTCATGCTCTTCAAAGTTTTCTCTGATAAAAATTCGTGACATTAATAACTTAAAAAAATTTAAACTATTACTGGGGATACTTCAAGCCATCTGGTGTCTTGGTCCTTTCTCAAACTCAGCCTTAATCTTCTCCATACACATCACAGGCACGCCCGGATGAATTGGCAGCCCCTACTAGAATGATTTAACCAATTAACTTACTCATTAACTGCCATGGTATCTTATAAATGCTGGACAAAAGATCTAGAATAATCCTTATTAAGGGATAGACAAAGGGTATATTTGAAATCCCCCTCCATCATTCTTTTTCTGCTTTTCTCATGGAATTCCCACAGGGACTAATACCCATGGGGATAAAGGACAAAATGGTTTTAGAGTCTTTGAAAGACGTGCCCATTGTTGATGCCAGAGCAGAATTCCCATGAAGTGTGTGTGTGTGTGTGTGTGTGTGTGTGTGTGTGTGTCGGCTGCACTTACCTTCCTCGTGGTGAATTCTTGAGCCCTGTTAAAGCATTGCTGTAGTACATATGATACTGTTCTCTAATGTAGAGCAGTTTTAGATAACCAGGCGTCATGCTTCCCATTCTATGACTAAGAGGAAAACATAACTAGTGAGTCTGTGGCAAAACTAGTGTCATAGCTATCATTTACTGGCAAAGCTGTGATCCAGCGATGTCATTTTTGAAAACTCCCCTTAAGGATACGATATTCAAGAGGAAAAAACCAAGGAAGTTTTTATCTCTAAAGGCAGTTCTTCTGCTGTCATCCATAGCAGAGAGAACTTGAAAGCAAGGTAGAAATACATTTCAGCCTGTCAGGGAGTGGGCTTTCCAATAACTCAGTAGCCTGGAAGAGGCCCTTTGAAAGGACAGTCTTAAGTAAGAGGGGGCAGTGTGTATAATGTTGATAGTTTTAGGTTCGGTTTCTACCTTTGGTGTACCAGGAGGTGTCAATTCATGGAGAAAGACTTATGTGCAAACGGCTTTGCCACACTGAAACACAAATGTCATCCCCCAGATCCACCTGAATCCCTGCAAACAGTGCTGGGCTCACAGTTAATTACATATTAATAAGCACATGCTTTGGAGGGGCCTGTGTGTTCACTCATCCAACATTCATCTTAGAAGAATCTTTATCCTCAAGGTCCACTAGTTCCTTGAATTTCACTTTGGAAATTTGTCGCACGACCTTTGGCTCTGACACCAGATTCACAGACACTGTCATCTCATTTCCCATTTGTAGAGTTTGGGAGTGAGTGCTAGCTGCTTCTGTCCCGCTGTCTTACTCTGTTTTCCAAGTCTTCTTGGGCTTGGATAGTTTTCAAAATTCGTGTTTCATTGCTCTAAAGCAGTGTTCCGCAACCTGTAGGTTGTAACCCTCCGAAAAGCTATATAGCCCCTGGTCTTAGAAACTGAAACACCACTCAGTAGTAAAATTACATTTATGAAGTAGCAACAACAACAAAAAGTTGTCGTTGGGAGTCACCCAACGATAACTTAAAGGGTCGCAGCTTCAGGAAGGTTGAGAATCACTGCTCTAAAGGTGGGTTCTCCATCAGCATGGGACAGGCACCTGTAACACTCCACAGCAGAAGGCCAAAGGGCAGGAGAAAGTAAGGGTGAGAGGGGAGAAAACTCTTCCTTTGTAACAAACAGTGGCTTGTGTGGTAACTTGACATTGTTCCATCTCTGTGACCTCCGCAGCTCCTGGCAGGCCTGAGTCCCAATGTTGTTGCATCTGGATGATGTTTCAACACAGGAACTATGAAGCACACTCAGACTCTAGCATCCCCCCCCCAACACACACACACACTTGCCCATATACCTCTGCTCTCCCACCTTTTCCCCTCCAGTCTCAGGCAGTTGGTCCTAGGTTCTCCTTTGGAATCCAGGAACATTGGCTTTCCTGTGCTGGAGGAAGGGTGGGATATAAACTGACTGATAGGAATTAGCCTGGACGGAGTATCTTTGCCTTTAACTTAATAACTTAAAGGGGGCTCTTAGCTGCATGATGTGTCGGGCCAGGCTTTTAAATAAAACAACCATTTCTTTAAAAATCAGCACATCCATCATATTTTACATTTAAGATAAAGACATATTTTGAAAGGATGCTTCGTATGAGTGAAGAAAGAGCAGAGTGCATCTGTAGTATACAAAGTGTCCTGCCTAGTTCCTTTTCCCTTCTCTGTTTCCCGCTTTCTACCCTTCCCTCCATCCAGCCCATGTTTGTGTCTATGCCCAATTCATCCTCTATCCACAGATGTGCTCACCAGATACTTATTAACTACCTGGTACTTAGGAATTATTCTAAACTTGAATAGATAGCAGTGAACTTGCAGGCAAATAGGTATGTCTTTAATGCCATCCTGTTTGGCATGTGGTTTTAATGATGGTAAAAAACCTCTGCTCTAAAGAACAAAACCAGCAAAGCTTCTTGTCCCAAGCAGTCTGACACTTCCTTTGTACTTTTGATGTGCCTGCATGAATATACTTCATTGTCTCCAGGGATGAGTCCACACCAGCCCATGGATGCAGCCTGTATTTGCAATGCTGGGTTCTGCCATCTGTCTCCCTTATAAAGCGCTGGGGACTTTGTCAAAAAGGAGTAATTTGGAGCCAAGATGTATTGAGCAACTACTGTAAACCATGCCATGCCCTGTAACTCCAAAAGCTCCTGTGTCTTTCCACATGAACAAGCGTTTTGTTGCTATTTTACAGGTCAACATGATTCTTAAATAAGTCAAATTACTTTTTAAGTTTTTTATTAAAAGATTTATTTTTAATCTTTTTGGTATATGCACAGGTGCATGTATGTGTGTATTTGTGTGTGCATGTGTATGTGTGTGGGGGGGGGATCTGTGTGTATGTGTCTGTGTCAATGTAGTTATATACAGAAGAACACAAGGGCTCACAGAACCTAGAAGGTGGCATATGATCATCTGAAGCTGGCGTTACAAATAGCTGTGAGTCTCTTGATATAGAAGCTGAAAACAGATCTCAGGTCCTGTGCAAAAGCAGCACGTACTCTTAGCTACTGAGCCATCCCTTCAGGCCTTCTTAACTGAAAAAGAACAGAAAGTATACTGGTGTTTTGCTTTCCTATATGTCTGGGTACTACACTCATGCTGGCTCCTGAAGAGACCCAAAGAGGATATTGTATCCCCTGGAACTGGAGTGTGAGAGTTGTGAGCCACCATGTGGATTCTGGGAATGAAAACCAGGACTTCTGTTAGAGCAGCCAGTACTGTAAACCACCAAGCCATCTTTCCAGAGCCCCCTTCTTCAACTTTTTAAGACTGGTGTCGGCAGGTCACCCCTGGCTCCCTGATTCTATTGCAGTTCTTTCTGCTTGAGAGAAGGTGCAGTGAGAGAAGGTGCAGTGTTGAGTTTCAGATGGGGACAGCTAACAGCCGTGGGACAGGCCTCATGTCCCTCTCCTTGTTGGTTGAACGTAGGGACTCGGTCCAGATAGAACTCCCTTTCTTCCAAGGAGAGCAGGATTCGGAAGCTTTGCCACCGCGAGGCAGGCCATTCACTATCTTCAACATATAATTTTAACCTCCCCTCCTTGCAGATTTTCTTATTACATTTTACTGCAAAAGAAAATGGTTCTGCTCTTCAGATCCCATCACACCCTGGGATGTCCATCTAGTAGGTATTGGATTGACCTTTAGAGGCTGAGGTTGGAAAAAATAAAAATAAAATCACCACTCAAAATATATTTTATAAGCTGAAAGAATGATACAAACGTTCATCTATCTGTGCCAAACTTTCAGTGACCCTGGCATGACATTTGGCTGTCCAGCAAGGGGAGATGCAGGACAGGAGCCCTAAGCTAAGCAACAGATAAAGCCTCTTTTTTCTGAAAGTTACTAGGTGAGGGGTGGTGAGGAGTGATCATATTTCCTGTGTGTAGTTCCCAGGAGGTCTCTTGCCTTTTCAGTAACAGCCATTGTCATTCACAGCAACTCTTTTTTCCTTTGGTGCCTTTACTAGTGCTTATGGGATTTGGAAGCCATAGTACCCAGGCTTGTGTCAAACCACACTCTACAGGAGATTCTAGGGAAGGGAAGCCAAGAGTTCAGGCTCCTGGAGGGCAGGGCACATGGGTTTTCTCCTTTGGGAATTTTGTAAGTAAGAGAGCTTTCAGGACTGGAAGGATTAGGGATAATCTCAGCAGTGTGGCTGTATTCTATGATGACAGGTGTTTTCGGTGTGCCTGAGCCAGGGGACCCAGCCCATAATACTCCCAGCCAGTGGTTAGGTAAAATCCTGGCTTCCATCCAGTTTCCAGTCCAAGTTGTTCTTATTGCTTTTGTTTGTTTGTTTGTTGTTTTTTAATATTCAATGAAGTTGTACCATAAAATCATCTTGAGATTAGAAGTCTACCAGGCAACATGACTCTTATTAACATTCTTATTCTTTCTGCCAAGGGACCCGCTAACCACTCCAGGTCTCAGGCAATGTGGTTTAGTGGCGCAGGCAACTGGGGCTCAGGTCTGAAGACAAGCCTATTGGTCCTGATTCTGAGGCTCAGCTGCTGGGTGACCTTGGGCAAAAGTCCCTTGTCTTGCATCTGCTTCTGCATCCGTAAATGGAGGCTGTGTCTGACTCTTGCGGCTTTGGTGAGATCAGATTAGAAGATCTGATTTGCAGCTGAGAGAGCCTTACGTCTTCCTGAAATGGGCTGCTCCAGGCATTTCACAGCCCCCACCTTCCTATCAGATCAAGTCACTCTTTGGTTGCCAAGTTTAGATCTTTCTTTGTCGTTTTCCCTCATCTAGCCTTAGATCCTTCCGAGCAAGATGATTTCCTCAGGTTGAGACTGACCTTCCTATGATGCAGATAACAGACACTTGAGAGGTGGCTTTCAGGAACTACCCCTGAAAGAGTACTTAATGTGGACAAAGCTTGGTTGGTGACTAGGGGCTTCCTGCATATCCCACTAAAATCTCTGTGGTTGCTCAAAGAGAGGTGGTACTTCACCTCAACTGCGAGTGCCCACACACTCACACACATGCACACACACTAGAACTGAGGCTGAGAGAAGTTCAGTAGCTTAGTAAAGCACACACACACACATCAAGTGACAGAACATGACACTGTGTCTGCTGACTTCTCAATCCATTACATTTCCCAAGGTCTCAGGTGCCTCCCATATCCTGACAGAACCTTGAGAACTGAGGGCAGAGCTTTCCATTTTGATCAGTCTGATGGTTGTGCCCACATCTTGTTGGGTTTTTATATTTGCTTGTTTTGAGTACAAGATCAATTTGGCTGTTAGCTTTTAGGGCCTCTATCATTGACTTCTAGATTCTTTGTCTGTTAATGGGGGTTCTCAAGTTTTCTTATATTTTGGAAAGAACTTCTAGTAAATTCTAAATATTAATTTTTGTTAGTGGTAGATAAGTATTTTCTCTTAACTGCATATATGTATATAAATTTCAAAATCTTTTAATTCTGGGATTACTACCCTTTTTTAATCTTAGAATTTATGTTTCTGGAGGTTTAAGTTTTGTTCCCTCCACAGATGAAACTTTTTTCTTGCTTTCTTTGAGTAACTTTGGGAAGCAAAGGAATGTTAGACACGATGCCCTTTAGTAGAAGGCCCAGACCTCATGAATCTCAAACTGACCTGACTCATAGTTTTTGTTTCCTTCACAGGACACTTTAAGCCAACAGGAAAGCAAGTGGATGGGGGAGGGGCTCTAATTAAAATTCTCCACTTTTTAATTTTTCTGAACTTCAAGGGTGCTCATCTCTCACATCATAGAAGCAATAGTCAATGAGTAGAGGATCCCCCGGGAGCTCTGCACTGTAACAGATCAGCCTCCATCATCACTGTAGTCTGTTGGTCTATGATGTTAGGCCCAGAGGCACCCAGTGGACAGAAGAAAGGAGACAAGACTGAGGGGTGGGTAACAACAGTGTGGTTAGCCCAGCCCTGCAACTCATTGACCCCTTCTTGAGTCAGAGGCACCCAGAAAAACAAGAAAAGCAAGCAGGAGGCAGGCCCAGGGCTCTGCATTTTTTGCTGGTTATCCCTCTTTGGGGGAACTTAAACACATGAGTCTGATTTAACAACAAATTCTACAAAAAGCAAACTAGGTTAGGAATTCCAGTGTCACACCCTGTGATATATGGTTCCCTTACTGAAGGAGAAACACACACACACACACACACACACACACACACACACATACACACACACACACACATGAAGAGAGGAAGCAGGTAAGGGAGTCTAGAGCGCCCTATGAGTCGGAGACCCAGGATCCACTTTAACTGCTTCCTGGAGAAAGACTCGAACCTCAGAGGTAGGTAACACAGGGTGCAGATTGAGCTCTAGCAGGCATGGATTCATAACCACACAAATAAGCATAGTGTTTTTTCATGGTGGCTAGTGTTGTCGATCTTAGGGGACTTTCTGATCAACTATTCAAAGATACTAGAAGGAAATTGGCCGAGGTCCACAGATAAATCCAAGTTAGCTTGGTAAAAAGGGAGAGGTTATTGGATATATAGAAGAATGGGATGGAAGGAAGGAAGGAAGGAAGGAAGGAAGGAAGGAAGGAAGGAAGGAAGGAAGGAAGGAAGGAAGGAAGGAAGGACCGACTGTGCATTTGGGTTTCTGAAGGTCTCTGTTTCTGCACACCAGTTCTCTTCTCTCCTGGCCCAGGGAGCCTGATAATAAATTGCTAAATCTAGCAGGAGAGCATGAGGAAAATATCTTTTTCCCTGCCCATCAATTGTCTAAGAGTTTCACTTAAAGCCAAGCACATGCTCTACTGAAGCGCTCACCTCTGGACCCGTCAGCTTCTTTGAACCCTATCACTGGTCCTTGGAAAGGGAAAATGAAAAAGGGGAGGGGGAAAAAAAAAGGCCCTGAGCGTAAGAGACGTTAATCATGCTGAACCACCACGCTCCTCTCTGAACCTTGCTAGATGAGAATTATACATGCTGATTTCACCCGCTACTTAACTCAGGGGGCGACAGGCTGCAATTGAAGAGGCTTCAGCCAGTTAAGTGTCGCCAACCCTTGCCCGGGTTCTTATGCGGCTTTCAGAACCCCGTGATTCTGGTTGGTAATTTGGTGGTGGCCTTACTAGTGAGTCTTGGCTCTGCCTTAAAGGGAGAAAAAAAGGTGTCATCCCCTGCTAGAATGTAGCCTGTTCTTTTGTTGTCTAGAGACTAGAGACAGTTATAAGCAGAGAGGGAGGAGAAGAGATTTTACAAGGAAAGAAAAGAAAGCGAGAATAGACTTACATGCACCAGAAATAGCCCGTCCATAGAGCTGTCTTCTTACTGGAATTGGGAAGGCAAAGGAAGGGAAGGCTAATATTTGTTTGTTGTTCACTGGGCTGCAGATTCCTGTCACTCTTGACTTTGAACTCCACATATCTCCACAAGACAGGTGTTGTTACTCCTATTTTTTAGGCTGGAAATTAAGGTTAATCAGCTTGCCCCAACACAATGACGACACAGTGGTGCAGATGCTGACAGTGAAGGTAAACCTGCCCTCTATGTGGCAATCTCTCTGCTCTCAGTTCTTCGTAGGGACTGTGCTCACCGACTGGCTCCTCACAGTACAGGGGCGGTTAGCATAAGTGTTTTTCCTAAGAAAGCCTGTGTTCCTATCCTTTTCTAGAGAATGGAAGGATTGATGAAAGATACACAGGCTGACCAAGGCTTGCACTCTGACTCCTAGGATGAAAGTGGGAAAGAAGATCCGAGGGGCTGCAAATACACATGACTGCCCCACTGCACCCTGCGCCTGCTCCTGGGAGGGGACAGTGCTGGGCATGGTGGTCTTAGGGTCATCTGAGTGCTGGCTGCCTGTACTTGTTGCTTCAGCTTTTCCTGTATTGACTTCTTACTGTCTCCCATCCAGGCATGTGGAAACTGACGCTCAGGAGGTCAAGTGATTTACCCAAAATCATACCACTAATTGGGGCTCTGGGCTACTTTTAAGCTAGATGATTTCCTTTGCTGGCTCATCTCATTAAATTTAAAGAACTCTTCCTGCAGGCCTGATCCGTTGAACAAACAGTGGCTCAACAAAAGCTGCACAGCTGCCCTTAGCAGCTCTTGCTGGGGGCCTGAGGCAGGCTGCCTAGACCTGCCTCAGAGGACTCCTGAGTTTTGGGGTTCACTGTGAACTTATTCCTTCTTGCTCCCTCCCTAAGGAGCCACAGAGAGCCAGAAATGGCAGGACTTGGCTTCTACCCCTTAAGTAAAACCACAGCAGCCTCCACTTGCCTTAGTCAGATCTAGTTACAGCCAGACAGACATCAATTTTTATTGCTGCTAATTCCACACAATGAAGGTTTAGACTCTTGATCCTGAGAAACAAAATATGGCCCCCAAAGTGAAGCTCAAGACCTATCCAAATTGTCATTTTTTGCTGCTCTAAGAAAGAAGTGCCCGCCCCCATACCAGGGCATTGGAATTTCACATTTGTTTCCTTTCTCTCATTATTCCACATATTTGAATCAAAATGATGATAAATTGCTCCATTGTAGATAGTTTCAGCAGGACATTGATATATTGGATTAATTGGATTAAGACCAATGAAGTTTTCCAAATCCTCAATCCATATAGCCAAGAAAATAATAGCAAAATATGTATGTTCACACACACATATAAATATGTATATAATATACTTATTATACACATACATTCATTAAACATAGATGAGTATACAAATGTATGTATTCACAAGTACATGTAGCAAATAATAGCAGTTCTTCAATGGTACCTAATCAATAACAGATGTGTACCAGGCAAGGCTTACCATGTACTATCTCCTGGTAGAAAAGTTCTAAGGAACTATTTTTTTAGGCTTTTCTGGAGAGGGTGAGTGAGAAGGCAGGGTAGGGATAGGGTGAGAATGAGAATGGCCAGGTACCACAGCCATGTGCCATGCTGTGTGAGTACCCTCTTCATGGCTGTTTCATAGGGAAGGATTCAGGTAGCCCTTAACTAGAGCATCCTCCATGTTCATGTTGAGGTGAGAAGGGAAGAGAACACATCCCTTCATGCACAGGGATGCCTTTATAGGTACCCACACAGATCCTCCTTGTCTTCCCAATCTTACCATGTGATTTCCAAATGAGACTGTCAGGAATTTTAAATGATGAGTCTGGCTCTCATTCTCTCGGACAACCTGTCTTGGTAGAGTCTGAGCTCAGCAAACTTCAGTCTAGTGACCAAATCCAGGCCAGCCCCATATCTATTTTTATATGACCCACGTACTAAGGATAGCGCCTGTGTTTCAAATGGTAGGGGAAATAAAATCACAAGAAGAATATTTTGTGGCCTGTGAAAGCTGTGTGAAATTCAAATTTTAGTGCTCATAAATAAATGACTTTTGGAAGACAGCCACACACGTTTGTTTCCATGTTGTCAGTGGCTATTTGGGGGCTGAAGTGGTAACACTGACTTGTGACAGAGACCGTAAGCTGTGGGCTGGGACTCACCGGAATGTTCTGAGAGTCCTGTGCCTCCCTATTTCCATTCTTTTGCTCCTGCTGGTTTCTCTGCTCTTGTGTGGTTGCACCCCAACCCCATTTCCCACAATCCAGCTCTCCAGGCTGATATCAAGGCCACTAACTCTGGGAGGTGAAACCTTTCCCCACATACTCCCTAATACCAGTAAGAATTGGGGACTGGTTACTCAATCTGTCTAAAGTTAAATTTAACCATCTATAAAACAGGACTAATAACACCTATCCTTTGGGTGGTAACTGGGCACGTCTCTCAGCAAGCATATTCTTAGCTGCTGTCACTAGCCCTGATTGAATGCATGCTACAGAATTTAGTGTGCCCCGAAAGTTGGTCTGTCCTCCCAGGGTACCATGACCTAGAGTCATTTTACACGGCTTTTTCTCTTCTAGAAGACATGTAGAATATCTTTCTGTGTCTTCAGCCTGGTCATGGGAAGGGGTCCAGGAAATAGTCTCAGCACATGTGAGTCATAATCTCCCTCTGCATTCACAAACATCAAATAAGCACACCCTCACCTCTTTTTGTTCACCTCCTTGGAGAGCTGTTCTGTTACCATCCCTTGCCTGGATTCAAGTTCCACACTGTTCTTCTTTGTGTTATTGACCTTTCTGGTGGCTGCCGTGCTGGCAGAAATTTAACAGCCAGCTTTCCGAGAGGAAAAGAAGAGTGGTCTGTGGAGTGTTTGCCAATTTCTCAGATGTTCTCACAGCAGCCAATCTGTGCTTCCTGACATAAGGCCTCTGCATGTGGGGCTGCAAAGTGGGACACATGAATTGGTCTCTAAGCCTGCATAGGATGTCACACCACAAGCTGCTATTCTACGTTCAGTGACTTAGCTGCTTCCTGTTAATCTCGGACCAAAGCTCCAAGTCCTTAATACACTTACAGACCTCACAAATCAGCTCTGCTACCTCCTCCAGGCTTGTCCCCTCCCCAGGTGTCTCTCTCTCTCTCTCTCTCTCTCTCTCTCTCTCTCTCTCTCCCTCTCTCCCTTCCTCCCTCCCTCCCTCCCCCCTCTCTCTCCTTATGAGCACCACATACCATGCTTCTCCACCATCTCTGTCTTCCCAAGTCTTCCAAGATGCTCTGCAGCAGCTTCCTTGTTCCCATGCTCTAGGCACCTTCTTTTGGCCTGTACTTCTGGCTATTGCAGAAGATTACTAATCTACTCAGTCATCCATTGATGCTTCCTGCTTCCCATCAGAGTATACGCTTCAAAAAACATTACCCATAACTCACATTCCATCCTTGGGTCCTGGGTGAAGCTTGGAGAATCCTTCTCAGAAGGCTGCAGGGCCCAGCCTTCCTGGGTATTTGATTTCCTTCTTGGGCATAATTTCTAAATACTTGGATATTATTTACTTTAATATCTTATATTTTTAGAACCTAGCAGCACTCATGACTTGGTGGCTTCTGGGAGCATTGAGGCTATCTCCTACCAGAATATGACAAGCCTCAGATGGAGGAAAAGTTCACAAGCTACATTTTTAAGATGATGAAGCACTCTGTCTCATTTCTTTGGAAACAAAGTTATCCATTAGAATAGTCCTTCCTTCATGTTGAAGGGACAAATGTTGGTGCTTAACATCCCAGCTCAAAACCCCTTGGGCATGCCATTTTTAGTGGCAAAAATTGAAAAACAATCTGTTATTCCTATGTTGCTAATTCCATATAATTTTCTCATGTATTTTCTCCAAAGCGAGAGTGGCAATCCATCCCATATTTATCCTACAGTCAAAGGATTGTGGATTATCGGGGAAAAAAAAAAAAAAAACCCTCCTTGGGAGGCTTTTGAAATATGTCTCCCAAAGGTTTTATTTTCCTTTTAAAAACATCTAAATTTTTTTAAGTGTGTCTATTGCATCAAAACTGGTGCTAGTGTATATAATTCTCTTGGGAAAAGAGAATGGTAAGATGACAAATTCCAAGTGGTTTTTGAGTAAAGGCATAGGCTAACTGTGAGAACATCATAGATAGAACTGTGCATGTATGTGAGACTGAAGTAGGGTTAAGCTGCCTCCCTGGCATGTTCTGATGTGTGGTTTTGGGGATCAGTATAACCCCAACACTATGTGATTCTAATATTTCAAGGGGTTGCTATTGGATGAAATATAATGGTGTAACAGGTATTAGTGTATGAACCATTGCTATTAATAGCGTATGACAATTCATTGCTTACTAGAAAATTGGCCTTACTTCAATTTTACTATACTTTTCTATACCTATGAAGATTTTAGTTAAATCTATGTGAAATCTGAAATTGTTCCTTACAGAGATAACTAGAGGTAGGGTGGAGATAACAGACTTAAACAAGAAAGAGGTGATAAGACTATGAGGGAGCAGGAGAGATGGTGAGAGGAATCCCAAGCTCCCTGTCTCCTGCCTTGCCTTCCAGACAGAACTATGGAGCTTGTGGAGTGTGCTGAGATGTAAGGAAGGGTGACAGTGATCCGATGTGCTTGAGAAAGCACATGTAGCCCGGGGCCATAGGGACCAGTGCTGTCCCATCCACTGTTACATGTCTGTGCCCAGCAATGGCTGGCTCTGACACACAGCATTAACAAAGCCTGCATTTGTTTAACAAGTGGTTTCTGTGGCCAGAGCTAAGATTACTCATCCTCCTTCTTCATTTATGGCATTTGAAAAATAGCTCCTCAGTGACAAAATAAGGGTCACTTCAAGAATTTGCTGTTTCAAGCAGCAAAATTCCCTTTGCTCTCTGAAAATACAATGGATTAGGCAGGTAGAAGGTGGCTCCAACTGAAAACAGCCATGTCTGTGGATGTTAAGATGAGTGGTAAGACTAATCCCTTTGGACTAAGAATCGCTTACTACAAAGCACACGAAGTCACAGGTATGTCATTAAGACAATGGGGAAGAACGTTCTCCAAGTGTTTCTAGCCATCTAAGATTAGTATCTAAAGAGGAAATATGTGGTCCACTACTATTTAAAATTATCATAGATGTAATAGCTTCTCTCCTTAAAGTATGTAGAATATATATTATCACCATTATTATTATTATTATTATTATTATTATTATTATTATTATTATCAGTAATAGTCTCATTTAACAAAAACATGAGAAGATTTCATAGGTTTCTTTATAATCTTGATCCATTCCTCCCAAATAATTATGAAATGCACGTTCTGTGTAGGTCTGCTGCTATGGCCACACACTGAAGTCCCTCAGAGCTAGTGTATCATTTAAACCTTCCCCTAGCTGGGATAGATGTGTGCTTTCTCTCCACTTCTCAGAAATACATGGACATGCATTTCAGGGAGAGATTTAGAGACAGACTGTACCACAGAATCGTAAGTTGCAGGACCACAAGTCAAATTGAGGTCAGCCAAATTCCAAAATAAAGCCAACATCAATGCATCACAAATTTTCCAATATTATACACTTTCAAGTGTATGTCATTCTGCTTTCTGACTGGGGAATGAAAGCTCACATCAGGAAGAATCTAAAATGATTTAAGGAATCAAGAACATAAAATAAGTGGGCTGGGTAGGGACAGTAGCAACAGTGAACCCACAGCCACCGTTGTCAAGCAGACGGCCCTTGCTCATTACAATAATTTTAAAAAGTAGGTGTTTTGACATTATTCTGTTCATTGTTCCAAGAAAAGTTGGAAATCCAAATTTCCATGTGAAAATTTGTGTTCCTAATGTGTTACCAGTTCATTTGACTAAAGCAAAATATGGTACAAAGTTGCAGTTTGGAAGAATAGTTTTAGATGTCCTTGCAAAGGTGTGAGGTGCTGTGAACACTAAGTCCCCAGATATAGTTATTACAAGATGTATGCACATTGAAATTTCACACCATGCTCCATAAACATGTACCATTGTTACATAACAATTACAAACAGAAACGAAGCTAGCTGTGGTGGTATGTGTCTGTAGTCTCAGTTCTCAGGAGACCAAAGAAAGAGACTGTGAGTTCCAGGGGAAACAAGGCTACATATACTGTAACACACACACACACACACACACACACACACACACACACACCAAGGGAAAACCTAGAACAAAATGAGAAGTGGGTTTTTTGAGAAATTGTATCTGTGTGTGCAGTGTGTGCACATGTGTGCATGTTCAGAGGAGAAGATCAGACATTCTGCTGTACCACCTTCATAGTATCAGCTTGACATAGGGTCACTGACCCTGGGCCAGCAATTAGCAAGCCCCAGTGATTTTCCTGTCTCTGCCCCCCCCCCACCTCAGCCCTGGAGTTAAACGCCATGTACAACTTTCTACATAGATGCTTGCAATCAAACTCATGTGTCCTGCTTGTGCAGCCAGAATTCTCAAGCACTCTGCATCAGTCCTATAGAAGAAACATATTTTAAAAGAGAAGAGAAGATAATGGAGAAGAGGGAGAAAGAGAGGTGAGGGAAAGGAAGGGAAACAGAAAAAAAAAAGGCACAAGGCAATAGGATATATATGAGTAGCCTACCCCGGGGTGATGTCAGTGGCTAGGCCTGAATTATCTCTTCATCTGCCTTGTGAGCGTGGTCAGCAGAGAGGCAGTGTGCTTGTTCCTGCTGTATAGCACACATTTGAGAACACTCCCCTGGGAATATTCTTTGGAGTAAGAAAATGGACCACACCAGGAAATCAACTTAGTCTTAATTAAAGTCCATTGGCTACCTATGTTAATACCACTTAATCTTCCAGTCCACTGATGGATATTGTTATCCTTGTCTTTTGCTGATAAGAGAACAGGTTTAAAGAGACTGAAAGCCTGAGCCGGGGTCATAAGACTTTGAAGTAGCCAGGTCTGCCTGACTTCTAAGTCTCTTCTCCTAATCTTTGCACTGTCCTGTCTCCTCTGGGCTCTATAAGCATTGAAGACCTTCTGTGGACATTGCTTTATTCAGTGCCCATTGCTCACCAGGGCAAGATGTCAGAGAGTGTGGGAACTTGTTCTAGAAATAAACACCTTGCCTGGAAAAGCATCAGTCTTCCAAGTAAAGTGCTTTGTGTATCGTAAAACCTTCAATTTAGCTCCATTATATTTTAGGTCCATGAGGAATAGATTGCAGCTCCTGCTTTCCTGCTGATTAGAGCATCCTATTTACGTGTATACAGTACCTATTAGACGGTGAGCTTTGCAGAATTAGCTCCCTGATGAACAGGAATTATTTCCCCCTCGGCTGACACTCAGCAGCTGTCTGCAGTCATTGTGTTCAAGTTCACCGGAGCCTAGTATGCTGGGACGAATGGTGCAAAACAGCTTGCCTTCTAGCCCAGAGATGGGTGAGGCCAAGTCCTATGGAATATACCTTTTTGTTACTAGGTGAATCTGGGCAGCCTATGTAATGTCTGGACCTCATTTCGTCATCTGTTAAATAGGAATGATCTTTTTCCTAACTGATTCAGGACCTGCTCTTGATCTTCTGACGGTTCCACGCCTTTGCTCCAGCCCCTGCTACTCTCCGTCACAGAATATGTTCTGCGGACTTCTGAGTAAGCATGTGTCAGATGTCTTACTTATTTTTGTCCAGATACTGTTTCTGAATAGTCTGCTCCTTCTTGACATCGATTGGAACCGCCACAGCCTCCATCTCTTCCCTTCTGCTGAAGCACTTACCTCTCTAGTGTTCCTATACTAGGAAGAACATAGCTTGATATTGGGCAGGCCAACTGTTTCTTCTTTCTTCACGGTAGCTCATTTGTGCTGATCAGGGTCTCAGCTGGGAAGAGATGGCCCATCAGAATGGGGTGACTGAAGAGAGTTTTGTCCGCTGGTTATGTGTAGAAATGGGAGCCAGGACATGACAAGCCATGGTGAAGAACTCAGAAGCTAGCAATGGTGAGGCGTCATGGCTACCCTGTGCTTAAGGGATGAGGAGGATATGCAGGACATGGAATATCCCAGAATGACTTGTGAATGCCATCTGCCTGTCTGTCCCCAGCGCTGGGGCTATATGCATGCACAGTCATGGTTAGCTTTTATAAGGGTGCTGAGAATTCAATCCTCTTGCTTTTACAAGTACTCTAATCCACTGAGTCATTGCTCCACCAACCCCCGCCCCCAATCATTTTAAAAGTAGGTCCATTCTGCGTATGGCAGCCTGTGTCTATAATTCCGGCATTCTGGAGGCTTTGGCAGGATTTAAGGGCAGCCTAAACCAAGTAGACAGACCACCACACCGAATGGAAAAACTGATTCACAGTACTCCATCTGTTCCACTTTTCCCCACCTACCACTTCCAGTCCAACCCTTCATGCTCAAGACCTCGACCCTTCTCCTCCAACTCATCCTATTATTTTTAGTTGGCTCTTAAATAGTCTAGACATTAGTACAAAAATACTCAAACTTAGCGACATATAAAATAATATAGTAACCTCCACATATTCACCTTCTGAATTCAGGGATTGTCAGTATCCTATTTGTCAGATTATTTCATTTGTAAATACTTTGGTGAGTGTCTAAAGAATTCAAGATTTCCCCTGAAGTTGGAAAAAAAAAATCAAACATGAGATTATGTGTTCATTACAACCAAATACTTAGTGGTGTCAGGTGTCTAGGTAGTGTTTATAGTTTTCTGATTGTCATACAGAATTTTATAGTTTGCTATTCCAAATACTATAATTGTTCCATGTCATAAAATAAATATTTCATTCACTTTAAAAAGAAGACAGCTTTTAAGATATACAAAAATATCATGAAAGAAAAGGTGGGTTTCTGGTTACTAAACCCTTAGGAAGACCCAGCACAATGCCTGCCCCATTGTTCCTAGCCACAGAGCCAGCACGTGTTCTGAATGGAACTTTTCACAAATGTGTGCTTTGACACTCCTATGATCACAGTGTAAATACAATCTCCATATGGTAATAAGTGTTTGTCATCGGGCCTACTGATGATTGATGTGGCCTACTGCTTCTCCTCCTGGTCCCCAGAGTCTCCAACCTTGACCACAGCCTCTTCTCTTTCTAGCACGTAGCTCCTGCAGGGAGGCCTTCACTTACAGGCTGCTCTGTAGTTATGGCGTCTCAGGCCTTAGAGCAAAGTGATGTAACGCTGGCATTTACTCAGCTGGCACTGTGCTGAAGGTCACTTAAAAATATTTATCATTTAATTTCCTGAAATTGTCTAACATATATTGAGGGGAGAGGAGAGTTTTACGAAGAAGATGAAGAAATAATTGTTCTAAAGAATTGGAGCTTCTTCATGCAGCAGGATGCTCTGATTGTAGATCTTGTGTAACCCAGGCCCAGAAGCAATGGACAGGGAGTGCCATACCAGAGCTGTGTATCTGGGGGTAGCCCAGGTAAAACAGGCCTGAGAACAGGCTAAGATTTTACATTTTTTAGAGCTGATGTCTGAGCCAACTCTGAAAGTAGCCTCAGATCAGATGTATTTACACCATATCTGCTTATTTCATTTGTTCAATTTTGTGTGTATGTATGTATGTGCATAGGAGTGTGTTTGGGTCCATGTATGCACAGGTGTACAAACCAAGGACAACTTTGGGCGTCATTACTCCTCAGGCTCAATCCACCTCAGTATTTGAGATAGGGTCTCTTTTTGTGACTGGTTGCTTGCCTTCTGTAACTGCCTCTCTGATGATATAATTGTAAGTGCATTTTCCCACGTCCAGCTTTTAATGTGGTGCTAAAAACTGAACCCTTGAATCTGTGTTACTGTCTGAGCTGTCTCTCCAGCCTCCAGAACCTCATCTAAATCATGAGCCTCGTTGACAACACAGAGACTGTGGGATTTGAGAGTGTGCCTTTTTTTTTTTAAATTTCCAAATAAAACAGCCCTCAGTCAAAGGTCAGGTTATGTTTATTGCTTAATTTGGTGGCAGATTTTATGAGGAACTAGACTGCATGAAGAATGTAGGTGGTATTCACCTACCATGTAGCATGAGGAAACAATTCTTCCTCCTTTCTGCTTCTGTGCTTACTGAAGTGGGGGTAGGGGCGAGAAAGGTCCCTGCCTCACTCCCAGGCAACTTCTGATTTCTATAAAGTAGATGCAACACCCCATAATTCCACTCTTCTGGTAGCATATTCATATTCCCAAAGGAGACTTCCGTGACTGTAGTAGACCATGGTGGGAAGGGGCCGTTCTCATTAAACTATGATATCCATTATCCATTATGGATATGTAGTATAGGAACAATTTCTAAGACCAAGCACCCAGTCATGAAACTAAGTTTAAAAAAAAAAAAAAAAAAAAGACTGCATTGTTCTGTCAGACATAAAAATGAATGGCAGTGGCTCTGCAGATAGCTCCTTTACTACAATAACACTTCCATCACTCAGGACTGACAGAGGTAATGACGATAATAATGACCTTGACTCATTTGTGAGCAGCACTTTGCTGTTTACAAAGCCCTAGCGTGTCTATTACCTCACTTGATCCTCCTAATGGCTTTACTAGACAGATAGATGGGGGCTTATTGTTTCCATTTGCTAGCGGATGGGACTGAAGCTTGGGGGGGGGGGCTGTGTGCATTAACTTTGGTTCTATGGTGAAGACAGTCAGAGTAGGAACGTGAGCATCCCCAATGTCTTTCTCTAGGACTGGATGTCCTGCAGAGAGAGCACTGTAGCACTGATACAGAAGGGACTTTGTTCTAGGCATAGGGACAGGCGTTTCTCAGGAATGTCTTTATTTGGTGCCTACAGTCCATCTTGATGCCTCTTTAGGTAAGAGACTTGGGGATGGAAAAAGTTATCACTTACCTAAGTTTACCCAACTGGATGTGTAGACTTGAATCTTGGGACCCTAAATCCCTAGTAACCTCCTCTATCTGTCACTCTGGCTGAAGAGACTATGGTCAAGAGATGGTCAAGGATGCAGTTATTGGTTATTTCCTTGGAGCTATTCCCAGACAGATAGAAGGGACTCACTGGTGAGCACCCATATGGTTTTGTTGTCCAGATTTTGCCGAGCACAGGAAAAGATTCTTGAGTTAAGCCACCATTGCCTAGTGTAACCATGGTTTCTGAAGTTGAAGGTACAAAGACCACAAGAGAGGGGCTGCCTCAGGCCTTTCAAGCCTCTGAGAAAATGTGCTTCCCGTCTTTAAGTTTTAGATCCTGGCTGCTAAAAGCATCAGAGTAATTTTCATTTCTCATCTTGACAAACACTCAATTGTATGAATTTGTTCCACTGAGGTCCCATGATTCATCACACTGGTCTCATATGTCAGTGTGAGCTGCAGCTCAGCTTATACTCAGCGAGCTGGGACTTTAGCTGAGGCACTTCATTTTGTAGGTCTGTTTTTCTTTTTCTAGAAAAGAGGAGGTATAATAGATACATGCCTCTTCTTTACATGGTTTCTCTGACCATCAAAATCAGTTGGATGAGGAAAATTCTCCTTAAGCTAACAATTCTGCGAATGGGACATTGCAGATCATTTATTCTGCTCATGGCAGCATTTCTTTAGGGCTGACTTGTACATTTTGGAATTCAAATTCTGCTTCAGGTAGGGATTTCTTCACATGCATCAGAAGGAGCAATATCGTGAGTCCTTGAAACCTTAATTTTCCAGTGCACATAACCAGCCAAGAAGCTATGGAGTGATGGTTCCAGCTTTGTCCTCAGATGTGTCTGTCAGTCATATCTGTCCATAGGAGCCCTTCAGGATTTGGAAGTGAGCTATTATATCAACGCTGATTCTCAGTCTTTCCAAATAAAATATCATCAGTGCTTCCAACCACATTATTTTAAGGCAGAAAAAATATATATCACTGTGGACTTAAGGTATGAATGAAAGAGCAATGGGCTTGCCCTCCTTGCTCTTCGGGATTTTTTTAACTTTCATTTTTTTCATGAAATTATCATGTTGGGGGCAGAAGTCAGTCTTGGTTGTTGTTCATCAAGAGTCATTCACCTTGTTTATTGAAGCAGAATCTCTCACTTAGACCTATGGCTTGTTGATAGGCTACACTGTGTGGTCATAAACTCTCAGGTATCCACTGCCTCTTTCTTCCCAGGACTAGGGTTACAAGTAGCACACACAACTATATCGGGATTTTTTTTAAGTGAGTTCTGAGAGTTGAACTCATGTGTACAAGTCAAGCTATGTGTACTAGTTTAGCTATCTCTCCAGCCCCTTCATGCTATTCAAACTTAACTCTTAGTCTGGTAGACAGCAATTATACATCCATTTTTTTTTTTAATGTAGCAAGGTAACACACAAAGAGAGCAAAATTTAGCCTCTGGGAACAAAAGACTTTGTTGAGTATGGCTTGCAAGTCAGAGATTGTCAAACTTCTTTAAAGATGCTGCTAGAAACTCTTCTCAATAGTGCAAGTTGTACAGCTTCTGTCACAAGCATTCAACTGTGCATAGTCATGGAAAGCAGCCATCTATGACAGGCAAGCAGATGGGTGGGGCTGTGTGCCAGTAAAACTTTATTTACAAAAATTGGCTCGCTGGGTGGATTTGGCCTGTAGCCCTGAGCATGCTGGTCTCTGCTATAAACCATCTTTTTTTCTCATTCTTTTATTTGAATTCTCCATCTCTGGTTGATTGATCACAAGCATACCCTGTGTAGCTTTGCTTGGCAGTAGTTATGTAAGCAAAAACAATTTCTGCAGCTTTTCTGATTTGCTTGATTGGTTGTAAGTGTTTCTCATGAACCAGGCAGCACGTCAGAGTCATTTATGAGCCACAATACATTAAAGATTGTCACAGCCCCAGGATGCCACCTTTGTTAGATAATAGAAGCTTGGGAAGTCATAGCTGTTCAGAATCTGGTTTGCTGGGTTCCAAGCGAAATACATTTTCTCATCAATGAAAAACAGATCCAGAGCTGGGGAGATGGCTCCGTAGATAAGAGCACTTGTCATGCAAGTGTGAGGACCTGTTTGAATTTTCAGGACCCAGCTAATAGATGGGCATGCGGCATCGCACAAACATCTGTAACCTCATCGGTCCTATGGGTAGATGAGAGACAGAGACCAGAATATCCTCAGAAGCTTGCCGGGCAGAGCGCAGGCAAGCACAGCAGAAATGAACAGTGAAGAGAACATGTCTCAAATAAATGGCTGACGTCTGAGATCCTTCTCTGACTTCTACATGCAGGTTATGACTTGCATATGCCCACATTCATACACATGGATTCGAATGTATACACACATAAATTAATATAAAAACCATGTTTAAAATGCGGCTAACAGTGGAGCTGTCTGAGATCAGAAAGCCTTTGTGAACTTGACCATCAGAGTTCGGGGTGCCTCACCAGAAGCTAGACCTCCCCTAGGAAAACTGGTTTATAATTTTCAAGGCGAGGATTACCCTCTAAGAAAAATAAGGTTAAGCCCAACTATTCTGGAGCATTCTGTCATGGGTTCTAGAGATGATCTTGTCTAAGAAATTGATGTGGGCCCATCGCACCCACACTTCCATCCCCAGCCCCCAGCAGACATATATTTTCCCTCAAGCTAAGCCACATATAATGTTCCATAAGGCAAAAGTACTCAGAACTGTCCATCTCCTGTCCCTAGTTTCTAACTGGAAGGCAGATTCATTCCCCATAGATGAGACTGAGTCTTATTCTTACATTGCTATCTCCCTATGCCTCTGTCCTTTTTCTGCCTCTGCATCGCTCTAACCCACCTTTCTTTCCCTCACACTGCATCTTATTTTACCACTTCATGAGAAAAATTGCGAACACAGAAAATGCCTCAAAATTATCTGTTGGGTGTCCATGTCCTCCTCTTATTCCTCTCTTCTGTCTTTTCTTGCCTTCCTGCCAGTCAAACTCCAGAGGCCACTGCGGAAGCTACTGCAGGTTGGCCAGCTGGCCAACAATGAACTGAGCTGCCCTTTTGCTCACAATCATCGCCTCAGAACATCCTGCCCCTAGTTTTCTTCGCGGGTCATGCACGTCCCTCTGTCCACAATGCCCACAAATCAATTAGCTGCAGGCAGTCATGCTTTGTGGCTCCTCTCTGTTCCCACAGATGGCAGCTCACTAATCATATGAGGTGCCTGCCTAGAGAGGGCAGACCAATTGGGTATGATCATGGCAGAGGAGGAAGCTGCAGCATTCTTTGGGAACTCATCAGCCCCAGAAGGTCTTGGCTTCCCTTCATGTAAATGGCTGGTGTCTGGGTCAGGCATTCAGCTGAAACCAAGACCAGTAGTACTCAAGGTCTCCTATGACCACATACCTCTCCTCTCATCCCTCAAGATCCTCCCTCTGCTCCTCTAAGCACTGCTCATTTGAGCTCCCAAAGTCCTCCTAACATGTGGATAGGTGACATGTTTGGGAGAGATTCATGAGCATGGCTCTCCAGAGACCAGGGGCAGCAGAATTTTTTTTCTTATTCATCCATTATTCCGCAGACATTTCTAGACTCTATATATGTAATCTCATCTCATTTTATGAAATAGGTATTATTATCTTCGTTTTACTGAGCAGAACACTGAGACTTTTGGGTTTGTGAGAGTGTGGGGGGGGGGGGGAACAAGACCTAGACCATACACTCCAGGTTTCACTTTGTTTCCATGGGCACCTAAAACTGGCCCATTACCTCCTTGGCTGCAAGGGAGATTTGTCAAATAATGGCACCAAAACCAAGGGTGGTGAGAAATAAAGACTCTTGCCTTGAGCCAGAAAAAGGAGGGTCAAAGGAAAAGCAGGCTTGTTTCAAGCCTGGCACAGTGAACCAGAAAACAATTTCCATCAACAAGGATGTTACATCATGTTAAGGGAAACCAGACAGTAAACAAGTCATTATGGTACACATGAGAGGACTCATAGGAAAGGACATATGCAGGGAATAAGGAATTCTGGGAAGGGATAGAGTGGAGGTTGTAAATAAAAATAAGATGAAGTTTGTGAAATCTTGAAATTATTACGAAGAAGGCCATTCTGGGGTCATGTAGGTGGCAGCCATGATGTAGTCCCAATTCAGCATGGGGAGAAAGGACAAAGGTGGTAGAAGAGAGGGTAGAACAGAGCTGGCAAGGACAGTGATGGGAAGAGAAGAATTCTGGAAGCAAAGGGGGCAACATTGCATAGGGTCATGTGGCCAGTGGAAGTGGGTAAACTTTTACACTGAATGTGTTACAGATCATTGGGGGAATTCCAAGCAGGACAGTGTTGCAATTGGTCAGGGTTCAGTAGGATACTTGGCTGCTGGGTTAAGGACACTCTTGAAGGGATGTGGCAGTTTGGGTGCTGAGTCTTCCAGGTGAGAGATGATGTCAGCATCCACAAGGTATGAGTGGTAGAAATGGCTAGATGGTGGGCTTGAGTGATGTGAGTGGTAACTGTGGTACCCTGAGTGATCTTTCTGGATCAGTAACTAATCCCTGAATGCTCCTCAGAAGGCAAGACCCTCAGAAAGTCAGAAGAATTTTTCCCCATGTACCTTGGAAGGAGCCTCATTTGGAAGAACTGGAGATAGTTGTGTGCTTCCTGCCATGAGGCACAGTTTTGTATACATTTGTCCCTGAGGGCAGGACCCTTGTCTGCTGTATTTCCCCAGCTAGTGTCTATTTCAGGTCCCAGCATACTGTAGGTGATGGTGGGTTGGTGACATGAGCGCATGGGATCTAGGAGCTCTATCTGAGTTTATATGCTTAGCTTTGAGACATGGCATCACCACAGATTGGGATGGAGAGGACATGAGTTGGATTCCTGGCCCTCCTGTGTGCCTGCCATATGTATCCAAGTTCTATTTACACACTTATAAAGACAACATTTGGTTTTTGCCTTTGTCAAAAATCAGATGACCATAGGTATGTGGGTTTATTTCTGGTCTTTGATTCAATTCCATTGATCAACCTGTCTGTTTCTATACCAATACCATGCAGTTTTTATTTTATTATTGCTCTGTGGCACAGGTTGAAATCAGGGATGGTGATACTTCCGGAAGTACAGGATTTTATTGTACAGGATTATTTTAGCTATCCTGGGTTTTTTTGTTTTTCCATATGAAGTTGAGAATTGTCCTTTCAAGGTCTGTAAAGAATTGTGTTGGAATTTTTATGGGAATTATATTGAATCTGTAGATTGTGTTTGGTAAGATGACTCTTTTTTTACTATGTTAATCCTACCTATCCATGAGTATTGGAAATCTTTCCATCTTCTGATATCTTCTTCAATTTCTTTGTTCAGAAACTTGAAGTTCTTGTCATACAGGTCTTTCACCTGTATGATTATAGTTACACCAAGATATTTTATATTATTTGTGACTATTTTAAAGGGTGTTGTTTCCCTAATTTCTTTCTTAGGCCATTCATTATTTATATAAAGGAGGGCTACTGACTCCCAGTGGAACGATAAGGACACCAAACTACCCACAAAGCCTTCCACCCAAAATGTGTCCTGCCTACAACATGTACAGGGACAAAGATCAAGCAGAAACTGAGTGAATGTCCAGCCAATGATTGCCCCAACTTGAGACTCATTCCATGGTCAAGAACCAAACCCTGACACTAATAATGATACTTTGTGCTTGCAGACAGGAAACTAGCATAACTGTCGTCTGAGAGGCTCCACCCAGCAGGTGATGAAAACAGATGCAGAGACCCATAGCCAAACTTTAGGCAGAGCCTGAGGAGTCTTGTAGAAGAGTTATAGGAAGGAGTAAGGAACCCATACAGGATAGAAACTCCATGAGAAGACCGATAGAGTCAACTAACCTGAACCCTTGGGAGCCCCCAAAGACTGAATCACCAACCAAAGAGCATACATTGGGCTGGACCTAGCCACCACTCGTATGCAGTAGATGTGCAGCTTGGTTTTCATGCAGGTCCTCCTACAACTAGAGCAGGGGCTGTCCCTGACTCTGTTGTCTGCCTGTGGATCATGTTCCCCTAACTGCACTCCCTTGTCTAGCCTCAGTGAGAGATGATGTGCCTAATCCTATAGCGACTTGATGTGTCAGGGTTGATTGGTACTCAGGGGAAGTCTCCATCTTCTCAGAGGAGAGGAGGAGGAGAGGGCTATGTGAGGTGTGTGAGGGGAAGTACTGGGAGGGGGGTGTGATTGGGATACAAAGTTAATTAATTAATCAATTAATTAATGGAAAAATTCAACATTGGAACATTTAAATAATGATTTGGTAATCCTTGCTCAGAGAAAGCTTCCTGGCTACTCCAAATGGTCCCCTCCCCACTCCATTACTCCCACCTTAGTCCACCATAACACCTGCCAGTACCTGAAAACACTTTAATTTTATACTGTGATGTCACTTCCCCACAGCTGAAGCCCCATGCAGGCAGAGGCATGTGCGTTGCCTTGTTTACCATTAAGCCCAGGTTCTTGTTCTGCCTAGCACTTGTGGAAGTCCTACACATGCGTTCATGCGTCAGTGAGAACTGGGACTTCCCCATTCACACACAGACAAGAAGGGAAAACTACTGGTCTAGGCTAAGTGTGCCATGTTCGGGCTCAGTGCTAACTCCTCCCAAAGCAAACTGCTTATTGCAGGTTTTGTTATGTTTTAATTGGGATCTTCTTCAAAGGGACAAATCTTAACGACTTAATGTAAGATAATTCCAGGTGTGCTGTCCCAGCTGTAGACTTCACCTGTGGCTGTCTGTCTCCTAGCAACCTCATTGGGAGCCCAGTAGTACAGGAGAGAGGTGATAGTGCCAGTGGGCAGACCAAATGACAGAGATAGGAAAGAGGATGGGCATTGGAGCTCTTTTTCAGATTGTGGGGTGGTGGAATTAAACACCCCAGTTTAGACATTCTCTAGGTAGGATATCCTCTGTGAGCCTTATTTCTACAACTCAGGAGCCTCGAGAGCCCATCACCCTCTGAAGGACCTTTCTGTGCCGTTTGTGAATCCATGCCCCCCGTTAAGCATTTGACACATATCACTTCCTCTTCTCCCCATTTAGGCTCTGGGGTAGAGTTGGAGTCATTTTCATTTTGTATGTAAGGAAGCTGAGGCATGTAGAGGATACGTAACATTACCGCATCAGTCAGCCTGTGACTACTATAATACAGTCCCTTGCATGTGTACTCTAGGTGGCTTAGACCAAGGAAATGTAAGGTACTAGAACCTGAGAAGTCTGAGGTCAGTGTGTAGCTCCTTCTGCTTCTGGTGACCTCTTCCTGCGCTCTGGGTGGCTACCTTCTCAGTCTTTCTTGTAACCTTTTCTTAGAAATCCACCACTCCCACCATCAGCGTTCAACCCACAAGACCTCATCTAACTCTGCCTCCAAAGTCCATCATCTCTCAAGCCATCACATTGGGTGTTGATGGAATTTGGGAATATGGGGGGGGGGGCTTGCACATCGAATCTCTCTCAGTCCTACTCCTAGCAAGTAACAAAGCCAAGGCTTAAGTCCCATCATCAGCGGGCTCCCTGATGTGGGTGCTTGGAATCCTATTCAAGCCCTACACCAATGCAGGGGATTCCACAAGGGCTGGAAGGGCTGTCCAGGGGCAGCCCTTGGTGTCAGAGTACAGCTGCCATGAACTCAGACACTAGGAGAGTATTGCTCACCACTGTATCCTCAACAAAATCATCGGACCGGAGATATTTAATAAATACAAAGTCTACAAATGGATAGGTGATTCTGATAATGACTGATGACTGTATTTGGATATGAAAAGGTTTAGATGGTGGCTGTGTTCACATGTCCTGGGTCCCTTGATGTTGGTCAAGGCAGGTGAGCATAAGGGTAGTCATTAATGATATATAGCTTGCCATGGTGGTACCTGTTCATAATCCCAGCACTTGGGAGGCTGAGGCAAAGAGGGCTGGAAACTCAAGGCCCGCCTGAGACCTAATGTCCTCGGTCTACATAGTAAGACCTTGTCACAAAACCCAAATAAAACCCTTTTTGCATCTTTGAGCCCATTACAACCTCACAAGAATGCATTTTTCTTCTCATAGGTGATGGGGACTGAGAGCTACGCGTATGAGACTCACCTCTGAATCAGTACACGTTGCTCGAGTTCACTGTGTGTAGTGATAGCTGTTGTCAGGAGAAGGGCAAAGCATTTTCCTGAAGTTTAGAGTCACTTCAATAATGGAGTAATCCAAAGAAAGTTGGACTTTTTCATTGGGAATGTCTCTTTGTGACTTCTCTTACATCATTAATGCTAAGACCAGGTGGTCATAGTGCTGTGGGGGAATAATCTGCTTTTCTCTCAAATGCATGAAGTCATGTTATTACCCCCGCACACACATTCCTGCCCCACTAGAAAAAAAGCCAAGAAACTACATTTCATCAAATTTCTGGATGACGGAAGTGGGATTCTGCCACACTGACTAGCGCAGGTTTCTTCTATAAGCCTCTACCAATTCAGCCCATTGGAAAGTCACAGACAGACTCTATTAAAATCCAGTTTGTGCTTACTTGGAATGGTTATTGAGATGTGATTGTCACAAAGATGTCTTATTAAGTTCCTGCTATTTGCAAGGAACTCAACAACAAGTGAAATGGGTGCTAATTTTGCCCTTTTACATGGAAGGCAGTGTGGTTTAGAGAGATGAGCTAACCTGAACTCACAGCTTATAAATTCTAAAACACAAATGTCAACCCTTGCCTTTGGCTCTCCAATGTTACTTTCTTTATGTATCCATGTTATGAATATAAAACTACCCAGTGATTGAAAGATGAAAACTTGGTGGTGGTGATGGTGATGGTACTACTGCTGCTGGTGGTGATAGTGTTTGTCTGTAGCATTCGCTCGAGAGTGCATGAGTGTGTGTGTGTGTGTGTGTGTGTGTGCACCACAGCACATAAGTGAAGGTCAAAGGAAAAATCTCAGATTTTGGTCTTCAGTCTACCTTGTTTGAGATTGGGTATCTTGTTATTTTTCAACCGTGTGTGCCAGGCTGGCTGGCCCTCAAGCCTCTAGGGATTCTCTTGTGTCCCTATAACAACATATGCATAGGCTACATGTTCAAGTTTGTGTGAGCCCTTGAGATTCAACCTCAGTCCTCATATTGGAGCAGAAGTGCTTTACCCACTAAGCCATCTCCCCAACTCTAAAAGATAGAGCGTCGTAATACATCAGACCATTGTTTTTCTTCTGATTATAGAAATAACACAAAGAAAAATGTGTTTTCCAAATTGCCAGGGCTTTGAGGATGTGAATTCTTATTAATAACCAGATAGCAATAGTATGGAATTTAATGACACTAATACTATGACAAGGGTTGAGAGGAGGTAGGAATGTAAATGAGCGTGAGAGCAGAGCATAGCACATTTGTTGTACTGCATGTAAACACAGAGAAGCAAAGCCTGGGAACAATGGATATCCATTGAGAAAAAAACCCATGGTATTAGAGAAGAATGAAACAAAGAAAACAACATCCCTGTTTCTTGGCTGTGCTCCCGCCCCTTTGGGTTCAGAAAATGGAATTGAGACACACCAAAGGGGATGGGTAAAGACTTGGAACAATGAATACTCGTTACCAGCATCAGCTGGGTATCTTGTTAGTGTTGACCTGATGCATTGCTAGTGCGCTGCAGTTAGAGCAGTAATTACAGTAAATAGAACCCATTTGAAATCCTCAAGCAAATATGAGCAGGCAAGAAAGATGAGCTGAAAAAAAAGCCATTACCCTTTGGAAGTTGTGGAAGCTTCGAATGGCAGTGATTTCTACGGTGGATTGCGCCTGACTAGGAAGCTGCAGTGTGAATGAATCTATCTCCTGCTCTCAAGTGTGTTTAGATGGTAAATAAAATAAATTACCTACCCATTCCAGCCATGTGCAGTGTCCTGGAATATTTGTCTTGGTAATTTAAGTAGAAAATGTAGGTAGAATTGAGAAGGTCTCTCTCTCTCTCTCTCTCTCTCTCTCTCTCTCTCTCTCTCTCTCTCTCTCGGGTTGCTTGGGTTCTTAGTAACACAAAATATTGTCATTCTGAAAAAGTAAAAAAGAAGGGCTGAGGGAGAGTGGGAGAAGGTAGGTTTCACAGGCGGTGGGACCGCACCTGTATATGTTGTGTGCATGTGTATGGAAACCAGGGGCCAACCTCTAGTGTGGTTGGCTTGAACTTCAACACATAGGCTGTGCTGGCTGACAGTAAATCCCAGGGATCCACCTGTCCCTGACTCCCAAGAGCTGGGATTACAAGCATTTGTCACCATGCTTAGCTTCCTATGCAGATTCTGAGGATCCAACTTATGTCATCATGCTTGCATAGTGAGCACTTTCCCAATGGACACATCTCTGCAACCCAGGGATAGGTTTAATTTGTGAAGACTGCTACCCCAGACCACCATGTCTGGGTGCTCACAGTCTTTTGGGAGGGTGTCCATTCCCTCTGCTTAAGAGTTCCAGCCCCTTTCCCAGCTCAGCCAGAGCAGTGGAGGGACTAAGGAGACCTTTCTCCCTGTCTTTAGCTTAGGCCTGTTTCTGTTCAAGCCCAGGCCAGACTTCCCTCTCTGGCTTCTTTAATTCATCTCCCCACCTCCAGTGAAAGGATGTCTCCCCCTCCTCTAGCTTCTAGTGTCTTGTCCTCATGCTCTGAGCAACCCCCTGTTACCCCCATGTGGATAGTGATTGAAAACTTAAGAGTTACTGAGTGTGGAAACTGGAAGACTTAGTAAGAATATAAACACACACACACACACACACACACACACTCATCCAACAATAGTTATTAAGTGGAAGCTCTGGGCCAGGCATGATCTTCAGCCTGGTTGAAGACCCGTTTAATTCCTTGTGGGAGCTGAGATGCCTCATGGATAGCATGTTTTAAAGTAGAAGACAACAGAAAAGTAAAAACACTAAAAGCAGCATGTCTGGGAGCATAGCTGGGAGCTATGTGAGATGCTCAAGGTGTCACCTGGTGATTTGTGCCACTGAGTCACCCAACCCCATAGACCCGGCCGAGGCACCAAAGAGCACCAGCCTTGGGGGACTGCCGTGCCTTACTTTTCACCTTCACCCAATGGCCCCAGTTGGCTGGCCTTCAGCATCCTTTTCTTGCGTGGTTACCAAGACAAAGGTACATTAGTGATGGTAATAATGCTAGCAGGTTTTCAGGTAGTATGGGAACCAATCAAAGCAGTCATGGAACAGATGATGTTCTGGTCTTAAGCTTTTTTTTTTTTCTGTCAGATTAACTATGCAACCTCTTCAAACCAAATGCATCTTAGTATGCACCCGTTTTGTTTTGTTTTGTTTTGTTTTGTTTTGTTTTGTTTTGTTTTGTTTTGAGACAGGGTTTCTCTGTATAGTCCTGGCTGTCCTGGAACTCACTTTGCAGACTAGGCTGGCCTTGAACTCAGAAATCCCCTGCCTCTGCCTCCCAAGTGCTGGGATTAAAGGCCTGTGTCACCACCGTCTGGCTTATGCATCCTTTCTAAAAGGGAAATCAAGGGCCTTTGAATCAAGTGCTTACATCTAAGTACCCAGCCACCTACTTCACATAGAGGGGTAAACATGGTGTGTTTTAATGTTCCTAAGGAATTATTTGATTAAAAAACAAACAATATCCCCATTTTACAGGTGAGAAACTTAGACTCTGACTGCATGTCAAAGGTCAACCTCTGGAGTCAGCAGACATGGGTGTGGGACTAAGCTCTAACTTCTATTTATGAACCCCCAGGCTGTGTCCTTTCTCATCCCTGTTCCTAGGTCTGCTCATCTGTAGAACAGGATGCCTGATTCAGCTAGCTGCTACAGGAGGAATCAGAAGAAACTGACTATCATGATTGCATAATGTCCAAAGCCAGACAGAGAAGACAGGCTAAAACAACTGATCCTCTACATCTGGGGCCAGGAGCAAGCATCCATGACTCCCTTGTCCGTAGGCCTTCACACTAAAGATGGGTCATGGTGAAGCAAGCTTTAGTTATGCTCGTGTGAGGAGTTGGAAGGGCCAAGGCCTCAGGAATCCAAGGGTAAAGCCACCAAACCGTGGAGACACACTCTGAATGGCAAGGACAATGAAGCAGGTGGAACCTAATCCTCAGACACTGCACAAACAGCCCCAAAGGTCCAGTTCAGACCAAGGACAGGAAGGGAAGGATCACTTTGTACAGTGCTTCAGGGCTAGAGTGTGGGGGGGGGGATAGCCATGGGGGAGGTGGCCACAGGGGGGGAGGGGAGAAGGGAAGTGCTGTAGCAGAATGGGAAAGGCTGAGGATAATCTCGAGGTGGAATTCATGTGACTCGAAACTGGCGTTCTGACCCTGGAGATGGGTCCTGGAGCACAGCTGCTCAGCTGTTTAGGGATTTGAAATTTCCCAGAGATCTGTGACTAACCTCATTCTGGGAGAGATTGGGTTCAGTGACTTGGAGTGCAGCCTGAGCACTGGAATCTAAGTGTTTTTCAAGTGGTTCTTGTTATGGAGTGAGGGCTCAGAGTCCCCAGCCTTGATGCTTGTCTTGGAGCCCCTGAGCTTGCAACTTCCAGGCATGCAAGGGTCTTACAGAAAGGCCAGACATCTGTGGATTCCCATTTCCATTGCTTTCCAGCCATGCACAGCCACTCCCTGTTCCTTCTCTCTGTATCTCTTCCTATCCTTCCAAACCCACTCCCAAATCCTACATCATCCTGTGCCTTTGGCCAGGAGGCCTTGGCTCCATATTCCTCCAGCTTCCTCCTCCATGAGGCATTCTGTCCTTTATATCACTGTTCAGCCTCTACAAAATTCCTAAAAGCTCTCCTCTTGCCATGGGATATGAAAGGTGCATATTCCTTTGATGATCATAGGTTGACTCAAAGGTTCTGGGCTTTCCCATACATAAATGGAAGGAATGGATCTGCCTAGCACCACTGTAGTAAGATTAAGTGTGTGTGTGTGTGTGTGTGTGTGTGTGTGTGTGTGTGTGTGTGTGGTGAAAGCTTTAGGCACCCCTGGCACCCAGAAGGACCTTGAGAACATCAGCTGTTCCAGGACACAGAAGGAAAGTGGGTGTGACCAGGTGAGAATGTCATGATGAGGGGACCGTGGCTGTAAGTAGGGGGATAATGAGTGTCAAGGCTTTAATGTGGTGACAGAAGAAGCAACTGTGTATGCTGTGACAGCTGCAGAGGGGGTCCACTGTGCAGTGTGACATTCTGTTTAAGGAATGCTGACATTCCACCCTGGCTCAGTCTAGCCATCCTCAAGAATATCACATTACACTGGGTGGTGCGTGTGTGTGTGTGTGTGTGTGTGTGTGTGTGTGTGTGTGTGTCTGGCCAACAGGAACTGGGGGGTCCCTGAGGCTCACAGTTGTCTTTATTGCTTTCTCTAGACCAGCCCCCCCCAGACTCTAACAGAAGAATGCCCCCCCGCCCACCACCACCCAAGCCTCATCCCCTGACTCTACATCCTGGAGCTCCTGAGCCTCAGAGCAGAGGATCAAGGCTGGTGATGGAGAACAGAGCCCGATGCCCATTTATTGGAAGGCATTTTCCTCCTCAATATCTTCAGGAGAGGTGGACCGGCAAAGCGACATTCCCGTAGAAATAATTTTTCAATTTCTTATAATAGGACATAAAAGTCGGCCCAGGGAAATTGATTCCGTTCGGTGCTCCCTTTGTAGGACACTTTATCTTCCATTGCGGCCTCTGAATTTCAGCAATTTCTAAAGCCTGAGGAAGTCTCGCTTAATGTTTTTTTTTTTTTTTTTTTTCTTTTTTGCCACCCTGGCAGAAGGCTTTTGTAGCTCAGCTGAATGTCTCTGCTGACCTGTCACTTCCTCACACTGTGGCCTGTGGGCCTGCCTCAGGGTTGAAGGGGCCACCCCACCCATACCCCCACCTGGTAGCAGATTGCTCACCTCCCCAAAGTTTTCCTCCAATGCAGTTTAGTCTCAGCCTTCCCTCTTCCCTGCCACCTCTTGCCCCTCCCTTTCTCTTTCTCTTTTGATATTGACTTAGCCTTGGTTTTGCCTTTGCCCACACTGTCATTTCTTTCTTGTCCTGTGACTCTGTCCCCGGGTTGCAGTTACTATTTAATAACTGTGGGACCTAGCAGCTGACCTAGAAGCTGGATCTCAGCTTCTTGGTCTATAAGATGGGAATTAATAACACATACTTCAATGATCTGAGGGCTCCACATTATGTATTCAATGAGCCCTAGGGAGGGAGGAGTGTACTCAGGGGGGAGGGAGGAGTGTACTCAGGGGCTGAGAGCAAGTACTTGGCCTGTGGTCCTAGACAGGAGTCCCTGAACTTAGCCCTGGTCCCTGGAAGGAACCATGCTGTTTTCAGTATACTAGGGTGATTCACAAAAGCATAGTGTTCATCATTTTGAAGGATATTTTTTTTCCTGATGTATTACTGAGTTTGGGCTCTATGACAGTGCTTGGCTGAAGAAGGAATAGGCCTCCTGTCCTGTTTATAGATGAGAAGGTGAAGCCCTGGCCACACTTGGGTCAAGGAGGCATGTACACAGACACCTGGGTCAAGTGGGCGCTGAGCCTGATGTTCCTTATTCTCTGCATCTGGAGTATAATAGCATCAGTAGTTAGGCCTACCCACCTCTCTCCTACATACTCTAGGAAAAAATTAGAATAAGATCTTTCTCAGCTCTATTGCTGAGACTTGAGAGGGGGTCTGGAGCCTTAGGTCTGTGGAGAGATCCTCTTCAGAGTCTCTGACTTGTACACCAGCTTTGTTCTACAGCTAATTTAAGTGTTCCAACATGCACAGTCAGAAGTGACTCAGCTGGCTAGTGTTTTTCTGCAGAGCTCCAGGAGGAAGCTACATGACAAGCATTACTTCCCCAAGGTCCAGCTGGGACTCGAACCCAGGTCTGGGCTAAGATTTTAGGTATCTTGGATGTAGGGAAGCTAAGTGTGCCTAGGCAAATTTCATTGAGCAAGTTTAGAATTCACTGGGCCACATTCCAGGAGGATTTTTTTTTTTTTTGGCTGCATGTTTTATTTGAGATAGTTTAGATTGCTTCCACATGAATTTAAGGCTAGGGCCAGAGCCTTTGGAAAAAGAAGTCGGTAGGTAGAAGTTGCCTTTCTACCCATGCAGCTGCCGCTGAGGAGAGGGAAGGGCTGGCTGCAAACCCCTTTGGGTTTTTGGCAACCAAATCTCTTGCTGGGGGTGCTGTGAAGGGAATTCCACCTCCTGCCATCGGGGTGGCAGTCAGAGGCCATCCCATTCCTAGGATTAGATAACCCTCTTATATCCAGGCACTGACCTGGAGCTGAACTCAAGCTGATAGCAGCTGTTGTTCACAAGGAAAAATGTGCCTCCAAAGAATCTGGAATCTCAAATGTAGTGGCTCTTTTTTTTTTTTTTTTTTTTGTCTGTGGCTGAGGGTGTGGGAACTTCTATTAATCTTCTTATGATCAGAAAGTCCTGCATCTGATTAATGGATTCAGTCATTCATCCCACACACATCTTTAAGCATCTGCTCTGAGCAAGCCCTGTTTTGTACTATAGGAATGCAGAAGAAAACACAAGATGGCACCCCTAGCCCAACCCCCACCACACACACACACACACACACACACACACATCACTCCCACCAGAATCGCAGTCTATGGAAGGGACATTTGGGAGGCAGGTTATCACAGTTTCTCTGTCATATCATTTCCTTCCGAGACTCAGTGGGTCCTTTGCAATTTCTCATAGTCAGATAAACAAGGAGGAGGAGAGAAGATCCTTCTGGAATTCATGTGGGGTTGGCTACAGATGGAGCTGTGAGAGCCAGTTGGTTCCTGTGCTTATCACCTCTGGAACGAGGGTAACAGTTATCTACTCTGATCTTGTCCTGAACGGGATCTTGGGTGTCACAGAACACTGACCTACCTACTCAAGCTATAGTAGAAAGAGGAAGGCCTGTAGTGCCACAGTTGGGGGATCCAAAGACAAGAACCCCATTGCAGCAGAGCCTAACAGAGAGCCCGGAAAGGGCTGTGGGGCACTGAGGTATCTGCGGGTCTTTCTCTGTGTGGCTACTCGGCTCTGCCTACCTCCAAAAAGCTCACAGACTCACAGAGCTTTGTACTCTCTCTGTCCTTCTCCATCCCCTACCAACCCTTGGTACCCTCTGTTACAAGCCACTGTCTAGCCCCCAGATTAAGGTCCCAAGCATCAGAGGAGGAGCCTAATCAAGACAAACCAAGACTCCTGAACAGTTAAGGGGTTGTCCCCTCCAAGGCACAAGTACCAAATCTGTTCTAATCATCCCTGATTACAGTGGGATGTGATCACATGATACAAATATCCCTGGGCTCTACATGCAATAGTCTCTAGTAGGATGTGATATTGACATATCCACCTTGGACTTGCTCCTCCCGGACTGCCTGGACCAGTTCAATGAGTTTTTTTATTTGCTTTGTTTTGGTTCTCTTTTTCTCTTATTTCTAAGAACCAACCAGGCTGATTTCCTGTGCACAGCAAGATTAACTAAATGACTACTGTTTCCAGGATGCCTTAAACTGGAAGGTACTCTGTAGATGTGAGGTATGGGAGAATGTCAGGCGGAGTACTGATGAACGTAAACATTGCAAAGGCTGGCTGGGCTGGCTTTAAGCCAGTAGCTTTAATCAGGAATGATTTAGCTTGGTAACTTACCTCTTTTCCCTCAGCTGTTGCCTTTCCCAGGGGCCTGAGGAGACTGGGCCTTGAATGTGAATCCTTCAAAGTAGCTCCATGCTGTGTCCCTGGGTGGGGCCCGGTCTCAGCCTTAGAAAGTATAGTTTGTTTCATCCTTCTGGGCAGCATGGACTCTGTGCACACTGGTCTATCTCAGTACCTAGGAGTTAGCGGGCAGCCAGGAGCAGGAGTGATAGCCAGGGAGCTGTGTCTGTGGGGAAGATCACAAACATGGTGCAGCCCTACTGGGTCTGAATTTTCCCATATCTTACATCATTGCATCTTCATTGCAATGTCATTAAAAAAAAAAAAAAAAAAAAAAAAAAGGGACATTTTCATCCCTATTTTACAGGTGGGAGTAATAAGGTTCAGAATGATTAAGTAATTGATCCAAAGCAATAAACAATAAATGGGGAGTCTCTTGGCTCCCACTGCATTGTAGTAAGAACTTATAAACATACAATTAGCAATTCTTTCTAACTACTTAGAGCTCTCTCTTTTGGTGTGCAAATGAGACTTTGCCAGACTAAGTCTCCACCTGACTCTACTTACACAGACACACAGACTGAAGGGAGCTGGCCTCATAAGTGAAATCTGCCCTCCTCTGACTTTGGTGCTCATAGAGGCCCATTAGAAACGCTCTACAGAGGATCTACAGTCTTCAATCCTGATTTCAAGCTTTGCCTTTCCACTGGGGCTGGATGGGAGGTAGTGGTGCCAATTCTTGGCTTGGACAGGGTGAAAAGATGGAGTTGTTTCTTGGTTTCTGTCTTCCTTGCAACACTAATCAACCTGCTTTGTAGCAAACCAGGGGTTTCCTAGCAACATCCAATGATGTAGGAGAGTGGCATCTATTTTGAATCTTCCCAAAGTGACCTGTTGACTCTCTTTGAGCATGGCTGCTATTGCCTTAGACAAGTGGCCTGGCTGACAGGGTTCTGCTGCAGGGCTACCCTGAAAGGTACCTCCATTCTGAAAATGGACTCCTTCCTTTTCTCATTCCTGCCCTTCTCATATCCTCCAGACATTATCTGTTGCCCACTGTGCCAGAACCGGTACCTTCTACAGGCATCTTGCAGAGAAGAATCAGGCCCAGTTCATTGGGTAGGAAAGAACATTTTATACCAAGTCTTGTGATAAATAAGGAAGAAAATCAAGGTTGAAGTTTTCAGAAATATTGTTCTAAAAAGTCCTACGTTGAACAGGACTTTGACACATCAATAGGAGTTATCTAGGGCAAGAAAGAATGCCCTTGTCAGAGGGCATAGCATGTGTCAATACTCTAAAGGCAGAAAACCCACAGAGGAAAGTGGCTAACATCACGGAGTAACCCAAAATATTTCTCCTTGAGATGCTATTGGGTGTTCTTCAGACAAGGGATTTTTGTCTCAAAATAAAAACTTAGGGCTCCAAGTGAGACCCCCTCAAAGCTGCCTGTGACATGTTAACTTTTATACAGTTCTCCAGGATCATGAAACGTTTTATGATGTTTCCTAAGTTGCCTCATGTCCTAGGACATTAAGACCAACCCTGGCCTATCCAATAAGGTTATTTCCTAGAGACGCTTCTAGACTGGAAGGCCTAAACTGAGGGTGGTGTTTGCCCTGAGATGGTGAGAGCTATGAGCACATGTAAACAGGTACAGAGAGCTGGCAGCACAGGAGCTGGATGTAGTATGGGCCACTGTTTAGAGTCCTTGTCATGGATTTGAGTATGAGCACCTCTTATTACCTGAGACAGCTTAGGGGACTCAGGATCAACACACAACAATCACAAAGACCCTGTTGGGTGACAGCCTGGTGTCAGTGGCTCATGCCCTTAATCGCTTGGG
Organism: Mus pahari; assembly: GCF_900095145.1. NCBI lineage: Eukaryota > Metazoa > Chordata > Mammalia > Rodentia > Muridae > Mus > Mus pahari. The sequence continues at coordinate 67,165,014 of NC_034590.1, forward strand.
AAACAAAAGGAGGTGGATTTCTGAGTTTGAGGTCAGCCTGGTCTACAGAGTGAGTTTCAGAACAGTCAGGACTATACAGAAAAACCCTGTCTCAAACAAACAAACAAACAAACAAACAAACTCTGTTGGGTGTCCAGACAGGCTCTCACTGGCCTAGACGAGTTTCCCGAATGTGACACCACAGTAGATTTAGCAGTTCTTTGTTTTCAAATGTCCAGGTTTTGTTCTCTGATTTTGGCAACTGGACTGGTTGGGGTAGTTTTCCTGTCCACCCTCTGCTTCTCTGTCTAGCCGAGCTACATATTCAGTGCTATTCGTCTACACGACTTTGATGTGTCCAGGACTGCAGAAACTGGGGACCGATCATTCTCTATGCTGAGAAGAAAGTGTCACCAGATATCAGATCAAACACAGTATTCTAAGCAATGGTCCTTTTCAAAGAAAAAGGAAACTTAACAGATACAAATGAGAAAGCCCAGGAGGCAGAAGAAAACTCCAGAGCCAGAGGGTTAAGATCTTACACACCAGCCTTCCTGCTCACAGGCCAGATGAACACAGACAAGCCCACTGGATGCTCTGAGCTTTAACTTTTTTTGGAGGAAAATGCAAGACGTAAAAGAGATTTTTGAAATGTGCCCATTTTTTTCATCTCATAAAATCAGCACCACTGATATTAGGAATGGTTTCTTTTTTTTCTTTTTCTTTTCCTTCCTTAGTTCTTTAAACCCAACACTCAAGAACAGGCATGGTTTAGTACCAACAGCTGTGAAAACAATTTTCACGGTTTCAGTTGAAAAGTTGAAAAGTTGTTTGCGGGGCCAGAAGAGCTGCTGTGAGCAGAAGCTCTCTAAGAGGAGAGATCACCACATCAAAGAGGAATCCCTCCCAGCCACAGGCTGTCCAGTCTCTCTTCAAAGATCATCCCCCATTCAGAGTCATGGCCATACTGCTCTGTGTTCATTTTAGACAACAATGGCCTGGAAACCAAGTATATGAAGGTCAGATGAAAATGCCTTGGAATTTTTGCCTGCAAAAGATGATGGACAGTGATATGGTAGCCAAGAAACTTGTGACCTTTAGTAACGACAGCTTCGTCTGGTGCACGGTATTTTCTGTGTAAGCAGTTGTTTGGATGGATGGATGGATGGATGGATGGATGGATGGATGGATGGATGGATGATGGATAGGCAGGCCTTTTGTGGAGTCGCATCTCTATCGCTTGCCAATCTTGACTTTGGGGGCAGTGTCCAGCCTTCCTGCTGTCAGCTGCAGATGGGAGGAGGGAAGCCCAGTGCGCATGCGTGCGTGCAGTGTGCGTGTGCGCTCCGGGAAGGAGTCAGTGGGATAAGAAGTATGCAATGTTGACCACTAAGATTCCTACCCTGGGAGATACTTGTGAAATTCTCTGCTATATTCTTTTGTCGCCCTTGGCTGTGACCTCTGTCCTCATCATTAAGTTCTAGGATCTCCTAGACTCCAAATACACCATCCTTATCCACTGGGGGAACACAAAAGGCAGCCCAACATGGTGGTGGACTCCTCGCGCTTCTCGTATTGGGTTATCTAGGGGCATGCTCCATTTCTGCTCATTTCTAGCTTACCAGTTTCTCAACCTTTCTGGTCTTGGTTTTTACTATAAGATGAGGCTAGTTGTCAAAACATTTGAGGGTGTGTCTGGCACTGAGGAAACATGATTTGTGGTCAGCTATGCCTGCTGTGTCAGGGTTTCTATTGCTGTGATAAAATATGACAAAAAGCAGCCTGGGGTGGGGCATGCGCAAAGGGGACTATTGCAGCATAGTTTCAGTGTAGTCCTTCATGAAGGGAAGTCCGGACAGGAACTTAAGGCAGGAACCTGAGGGCAGTAACTGAAGCAAAGGCCGTGAAGAGGGCTACTTGTTGGTATGCGCCTTATGTCTTGCTTTCTTATATAATGCAGTGTGCCCAGTGGTGACACTTCCCCATGGGCTGGACCCACCTCCATCAATCATTTATCAAGAAAATGAACTACAATTAGTAAAGAAAACACACGGGCTGGTGAGATGGCTCAGTGGGTAACAGCACCCGACTGCTCTTCCGAAGGTCCGGAGTTCAAATCCCAGCAACCACATGGTGGCTCATAACCATCCGTAACAAGATCTGACGCCCGCTTCTGGAGTGTCTGAAGACAGCTACAGTGTAGTTACATATAATAAATAAATAAATAAATAAATCTTAAAAAAAAAAAGAAAGAAAGAAAAGAAAACACATAACAGACTTACCTACTGGGAATTTGATGGAGGTATTTTCTCAACTGAAGTGTCTCTTCATGAATAACTCTAGCTCATATCAAGGTGACAAAACAAAACAAAAACAAACAAAAAATCTAGACACTTGCTTCACAGACAGAGAATTGGGCATGCCTCTGAAGTTACAGAGTGGGACGGGCAGGTAGAAGCTCAGTTCACTTTCTCAAGACTAGGACCATTGAATTTGATCTGTCCTAGAAATCAGCTCTCTAGTCCAAGGAGTGTGTCTAGAGGGAGACACTGTGAGATGCTTAACTAGGACAGCATATCACCCAAAGATCCATCATTTCTAATGATCACCCTTGATATAGAAATCTACTGGGGCTATTGGTCTCAGTGCGTCTACCTGTGACTCAGAGAGAGCAGTATCCTAGCAAAATAAAGAAATGCGTATGAAGAATGCTTTTAAGTCACAAAGTACTGGGCTGTCACTCACCCCCTGGAAAGATTTTGGTGAGTTGGTATAATGAACATTGCATTGGTCTTCAGTGGAAGGCTGGCTTCTGTGTAAAAAGCTCAGGTTGTTTGGCTTGCTTTGAAGAAGGAACGGAATAAGGTGACAGGTGCATGTCATCACCTGGCACAGGGCACTGAGCTTTGGCAAGCTTCCATATTTCTCACATTCTCTTATACAAGTCTCTTAAAACCCCAAGGCTGGACGTGACTTTCTGGCCTCTGTAGGCACTTGGCTATGACCTCTGTCCTCACTGTTAAGTTCTATAACATGAATACACCTCCCCTATCCACTGAGAGAGCACAAAAGTCAGCCCAACGAGGTAGTGACATCTTAGCTTCTGGTATTGGGTAACCTTGGGGCATGCCCCGTTTCAGTTCCTTTCTAGCTTTCTAATTCCTTGACCTTTCTGGTCTCATTTTTACTATAAAATGAGGCTAGTCGTCAATCCTGCTTTTCAGTTTATGTAGTGACTTGAAGGCATGTCTGAAACTGAGTGAGCATTCCATAGAAGGCACCTATCTATCATTTACAAAGTAAAGGGCTGTCTTGTCATGAGAATCAGTGACATCTCAGGCTGCCTGGACTCTTGCTGTGGACCTGGGCACAAAACCTGACAGAATTTGACAACACTGATTTCAAAACAGGTGCCCTTTCTGCATGAGTAACTAAGAAGTGCCAAAGCTGGACCTGGAACCAGCTACATGGTGAAGAAGAGATTGGTTCTGTAGCCCCTGCCAGAGCAACTCAACCCATGAGCCTCCCTGCTCTACAGTTCCAGGAAGCACTGTGATTTTCCAGGGCCATTTGGCTGTCTTTGGCCCCAGGATGTGAAGGAACTAATGTGTCACTTCCATTTTTATAACATCTAGATGAAACCTAATGGGATGTCTTCCCCCTTCAACACCATCCCTCTCCTGCTCAGCCTACTGATACTGTGTGCAGTAGATGTCTGAGAACAAACCATCCCTCCTTAGGAAAGAAAAGAGAGACGCTGGGATTAGTCCTTGACTGTTATTCTCCACTCCACGATCCCCTCAGTGCTCCCCACAGCTCTTTGAGAGGAGGATTCTCCTGGACTCTTATTCTCCAGGTAAGAAGAGAGAGATGCTGTCTGTTCCAATGAGCTGCTAGCTGTGGGCTACATAGCTCCTGAGTAGTCAGAATGAAGCCTAAGCTGGTACTCAAAGGACTGAGTTCCTATACCTCTGTCAGCCTGGAAAAAAATGTGTTGGCCATACAGATGAGTTATTTAAAAAATCACTTATCTGTCAGGGACAGGTCAGCCTGTCTTCATCAGGGAGTCACTGGCTATTGTGCTGACCACATATGTAGGGTGTTTCCAGGAAGGCCACCATGCTACCATCGCTTTTCCCAAACAGTGTATGTGGATCATCATTGGCCCTGGGAGACATCGCTTGACCAGCTTCAAAGGGAAGATCTGTAATTTGCCCAGTGGGCTTGGTAGGACACTGGCCACTACTATGTCCTTCATACCCTTATGGCCCTGCTGTCCCTGTTGCCCCTGCTGGGAACTGACCTACCCTTGGCTGGGGTTGAATCAGCTAATGAGCAATCATTGTAACTGCTTGGACTGGTTTGAATCCTGGATCTGGCACATATGAGGTGATGTGTTTGTCACAGGGCTCAGCATCCATGAAATGAGAAGGGCTAATGTGAGGATGCAGAAGCAGGGGTGCAAAGAGCCTCAAGTCCTTTCTCTGGAAGATGTTAGGTTATTTCCCATGAGATTCTCATGGTTCCCTTTAAAGGGAGTTCACACCACCGTTCCATTTTGCAGATGAAGGCGATCAAGCATGCATTTGTTCTCACACCTACCCCCTCACTGAATTCTGTCTGTGTGTCAAGCCAAGTGCTGGGGCAGCAGAGGGACTAAAGCTCGGGTCAGCTCCAGGGGCTCTGAGCCTCAGGACAATTGTCTTTCTCCACAACCTCCTGCCTTTCTGGAACCCAGAAGCCAGAAGCAACTGCAGGCCAGGGAGGGATTCCAGGAGTGGCTCTTTTATCCCCCCTGTCACTCTAGCCCAAACCTCTGAGGCCATCTTTGGTTTCCCTGCCCTACCCACATGCTCAGTGCCTTTCCAAGCACTGCTAAGACTGCTCCTGAACTACTGCTGTGTTGAGGTGGGCTCATGCACAGTTTGCTATGCACAGTTCTTCCCAGTTCAGCACTCAGCGTCACACTGACAGCTTGGCATTGGCCTCAGTGGGATAGTTACTATGAAAATTAGCAATCGTGGATGCTCCCAGATATTACCTGACTCTCCATTTCCCTTTCTTCCCCCTCTACCATCTCAGTCTAAGCCACTGTTACACCACACCCAGAAGGTTCTGCCCTGCCTTCTAAACACCCTACTGTCAATTCCATCACAAGGAGGAAAACTACAAACTAATTTCTGCTACCCATCCCCTTTCAGAAACATTTATGGTTCCCAGATTGCTATGGCTGAAAATCAGCCCTTGTTGAGGCCTGCACGGCATGCTCCAAGTGCCCTGTCGATACTGACCTCAGCATCAAAACTGCCTACCCTGCCTCCGACACCTAGCCTTCTACCATGCTTGGAAAAACTGACACCACAGCCAAGGCATCTGTGCTTCTGCTGACGGAGCTCTGCCCCTGAATCTTTGTGTGGCTGTCTCTGTTTACTCTCTGGGTTGTGTGCTTTCTCCTCATAACACCCAAGCACAGACAAGTCCTCCTGTCTGCTTGCCCTTCCTGCCCAAAACACCGTCTTTTACTATTTTATTACGTGTCTCTTGGTGACAGGTCCTTGGTGTCTGGGGGTGGAAATGGTGGGATTGACTAGTGTAGTGAGTATGTGGTAAGTGAATATAAAACTCACTTCTGCATGAGCAGATGATCCTGAAAAGGTTTCACCCACTGCTGATGACTAGGGCTTTGCCTCAATTTCTTTAAAGGCAACTAGCCTTGATCCAAGGAAGCATGCCTGCCCCAACTCTTGTATGCATGGTGGAGGTTGTCCTAAATTTAGATAACTTGAAATCTCTAGGCTTCAAGGACAAGAGATGTGTCGAGGGGGAGAAACACAAGTGCTTCTCTGGGAGCTGAGGATGTAGCTCTGTTGAGTACCTAGTACCTAGCATTCCTGAAGCCATGGGCCCATCCCCAGCACTGCAAAACCATGACATAACACTTACAAACCAAGTACTAGCATTCAGATAGAGATAGAGGCAAGAGGTTAAGAAATTCTAGGCCACTTTTAGCCATATACTGAATTTGATACCAGTTGAGACCAGCCTGGGCTACATGAGACCTTGCCTCTAGATAGATAGATGATAGATAGATAGATAGATAGATAGATAGATAGATAGATAGATAGATGATAGATAGATGATAGATAGATAGATGATAGATAGATAGATGATAGATAGATAGATAGATAGATAGATAATAGATAGATAGATAGATGATAGATAGATAGATGATAGATTGATAAATAGATAGATAGATGATAGATAGATAGATAGATAGATAGATAGATAGATAGATAGATAGATAGACAGATGATAGATAGATAGATAGATAATAGATAGATAGATAGATAGATAGATAGATAGATAGATAGATAGATAGATAGATGATAGATTGATAAATAAATAGATTGATTCCTCTGGCTGCATATGCTTCAGACTCTCCAGGCTTTTGAAGAACTTAGCTGCTCCTGAATGATGTCCAAGAGGCCAGGTCTAGTCAAATGTTGAATTTCCATAGTACCAGGTACTGTCTTGTCTAGGAAACAGTTTTGTAGGCACAATGATTTGTCATAGGGAACTTTCCTGTGATATTATAAACAGTCCCTGGGGCTATGGATATAACTTCATGGTAGAACACTGGCCTAGCACACATGAGGCCTTGGTTTCAATCCCCAGTACCACAGAAAGAAAAACAGACAATCTCTAGAGTCCATCTAGCCTTGACCTCTAAGTTCTTTAAAACTGGAAAAACTTTGAAGTTCCTAGGAACCTCAGTGTCGTCCATGAACCAGGGTTCAAATGGCTTTCTTTGCGACGTGCTGTTGTAGTGACTAAATGCAATATGCTCTATGAAAATGCTTACTTAGCAGGGTGCATATTACATAGGATTCAGTCATTGGAAATTTTCTTTCACGTTTCTCCAAATGTGTACAAGCACAAGTCTGTCCAAGCCACTGGGAAAATGGGCATATTCTTGAAAATGCTACGTACACAGTCTTTTCTTCCATTCGCTTCCTGTACCTCCTTTCTGTATCCTCAGAGCCTCCAACTGGGCATCCTGGAGAGAATCCCGTAGGTAGGTAAGGTAGCTGGGGAGTTTGCTATCTCAAGGACAGCAATCTTTCAGCATGAGATTCATTGACTTTGCTGGAGTCAACCAGACAGTCAGAGGCAGCCCCTGGAGAGCCAGGCTCTGTCTGCCTTTACACACGTCACGGTTCCAAGCTCTGCTCTCTGGTTGAAAACATCCCCCGTCTGAGAAGGAAGAGTGGGGTGACAGAGCGCGGCAGCCCTGAGCTGGCATTCAGAGCCTGCCACCCGCTCTTTAACTGTAGCTAACTCAATGGCCTTTCGGCACCATCTGATGGGAACACAGAGGCACTTTGCAGAACCACAGCAAGAGGAGGGATTGGGTACACAGAACAGGAAGGCGATAAGCGTCTGGCTGTCTTCTTCCCAAGTTCTGGACTACAGCAGAATTTGTGGCTAGACTTTAGGATGTGCATGACAGCTCAGGGCTTGGCTTCTAGAAAGCATCTTGTTGATCTTGTGTGGACATCTTGTTGAGAAATTTTTTCAGGCTGCTACATTCCTTTAATCCCCAGGCGCACATGAACCTGTGTGAGTTTGAGGCCAGCTTGGTCTACAGAGCAAAGGAAGGACTGGAGGGAGGGGGAGGGGAGGGGAAGGGGGGAGGGGAAGGGAGCCTGTCAGGCAATCCCAGCATGCTTAGGGACCCAGGTGCCTCTTGGCCTGGTGGAGAGGCTAGGTATCCGGTGGGACTGTCACTCCTTGAAACATTTACTCTGAATTATGCCCTGGAAACAATTTCCTCCACCATTCACAGGGCAGAATCTAAAGCCCCAGTGCAGAGCATTGCCATTTTAGTCTCCTATGCCAGACGGTGGTGTGCCTTTGGAAACAGACACAGAGGTATTGGGTGTCAGGACTGAGGCTGCGCTTTGATCCATTTCCCCGGGCTGTTTTTTGTTTGTTTGTTTGTTTGTTTGTTGTTTTTGTTTTTTGTTTGTTTTTGTTTTTTGCTATTAACACTCTCTTGGCTTCTTTAGTTGGTCTGCTTTTATGCAAAAGTCACAAAACTGGGTAAGTTTCATTTTTAGTTTTTAATCTGATTTCTAATTCTACCCTGGCTCTGACTAGATGGTTGAGTGAGCTTGGGAAAACTGGACAATTAACTCACTAGGATTCAGTTTTCTTAACTGTAAAATGGGGACTTTGATACTTTTAACAGACTTCACTAGGCACTCTGGACTTTACACTGAAATTGACTTAAATTCAATAAGATAAATAAATATGGATAAGTGTCATTTTATGCTGATGGTGATGACGGGGAACTGTTAAATCATAAAACATTCTTTTAGAATGTTCTTTTGCTACTGGCCTTAAACTTTCATTTAGTGGGAAGTGGCATACTGAAAGGTATCTAACTGGCTTCTGTGCCTTCCTCATTGATTCAAATTAAAGCTCACTGTCATCTGGCATTGGAAACCTCAGTCTCTGTCTCAGTCAGAGGATTTTATATCTGTAGAAATATAGGACCCATTAAAATTATCTATTTCTCTGGTACTTAAAACTGTCGACATAGTCTTGTTGCTTTATGTCCTGGCTGACTTATACAACCTCACTTTGCTAAGACTTGGAGAGCATGCCGGAGTGTTTGCGAAGATTAATGTTTTGTTTTAAGAACCAGGACTTATGTGTGATTCAGTTGTGTGAGTAGTTCCCATGAACTATTAAATATTTGCTTTGATGGAGCATTCGACAGGGCAAGAAAACTGAACAAGGCAAGGCTGGTGGCTGGGTGTTTCCTCCTTCTTTCTAATTTATTAAATGGTTTCCTAATTTAGAGGTAGGTTTATACTAAGACATACAATATTCCTAGTCCTGGGACATTGGGACAGATATGAAAAGACCTGGTTCCCTCCTAATAGGAGAGTAGGATGAGGAGATGCAGCTGAAGTAGATGGAGGCTGGTGTGAGTCTGAAGCCCTTAGATAGGATGCTGTGCTTCTGCTGAGAGAGGGCTTGTTCTATGTCTCATAATGGTCTGTGGCTGCTGCTACAGAAGCAGACCTTGACCAACCAGTGAGCAGGCAGAAAATGGGGACTCACAGTAGGCAAGAATGTGAAGATTTTGTCACATCAAACAGTTAAGTCTTGTGAAAGAAAGATGAGCCTGGAGCCATGGGATTTCAAGAGAGGAGATTTCTTTGGACTGGGGAGTCATGGTGGACTTAGGGAGTCAGGTAGCCTTTGGCAAAAGTCTTGAGAGCTTGTTGGATACTCCCGGGATAAAGATACAGACCCCGGGACATTGGTTAGTGCTGGCTGTGGGCAGTCACCATAATGAAGAGGTTGTGAGTTAAGCTTGAATGGACTGGTTAGGCAAGGTCCTGGTTGGGCCTGGTCTGGTAGAGGTGGAGACTGGGGAGAAAGGGGATCTTCAGAGCTCTTCAGTGTCTAGTGGGAGCTTCAACTTCAGTCTGTAGGCAGGGGAGTCCAAGGCAGATTTGGAGCCAGGTTCTACTTTAGAGCAGTGGGACTTTTGGCGAACTTGTTGATGGCACTCACTATATTAGGAAGTCTCTCCCCCCACACTGTGTTCCTTGAGATAGGACACACGTTTTCTTTCCGAGATCGGTGGTTAATAATAGGTACCCAGGCGAAAGTAGGAATAAGAAAAACACACCGAAATGCACACAGGCACGTGTTTAATGAGTTCACAAAGTGATTTGGCTTCCTGATTTTTCACAATGCACACCTCTCCGCCCTCCCACCTATGTGAAAATCTTTAGTGGAGCTGGAGCCTTGTGCTCCCTGGAGGCTGGCAGGAGCTGGAGAGTGTGTGTAGAGGTGGTTGCTATCAAGAGATTCAGGAGTGATTCAGAGCCTCTCCATACCTTTGACCCAGTGAACTGGAAAGTGAGGACCATAATATCTCCACAGAAGTACGGGGCCGGAACCTGGAGGCAGGAGCGGATGCAGAGGCGTGCTGCTTAGTAGCTTGTGCAGCCTGCTTTTCTTATAGAACCCAGGACTACCACACAGGGATGGCACCGCCCACAATGGGATGTCCCCTCACCCTACCCCCCACCAATCACTAATTAAGAAAATGCCCTACAGCCAGATCTTATGGAACATTTTCTCAACTGAGGTTCCCTCCTTTCAGATGACTTTAGCTTGCATCAAGGTGACATAAAACCAGCAACCACAGAGCAAAGAGGAGTCAAGTTGAAGAGGGAAATGTGTGGCCATTTCCTTCAAATGGCTGTCAGCTGTGATTGGAAAGGGAAAACTTCCCTCGTCTGAGGTTCCACAAAGTAGCACATTCACTTCTTCTCCAGAGTGTCTTTGAGAGGAAATGGTGACAGGCTTCTCATGGGTGATAGCTATGTCTGGAGAGGTCATTATACATTTGGAGATTGGAACCCCCACCCCATCCTTAGTTTGGGTACTGCTCCCTTCTCAGTGATGAATCAGAGCCAGGTTAAATCGAGCACAGCCGTCTTGCCCCTTTGACATTCCACTCCTCTCCCTCACTCTCCAGCCAGCTTTGAAGCACCTTAACCACTGATTTGTATGCTACAGATGGCAGAGGAGCAGGAGTGCACCCCCCCAGCACACCCAGCCCTGTGCTGGTTTATCTGTCAGGAGCCTCTGAAGCAATGGAAGGCACGGAGGTTTCTTATGAGAAGGCCCCCTTGTCAGCCCCACTTTATCTGCTGAAAGCCAAACTGATGGTTGCTCACGCTCCCATTGCTTCCGGAGAATCCATTCCAGGTACCCAGTGTGCTCACTGTGTGTGTGTGTGCTCACTGTGTGTACTTACCGTGAGCATGGCCTCTGGGGAGGGCAGTGCTGTCACTTAGGGTACTTCAGAGTTCTCAGGTTCTCTGTAGGGTCCCTGTAGGGACGAAATCACAAGGGGCATCTGTCTATCTCTCTGTTTCTATGGATATATAAGCCTGTAGTGTATCTGACTATGTAGCTAATATGCATATGAATTTATTCACATAAATGCACAGATTTACATCTGTGCATTACATGTTTTGAAGGAAGAGATTTTTTTGGAGGGATTGTTCTATGTGATTGTCGGGACTGACAAGTCAAGTATCCACAGGACAGACTGAGCTGCCTGGAAATTCAGGCATCATTTCTACATTAAGTCTGGAGACAGGGCAACACCTCGATACCTTTCTTGGGGAAAAGTGGTCTTTTCTTTCGTAGTCTTCTGTGGATTGAATGAGAACTTACTGCATGAGGTCTATCCACATTGGGGAGAATAATCTGTATTGAGCCAACATGTTATAAGTGGCAGTGGTATCCACAAATACTTTCGCTGCAACTCCGGACTAGATCCATGTGTACCTACAGGAACCCCTAGAGCTTAGAAGGGTCTGGCTTTGCTGATGAGCCCCCCAGACCCAGGCAGTTCTCACCAGATCTGTAACTAGAAAGGAGGCCAGTGTTTCTGAAGAACAGCTCCATTTCCAGCCAGGAGGAAAGCGAGCCAGATGAAATGCTAGAAGTTTGGAACATGGATTCATTTGTCCCTTCATTCAGCTGACTGCTGTTCTCATATGCCGATGACATGCTGTCTTGTGCCTTCTAGGGCAGGAGATAAGAAAGCAAAGGGATTGAGAAGAGCTTTAGGGATGTGTAATCTCATCATGGTAGGCTCTCCATATGGCACCTTGGTGTATAGGACAGAACTTTATGGGTATTCCATTAGCCTTGGTTATTTGTCATGATGGGAGAGTGAACACCTTTCACTAGAGCCCAGTGTATTAGAGCCCAGTGCATCACAAACATTTGTGGGTCTTGTGTCCATCGGAGAATCCAGCATGCACCACGGAGCTTAACACTTTGCAGTGCTCATACCATGACAATATGAATGGAGAAGGTTGTTTGAGGAAATACAGAGATCAGATAGAAGTCATTCAAGTTTTACAAGGCCCATTGGATAAGGATTCCCAAGGAAAAATCTACTTCTTTTTTCCTTTTAAGGAAGTTAAGAGAGTACGGCAGAAGGGTTCTGTGTAAGTCTGATACGTGAATCCAAGTCCTGCAGCCCACAAAAGTGATGGGTCATGTGTCTGAAATCCCAGAGCTCCTGCCACATGATGAGAGGCAGAGACAACAGAATTTCCCACAAGCTCATGAACCAGCTAGTCTGGAATGCTAAGCAACATACATTACAAGAGAGACCATGTCTTAGGAGCAATTTAGAAAGATTTTCGAACAATGTCCTCTGAATTACACCTTACACATGTGCATCTCTTCTTAAACATCTCTCTCTCTCTCTCTCTCTCTCTCTCTCTCTCTCTCTCTCTCTCTCTCTCTCNACATCTCTCTCTCTCTCTCTCTCTCTCTCTCTCTCTCTCTCTCTCTCTCTCTCTCTGTCCCTGTCTCTCCCTCTCCCTTTCTCTCTTAATACACACACACACACACAAACACACACACACATACATACATACATACATACATACATGCACATTATTCACAATCACATGTACACACTCATATGAATATTAAGAATACATATCTTGAGGGCTAGAGAGATGTCTCACCCAAGTGACACCTCACAACTGTCTGTAACTCCAGTTCCAGGAAATCTGATTCCCTCACACAGACTGAAAGTGCAGGCAAAACACCAATGCACATGAAAATAGATAAATCCTAAAACAGAATTCATATCTCGCTACAGAGAGTACTTTCACCTTATAATCATGGAGTTGTGAGAGAAGTGACATCTAGTTCCAATGGCCTCCTAGGACATGCTGAGCTACAACTGAAGTCTGACTGCTGAGAGAAATAAGCTAATTCATAACTCAAGTTTGGTGACTATCCCGTCCTTTTCCTTCTTATCTACATGTGATCATAGAGTGTTGGGAAGAGTTTTACATCCATTTTTCACTGTTTAAATACTCTCTGATTTTGGAAATCGGGCAGAGTAAAAGAATCAAACAGCAGAAGCACTGCAAGGCATGCAGTACAGGAACCTGTAAGGTATAAGGACAGAGCGAAGGAGTGGGAACAAGGCCAGAAACATACTTGGTGGGGCCCAGTGCAAAGTGCTTACTCAGAAGCACTCATTCAAACATTTGAGCAATAAAACCATCAACAATCAGGCATTAGGCTGAGCCTAGGCTAGCCCAAACTTCATCTGTGCACTTGGACCACAGGGAACCCAGTCCTGAGGGAAGAAGATACTTCCCAGTCAGGCAGCACTGGGAAATCTAAGAGAGAGGAAGGATTTTACCTTCCAAAGCATCACAGGGCTATCTAGGCCGAGGACCAGCAGTGCTAAGATCCAAGGATGTGGAGAGGAGTCAGGAGATGAGCTTAGCCGGAGTGGGTTAGGAGAAGGAAATAATGTCAAACTGACCTGCCATGTACCTATGTTTTTTTTTTTTGTTTTTTTTGTTTTTTTTTTTTATCAATTCCCCTGCTAGAAAGAACATGTGACCCCAACTTCACATGGATTTCAGGCCCATGGAGTTCCATTTGAGACACAGCCCAGAATATCCTTAATTGCCAGCTCATCTGCCCTTTGCCCTTACTCTCCCATTGCCTGATCTTCCCACAGCACAGTAGAGGGGAGGCCAAACTGTAGCTCACGTGAAGTCTGCCTAACCAACTCCTAGCTATGATTGAGACAGTCCTGAGACACGGGGAACTCGAACCTCACAGGCCTTTGATTTTCCGAGAGAACAGGCCTTGTGAGTTTCTGCCGACTCCTTCAATATGTACCAAATTGTCCATCTTATCATTCCCTGTTTGTGGAGAAAGTTGTCACAGGAGCTTGGTGACAAGTTGTTTGAACTCTGACAGATTGCCTATTTCCTCTCTGCTATGGCTGTCTTGGTTCTTGTTGACTGAAATTGGGTGGTTAATTCCCTTCCTCCTCTCTGGTGGCTTTCTGTTCCTTTACAGCACTTCCTCTGATAAATCATTTGGGACATCAAACCATCAACTGCATTGCTGTAAACCCTTTCTACGGATTCATAAATGAGATCACACTGAGAAGATGCATTAAGCAGTGACTTGGGAAGCGTTTGGGGCTGTTTATTTGCCTGGAGACAGAACAGGCAGGGCAGTAGGAATAACGGGTTGTGGAGTTGAAGGCAGCATTTGCTGAGCAGAGAAAGAGAGAGAGAGAGAGAGAGAGAGAGAGAGAGAGAGAGAGAAGAGAGAGAGAGAGACCCTCACAGTTCTTAGAGGCAGCCAGACTCCTATGCAGCAAAGCTGGGATAGGGAGGGCTTCTGTTAGAGTCCTGCTCCGTTCTCCAGAGTAAAGCAAGGTGTAGAGGACAAGGGACTTAAGTTAACTGATGTACAGAGAGCAGGTGACATGCTTCCTCCCAAGTTAGTTCTATTCTTGAAACATGAGAATCGCTAGATGATGCCTACTAACATCATCAACCAGGCATCTCTGAAGAAGCCCACTGACTTCCAGGGACCTCAGTTTCCCCATATGGGAATAGAAAGCACTTTCTATTATCACTCCAAAATTGGTAAGAAGTAGCTGAGAGAAGCATCCATGTAGAGTCAGCTAAGTTCCTTAGCCCCACAGTTCTGAGGTAGGTCACATAAGCTCTCTGAGCCCCAGGCCTCTCACCTCGGAAGTGAAAGGGTTTAGCAGGATTTGGAACTCAAGTTTTATCACTACCTCGCATTATACAAAAAATGTCAGCTATTTTCGTCCTTGCCGTTATCTTCATCATTATTATTGGTACCAAATAAGCGCTTAGTGATGATTATTTTTTCCGTTCTGTTATAGGCAAGAGCTGTAGTGTAGCTGGAATAAGCATTCTCAGCATAAGCAGACAGGGCTTTAAATCATGGCTGTGCAATTTATTGGCAGTGCAAGCTTCCCAAATGTCTGAGGCATGTTTAGCATCCAAGAAGTGGAGTTGCAATAGACACCTTGAATTGCTGCTTATGACGACTGGGAGAGAGAGGGAAAAAAAAAAAAAAAAAAAAAAAAACCTAGCCTGCCATGTCATTCATGCTGAAAACATTACTCTTCTTTTGCTTTCAACTCTTACTTTGAGTGATTTTAAAGTGAGACACAACCTCCCTCCCAGCCAAGAGCCAGAAAGTCCGCCCTGTGTTTGTTGCAACAGAAGCATTGCCTGCAATTTAGGCAGTTTGCATCATGCATCTGTTTCCAGCCTGTCTATGCTACGGAGGTATGATGAAAAAGCCACCAATCCACATGGCCCAGGGATCTTGCTGAAGTTGGTAACAAAGACTTTCGCAGGTAAACACTGAGTGCAAACACTTGCATTTGGTTGTGGTCTTGGCTGGCTCTCCTCCTGGACTGTGTCCTTCCTGTGTGCTTCGGGCTTTGTTTTACCTGCTGTGCTGATTGTGATCTGCCTGCCATTCAGGACCCTGCACTGTGGAAGGTAGGTGGTGAACCGTATGGGGCAGGAGTTAGACCACGGGCCCACCATCCATGGATGGGGTATTTAGCATATTGAGAAAAGCATCTGCCAAAACACAGGACAAGCTCAATGGCCCGATCACCGGCTGTATGTACTAGGGGACTCTGGACAAAGATTCAGGATGGCAAGAACTTTACCATGGGGCTGAATAGAACTCCGTTGGCTTTGCAGAGGGTTATTGTAGGGTCTGGAGGCACGACACAGGAATGGAGAGGCTGTGATAAGTTCCTTGTGTCTGTGTGATGCAGGAATTTGTCATCGACCCATCTTAGCTGTTTACCATAGAGATGTAGCTCATCCCCATCCTCTCCCCCAGATAAAGCAAAGGAGGAGGATGTCAGTCAGCAGGATACTCAAACCTTCACACCAGCTTGTGCATTGCGGGACATCTTATTGGTGTGTTCCACATTGCCTGCTCTCAGAAGAAGGTTAAGCTGTGTACAAATTCATTGCTTTTCCCCCTCCAGTGATAATTATTTTTTGTAGAAAAATCTAAGTTAAGTCTTAATAATTTAATTGCTTTTATTGTTGATTACCAAACCAAAAGAATAAAATGGAGTGTGCTGTTCATTTCAAAACTTTCTTTATATGCTCCAGGCTGTTTAATTTCTAGATCGCAGAGACTGAACAAATCTTCAACTGTGAACAAACTTTATTTTTTCTTTCAGTTTTCCAGATGAGTTTGTCTTGAAGGGCAATGGAATAGTAGAAATAGTGTTTGGCTTATTATGTTAGAGTAATACGCTTGTCTAAGGAAAGAGGATTGGAAGTTAAACATTTGCTCAAACCCACTTACTTTTCTCTGATTCTAGGCAAGTTGTTTAATGTTTCTAAGCCTTAGTTTCTCAATCTGTAAAATGGAAATGGTATCCCACTTTAAAATTTACCTTCTGTAGTTTTGGTCAAGATACTGAGTTAATAAATATACAGCTCTTAACACAATTATAGACACATGGGAGATGGCGACAGGCCACTCAGCTTCTTTAGGGCAGTAACACTACAGCCATAGCCGTGGCTGCTGCTTTGACAGCATGGGCTAAGAGACTTCTGTGATAATCTCTGTGATAAGCAGCCATCCAGCATCAACTAGTATACCTCCATCCCTAGGGTACTAAAGTCCCCATGTAGGTCTGCACCCTCCATGCTGGCTGACGAGAATGCATCAATGCATCGTTAATTATTAAGGGATTTGTGTGAGCTAGTTATTAAACACAGTTATGATTAAAAATTAAAGGACATGAGCTTACTTGTAAATAAATTATGTTTAAAACAAAGAGAAAGCACTTGACAATCACCACTTCCCATTTCCTTTATTCCATTACTTTGTTCTCCTGAAGTCACAAGTCTGTTTTATCATGGCGATACACACAGCAAGATGGCTGCTCCTGTCTTCCCAGTTCTCCTGTGCTGACTCTACTGTTTGCCTGAAGCTAGCTATGGTGGGAGTATTTACACCACAGGAATGAGCAAACTCTGCAAATCAGTGCTGTTTATTTATTGACTTATTTGCTTCTCTGTCAGGGGGGATACTAGTTAAATATTTACTAGCATGACTTTGGGTAAAGCTTACTAACAAGCAGAGACACTTTACTGTAGGGCAAGATCTGACAGCGAGCCAAAAGGAAATCTCCTTCCAGCTGATGTTCTTGTTAGAATTTACAGGGCATTTGTGGTTTTGCTGGTAAATAAATACATGGTTTCGATGATGGCTTGGTACAGTTTTGTAACCCCTTATTCACAATGTGTGGAACACCAAAGGTCTTTAGGAAAGTATTATTGTGTAACATCAACTCTCTTTGTATTCAGATCAGGGTTTTTTTTACTGTCATTTCTCAGAAAAGATGATTTCCCTCCAAGCATTAACTAGTTTCAGAATGCTTAAACTACACTATTGAGGAAATTCAACCTCACAGATGAATCTTACTAAAGAGTACCCACTGTGGGAACAGCGTAGTTTAGGTTGGTTCTTTGTTTGCTTTTTGGATTTGCAGGGGTGTTGTTCTTGTTGTGGTTTGAATTTTTTTTGGGGGGGTTGTTGTTTTTGGTGTTGTTGTTGTTGTTGGTTTTTGTTTTGTTTGTTTTGTTTTGTTTTGTTTGTTTGTTTGTTTTCCAGAGTGGTTGATTGAATAGGGGGGAAGCATGTGTCATCTGGGCCAGCATGAAAAGCTTTCAGAAGACTCCATTCTGTGACTGAGCATACACATACACAAGACAGCACCAAGGGGAAATGTCAGGTAGCTTTGGTGCAGAAGGACCCAGATAAATGAGAGCAGGAGGGAGAGAGAGTAATAAGACACCACAGGAAAGGCCACTGTGACACACTAGGACTCTTGGAATTTAAAATTGAAAGGCCATTGATCATGTTGACCCCTGGACTCCTTGATTGACATGTTGCTGTTTAGGTTCTGCTTATATCATTTTGATGGGTTGTGCACTCTGGGCTTCTTGTCTTATCCCTTCCCCCATCTCAGAAAATAGAAACTATAGCACTTAGCACATTGTTTGTTGTTTCTATTAAATGACATAAAGATATGAAGGTCCTGGATCATGGAGTTTCTAGTAATAGGTAACCACTCCCCCTGCCATATTAAGACATGCCAATCATCTTAGTCATGAGGAACTCAAGATGATTCTAGAAATAAGGTACTATGAATAAGAAAATGTATTTTTATGTCATCCTTTGATCATTTAATTATTTAAAATATAAAGTGAAACTGTGCAAATAGACTTTGTAAGAACTTATTTTTGGAGGAGATGATGGTCTGGTTTTGTAAGACAGACCCAAGACCAGCTACATGAAATTGTGTTGAGCCTGAGCTGGGTGGTGTTGGCTCATGCCTTTAATCCCAGCACTTGGGAGGCAGAGGCAGGCGAATTTCTGAGTTTGGGGCCAGCCTGGTCTACAAAGTGAGTTCCAGGACAGCCAGGGCTACACAGAGAAACCCTGTCTCGAAAAACAAAAATAAAACGAGGTTGTGTTGAGTTAGACATGGTGTCCTACACCTTTAATCCCAGCACTTGGAACACAGAGGCAGACAGATTGTTTCAAGTGCAAGACCAGCATAGTCTACCCAGTGAGTTTCAGGATTGCTGGGGCCATATGGAGAGATCCTGTCTCAAACCTCTCTCCCTCCCCACAAGAAAAGAATTAATGTGTTCATTGATTCTGACTCTCTCCCTCTCCCCCACCAATCTCAATCTCTCTCTCTCTCTCTCTCTCTCTCTCTCTCTCTCTCTCTCTCTCTCTCTCTCTCGTGTGTGTGTGTGTGTGTGTGTGTGTGTGTGTGTGTGTTCTGTCCCACTCCTTCCATGCAGAATTTACCAAAGTGGGAGTATTAAGCTCAGTGTTTTACAAACTCTGCTAGCCTGCATGAAAATTATTTCGAGTCATTTTTGTCATCTCCCATTAGACATCAATTTCCTAGGCAAAATGGAATGTAGGACACTATTGTGTGAGTGAAAAAGCAGACATGTGGCCAGAGGTTAATAACTCCCTTTGCCCAGTCCTGAAAGAAAGAAAAATCATAGTGTCACTTCTACTCTTGACATTTGGTTCTGTCATCCTTCGAAGCGAACAAGGCATCTTTGTGCATTATAAAGAGGCCTCCATTTATGTCTTTCCAAAGTTCTTTGGAGCTGTGTCTCTCCATTTTGCATGGAAAGGTAGATAGTAAGTGGAGAGAACCCTTAGAAGCCGCACAGAGCAAAGCACCCTGAGTATTGACCATAAACCACATTGTCCCAAATTCCACCTGGGACAAGTGGTAGCAAGCCATCAGAAACAACAGAGAGCCCTCCAGGAGAGAAGACCACTGCCCACAGTGAGAAATATAATCACTGCCATATTTGTTCTCAGGGTTGGGTAAAAATGCTACAGAATGCCATTGAACTAGAAAGAAAATCCAAGAGCACTTTCAAATCGCTCTATGGACAGTGATAGATGAGGTCCCCTCTGCCCCAGCAAGCATGCTTGCTTGTCCTTGCTGCTGTTGTCCACTGCTGGCTATTGCTTCTCTTGCAATAGCTGTTGAATGACATCAAAAGCGGGCTTTGTGAATTGTTCTGTTCTGCAGGGCTTTCGGCTCTGTGCCTCTCCGGGAGCCCTGGGGTCGCTCTTCCATTCTTGCTGTGTTGTGCTGTAACCTTCTTTTCTCAGGCTCTCTGTTTTCTTACCTGGTCAGATCCTGGGAGATACTGGAAAAGAATCACCAGTGCCTGGTCTTAAGAAAAATACTAGATTCAGGCATTGTTTAAAATGCAGCTCACAGTAATGACTACCTTAAGTCCTGCTTATGACCTCCATGTAAGAATAAAGCTTTCTGTTGCCACCTGGGATGAACTATGACATTTTTAATCCTTTTCAAACCCATTTCATTTTTTTTTGAATCCTTCAAAATGATCTTTCTGATGCATTAGGTTCATTTCATGGCTCATGAAAGGGACGCAGCTTCCTGCTGCAAACCCCTGCATTTCAGGCTTTAATGGGCACACAGATCATCTAGGTGCTGGAAAACGGCAGATTCTGACTCATCAGGTCTGAGATGGGGTCCCTGATTCTTCATTTTTAACAAGCTCCCATGGGATGTGGATGGATGCAGCTTAAATTCTGGCAGTACCTTGAGCACCAGGGTTCTCCAGGGCAGGCTTTGTTCAGCACCACGGACAGAGAAAATCCCATGCTTCCTTCCTCTCGCCCCAGTACCTGAGCAATCAAACCTAGGAGGCACTACACATGTCTTGCTTCTCTGCCAAGAACTGTGTCTCCAACTGACTGGGAAGCAAAAGAACCTTCTAGAGGCCACCTAGTGACACAAACTATGATCACTCTTCCACAAAGGGGGCCTCTTGATCTTCAAGGATAAACATCTTGGAACAGAGACCCTGCCGAGGAGTAGGAAGAGAAGGGCAGGGTTTGACAAAACAGAGGAAAAGCCTTCCGGGAATCGGCTCAGCTCCTTTCAGCATTCTATCTCTCTGGTACACTACAGTTCTTGCCTACTTACTGTGTCTTTGTCTTCATCTGGGGTCATGCAATAAAGGTGCGCATGTCTCTCTCACAGATCTGCTCTAGTGAGCTGTAGCCTCACCCTAGTATACAGCTACGGTGACAAAACCATTACATTAGTCTGTGACCATGACTCGCATTTGATTAAATATGCTTGGATCCCTGAGCACACATTTATACCAGGCACAGCTGTGTATTTCTACCAATCTACAATTAGATTAGTCCTTCTTGGTGCTGACCATGTTAGGACCACCTGATAGCTTTGGAAAATGCTGATAGAAGAGCCTCACCTAACAGCAGTTCCATCAGAATCTCTGAGTAGGAAGTTTCCAGTGTTGTTAGAAGCTCTCTAAGTGGCTAGATTATGTGGCCCAAACTAAAGATCATGGTATGCACCATGTTCTCTGGGACAATATAGATCAGGTTCTAGGTGCCTTTTTCCCTCCTCCTTTTGTTCTTCAAAATTCTTCCCAGATCTTGTCCAACGGGATGGATTCCCACTACATATCTAATGATTAAGAACTGATGGGACTAACTGACCTCTACCTGTTCTACCTGCACAATGAAAGGTCCTAACGTTGCCTCCATTTCTACCCAACTCTACAAACTTGGGAATAGATCTCACTTACCTCACTCAGCAGTGGAAGAAGCTGAGACTTAGACAAGTTGACTGGGTCTGATGAGGTCATGCAGGGAATGCCAGAGCCAGAATCTCCACTTGATTCAGGGTGTACTGTAGCGGTTTGGAACAGGCACCAGCAGGCTTCTGAGGTTAAGGGAGGCCCAACACCACAGATAAAACTTTGTTTTTCTTTACTACTATCAATTTTACACCTTTACGGAAAATATACAGCCTTTATTAATATTTTATAGCATTCATTTCAAAACAATAGTAGCCCTTATTAAGTATGTTTTGTTTGCCAAGAACTATGCTTGGTGATTAGAGCTGTCAATCAGCACTAGGAGATTGGCTGCAGATCGATCCCCTTGAGGATGTCGAAGGTCATGGACACTCAAGTCTCCTAAGTACAATGCTGTAGTATTTACACATAATCTGTGTTAATCTTTGTACTTAATTAAACTCATCTATGGATGACTTCCAATACCCAATGTAAAGTCTGGGTAAACAGGTGTTAGATGGACTGTTTAGGAGATAGCAAGAATTAAAATTGGCCTACACATGTTTAGTATAGATATGATTTTTTTTTCCCTCAAATGTTTTCAGACCTGATTGTGTGAGTTCCAAGATGCATAACCCAGACAGCCAACAGTTGTATCCATTGCCTCTTTACAAAACTGAGTTTCATGATGCCATTGCAAGGCAGGTGCTGCTCCTACAACTAGGATAGAAAGAGAACCAAGTCTTGGATTGGGTTAATAAGCCTACCTATAATGTTAGAGCCAGAAAGTGGCAAAGGCAGATTTGAACCCAGGCCTTCCTGACATGAATCCAGCCCTTCCTTAAGCACTCTGCCCATTTCTTGTTTGCAGTGCAATGATGGTGAAATTATCTCATTAGAGCCTTGAGCTCAGAAGGGAGATGGATGACATGGTGGGAGCCAGGTTCAGGGAGCAGGTGCCAGATGGATGCAAGTGGGGACTGACCATCTGGCAGAAGACTACACAAACAGCATCCACCAGCTAGAAGGACTTCTTGTAAAAGTAAAATGTCTCTCCCTCCGCTCCCTGCTCCAGCAATTCCAGCATTCTTTGTATCCCTCCCAGGACATGAGGAAGCAGGTTCCAGGCAATGCCACCCTTCTTCCTGCTTGCAGAGGAACACAGGGCACTTCTGTTGTTGCAGTTTGAGGTCCTTGATGATGGATGGCAGGTCATTTGTAGAGCCTGGAGCCATCATTCATGAAGGACAATGGCCTAGTGGGATCTAACACATTTGGAGAAGAGCATGAAATGGACAAAAGGGGGATGATATGAAACAAAGTCAAAGGAAAACTGTTAGGAGTCATATTTCCTGAGCCTTGATTCCAGCAGGGATGAAACTCTCTGAAAGAGCTGTCAGCAAATGCATAGAGAGCCCAGACAAGTCCTCTAGCTTCCTGGTGTCCATCTCGAGCCAGTATTGGAAGGGACTATATAGAGTTTAGCAGAGGGTTTCCCTTTGGGGCAGTGTGGGGTATACTTTGGTGTGGAGAGGAGTCTAGTGTTTGTGAGATTTACTTTACTTTGTATTGAAGAACTCGAGTATGAAGAACTGGGTCAGTAACTTGAGAAGTATCAGTGGGAGTTTTCTTTGTCTGGAGCACTGGTCCCTGTGCATGGATCTGGGAACGTAAAGAGATGAATGACTTTGTTTTGCTTGGCTTGGGAACCACTTTCTAACATGTTAGAAACCCCACTGTGTAATAGGAGGGAAGTTAATGCTGTATGTATGAGCATGGGGTTAAGGATAATAAAAACATTCAAAGTCAGAGAAGTAGTCTTAAGCCTGCATCTTTGTCTTTTGACTTTAGATCAGCAAGTATCACTGGCCATATAGTCTGATGCTTTCCAACACCGCTAAGGGTGTGGCTTCTGGAAGTAGGTGGGTAGCCAGCCTTGATGGTAACAAAGCACACAGCTCCCTACCATGAAGGTGCTGCGGCTTGGAATCTGGGCATATCATTAAGTGAAGGGGAGCAGCCCACTTAAGGTCATGCTTAGGTCAGGGTTGTCAGGGCGGGGGCACATTCTGCCAAGCACTCATTGTATCTTGGGTCTCCCCATGATGGGTGGTAACCTTCGTGGAAGGGATGTTGGAAATACATGTTAATGGGCACTGAGTGTTTGGTGCTTGCTGCTTGCCAGGTTGCATTCAAAGGTGCTCTTTATTGTCCAATGCCTAGAAAATCCATTTCAGAACAGTATGGCCTAGATTGAACCATAAGCCCTGCAATTGCTC
Organism: Mus pahari; assembly: GCF_900095145.1. NCBI lineage: Eukaryota > Metazoa > Chordata > Mammalia > Rodentia > Muridae > Mus > Mus pahari. Next base: position 67,188,370 of record NC_034590.1, read on the forward strand.
CATCTTCATTGGGTATATCCCTTGGCCTCTCTATAACTTGTGGGTTTTTTGTTTGTTTGTTTGTTTTTGTTTTTGTTGGTGGTGGTGGTGATGGTGGGGTGTGTGTGTGTGTGTGTGTGTGTGTGTGTTCATCATAAAATACTGAGGCTATAGGGATATAGAGATGGCACAGCAGTTAAAGATGCCAAGCCCGAGGGCCTGAATTTGATCCCCAGGACCCACACGCCAAAAGGAGAAAACTAGCTAACTCCTGTTAGTTGTTCTCTGACCCCACATATGTGCTTTATCAGTGTGTATCCACCCACCCCACACACTCACACACTCTCTCTCTCTCTCTCTCTCTCTCTCTCTCTCTCTCTCTCTCTCTCTCACACACACACACACACACACACACACATACACACACACTCTCACNCTCACACACTCTCTCTCTCTCTCTCTCTCTCTCTCTCTCTCTCTCTCTCTCTCTCACACACACACACACACACACACACACATACACACACACTCTCACACACACACACCTCAAATAAATGAACAGAAAAGGAATGTAATAGGCCATATTTCATAGGGAAGTTATACATGTTAAATTTGCAAAATATATTAATACTTGTAGAGCATTAAATAAGATAATATATTTAAGGTGTTAATTAAACTAATATATGAAGTATTAGATAATCTAACATGCAGCAGTTGCAATAATATCAGGCACATAGTATTTTATGCCTGTTTTTAGTTACTGTTATTATATACCTATGTGAGCAGGTGCACATATACATGTGGATACGTGATCACATGTATGCATATGTATGTGGAGGCCAAACAACAAACTTTGGTGTCATTTTTCAGGTGCCATCCATAACCTTATTATTTGAGACATGGTCTCACATTGGGACTTTAGTTTTGGAGCTCCAGTGATCCTACTGGCTCCAGCTCCCCACTGCTGGGATTACAAGTGCATGCCAGCACATTGGGGGGTTTTATACGAGTGCTGGGGAATGAATTCAGGGCCTTGCACTTGCAAGGCTAGAACTATACGAAGTCATCATCCTGGCCCTGTAAAACTGATTATAGTGAAAGCTTGCCCAATGCCCAACTTTGCGCTGATGACAGGGATGTATCAGTGTACATCATATGGCCCTTCCTTCATGCACTCACATAGTTGAGAACCAGCCACATACATGATCATTCTCTATGACCAGAAGTCTTATGTCCTCTGAAAATGATTTGGGGAAGTGCTACAGGGAGTCATCAGTGGGAGAGATGGAGACCAATTTGCTGAGACAAGGAAAACCTAGAGAAAAGAGTGCTAATTATGAGGTTAAGGACAGGAAATTCTGACCTGGTGAAGGCAGATGAGAGCTTGTCCCTGCCTGGCCTCACAGGTGCTCTTGTGAGAGTATAGAGGCACTCTGTAGCTAATGAAACAGAATAAAAACTCGAAACTGCTTCTCAAAGCACTGGGGGACTCTGAAGGAGAAGGGAACAGCAGGGAACAGCGACTGAAATGAAAGGGATGCTACCCACATGTGGGCAAGGATGAGGGAGACACAGAAGCATTCTGCTTATTCCAGGAGAGAAACTGTCTGCATGAGCAAAGGTGCAGAGGCAAGCCTGGGCAGCAGTGTGCACACACGTGTGTGTGTGCATGTTTGTGCGTGTGTGTGTGCGCGCACATGTGTGCATGTGTGTGTGCATGTGCGCATCTGTGTGCATGTATGCACATGTGTGTGCATGAGCATGTGTGCATGTGTTTGTGCATGTGTGTGTACATGTGTGTGCACGCATGTGCATGTGCATGTGCATGTGTGTGTGTGTTTGTACGTGTGTGTGTGTGTGTGTGTGTGTGTGTGTGTGATTTTCATGAAGACTACAGGGCTCATGGAGGGGATTTGGCCCAGGAGCTCAGAGGATAAGCTGGAGGGGATGTAGTCCTCAAACCAGAGAGTGGCAGGTGAATTTGATTCTACTCTGAAGATTTTTATGGGCTCATAAAACTGTATATTGTGGGCTTGTAAAGCATCAATTCAACCCACAGCGTAGGATTAACAAGGTACAACAGAAGCAAGGTCCCAGGAAATAAATAGTGCATCCACTGTATTTGTCCTTCTCCGTTCATCTTTCTGTTACTTGTCTCTCACACTCAGGTCCCAAGATCTCTGAGATGAGAGTGGCAGATAGCCCAGGAAACCAGCATTTAACATGTTGGGCACACTACTGAACAGCTGACCTGTATCCCGTGCCCACCAGAGAACTGTCAGCCTGAGCAGAGAAGAAGAAACAGAGAGAGGGTTTTGGTGGATTCAGGACTTTGGTTTCTCTGACTCCTAGCCCTTGCCTAACCCATGTAGGAAGTATGGGAATTCAGTGTACTGATCATTGTGAGATACAGGGTCTGGGCCCACTATAGGTTTCAAATGCCCTGTGTGCACAGAGCAACCAGATGGCTTCTATTGTGTGGACTCCCAGGCAGTGTCTGTCCTGGAAGTTGTGAGTGGGGAAATAATTTATTCAAAGTCCGCTCCTGCCTCTCCATGCCTAGGATAAGCGTTAGTGTGGAGGATGCAGGAGAGAACCCCCGCAGCCAGGTGCAGGGACTTCCAGCCTGCCTTCTACTCTGCTCCTCACCCTTTGCTCTTCCAATCCCCATAAGGCAGGTGTTTCCCACATTCTTCAAAGCTCGTGGAGATGCAGTGTGTGAGGTGCCCAGGTGGAACCTGGCACTTCTCAGATCATCAGCCACCACTTAGCTTCTCTCCTTCATTTGTTCCTAAGAGCGACTTTCAAAGAAACCATGGATCCTGCTCACGGGGAGTCCTGGCTGTTCTTTGAAGTTCGAAACCCAAGACTTTCTTATATCTCAGAGCCGGGGCCAGTTTTGCATGTTAGCTTGACGTCAAGGTGGAGTTGCTGAGCTCTCTCCTAACAGGGTTTATTTGCAGCTTCCTTACTCTGATGCAGGTGGGGATTGACAGGCTGAGTTCCTCTCCACAGAGATGTATAGTGCACCTCTGTCTGCATGCCAGATCTGGGCGCTGGGTAAGGATTGATGGATGAGGCAGAGCCCTTTCTTAAGACTCTCAGGCTGACTGCAGGGCAGACAAAAGAACCATCAGAGGCCATCCTGCTAGGTGTGTGCTGCAGTTGATGGGGACCCAGAAAATGTGGTTTTCAGAAGTTTCACAATGGCTTCTGCACTGAGGAGCCAGGACCAGGCTCTTGCTGTCTGACTCACATGAATCTTTCAGGTCAAGTCTGAGATAGTTCAGTTCTGCAAGGCAAGGATATTGGGTGGGAAAGAATGGGACACTTAAACAAAACAAAACAAAACAAAACAAAAAACACTGTTACTGTCACTTTAAGAGTTCTCAGATGAGGAAACAAATGCCGGGAGAATTCATGAATACCAAATGATCAACAGGACCCCAGCAAGTCTTTTTCTTTTTTTTTCTGGGTGTCTCCCCATCCTCCACATGAGCATCCCTTCCAGTTCCACAAGCCTCGATGCACAGTGTGTTGCTCACAGCCTGCAAGCCAGTGTGAAGCCAGCTTGGCTCTCAGTCTATTTATCTTATCTCCTATTTATATTTGGAAGCCTGCTTCTTCATCTGTTAGAACTGCCTGCATTGCACGCCCTGGAAATGTCTCTGTTTACCTTGATGTGCTGTGAGCACGATCCAGGGTTATTAATAAAACAGGGGAGCTTCCCAGCTGCTAGGGCTAAAGAACTGCTATAAAATCGAGGGCCACAGTTGAGGGCTCTAGTTGCCCTAGTGAGAACTCCCATACGCCCCACAGGCCTGTTTGACCTTAGGGACCAGGGTGGGGCAAGGGACATTGAATCAACCTGCCTGGGAAACCCTGTTTTACCTTCTCCTACCTCAGAAGGTAGAATTCACATTTCTGAACATCCCAGAGACAGCAAACAGACAAGGTGTTGGTTGCTCACTCTGTCTTAGCATAAACAGAACAAAACAAAATGGCAACCAATACCTCATCCAAACAATGGTTTCTACTATCTCCTAGAAAGCCTGATTTGCCCATGACAGGCCTGTCTTCCCATGTGGCGCCCCCACCATTCTGAACCATGTCAAATGAGAGCTACCCCTTTGTCTAAGTTTGCCATGATAAATTACAATCAAATGCAACTTGGGGAAACTGGATTTCTTTGGCTTTGGAGAGCAATTTGCTGAATCAAGGCAAACCTGGAGCAGAGAGTGCCAGAGATGAGGTTAAGGACCGGGAGGAAATCCTGACCTGTGAAAGCAGATGAGATCTTGTTTCTGGCCTGTTTCACAGGTTCTCTTCTTGGGAGGTTATAGAGACACTCTATATATTCCTAATAATGGTCCATTGCTGAAGAAAACCAAGGCAGGCTCACAAGCAGGGCAGGAACTCAGAGGCAGGAACTGGAGCCGGGACTGTGGGAAAAGGCCAGTTACTGCCGTGCTCCCCACGGCTCGCTCACCTTTCAGTTATTTCTTTTATCTTTGATATCATAATGCACCATCCAGGGTCACCTGCTCAGAGGTGGCACAGTGAACTGGACCCTCCTACTTCAAGCTCTAATCAAGACGGTGCCCTATAGACTTGCCCACCCAGGTCAATCTGATGGAGATATTTTCTCAACTGAGGAGCCCCTTCCTAGATGACTGTAGCCTCTGTCAAGATGACAGAAACCAGTATCCCCTTTCACAGGTGTGTGAGGTTTTGTTTGCCAGTCTCCACCCCTCCCCCTCTACCTCTATAAACTCTGTATGGGAAAGTAAGCTTGCCTCCCTAGACCTGCACGTGATTTGGTTTTTCGTGATACTGTAACTATGTATATTATTGATACTCAGTCCCCAGCTTACAGTTACTCAAAGTAAGAATTTGGGGATAGCATAAGAGTAACACAATTGGTGGAAAACTTTCTTGGAATGATGAGGATTCATTTCTGGACAGGCTAGGGAGAAACCATCATACTTTTCTGTGACGCTAGGCAGCGAAACAAGGAGCTGTCAGTCACACAATCAAACGGGGAAGCAACCAATCGCCCACAGTGCACTGTTTCTAAGCTAGAATGGTCAGTAGGATCAGGTGTACTAAGTGCATATGTGTGTGTGCGCGCATGTACATGTGGTACATGTGTGTCTGCATGGGTCTATGCACAGGTATGTGCATATTTGTGTGTGTGTGTGTGTGTGTGTGTGTGTGTGTGTGTGTGTGTTTGTGTGTATAGATGAGGGATCAACTTCAGGTGTCTTCTTCATCTATTCTCCATTTTGGTTTTTCAAGACAGGCTCTTCACTGAGCCTAGAGCTCATTGATTTGGCTAGCCTGGCTGGCAATGAATTCTGGGGATCTGTCATCTCTGCCTCTCCTCCCCCAAGTGCTGGACTTACGGATGCTCACCACGGTGTCTGGCTTTATGTAAGTGTGGAGGATCAGAGTGTCCGGTCTTTATATCTCACACCTGGCACTTTACCAACATGGCCACTTCCCCAACCCCTTAAGTGCATTTTTGACTCAGTAGCATTTTTAACTTACAACAGGCAGTGAATGGAGTTTTGACCCCATTATGAAGAAAGGAGAGTCTATACTCACTGCAGAAACCTTGCAGCCATCAGATCCCCATTCCTATGCATACCCTCATTCTGACCTTACTGCAGCCTGCCTAGGAGGGAGTGGCTATTCCCTTTTCTCTGCTCCAGAAACCAAGCAGAAGAAATAAATGACTGTCCTGTGTTATGGGTTCAGAGAGTCTCACTCCGGTATGGCTCTGCACAGTGGGCAGAGTGTGGGTAAAGAGGCAGCAGGTGCCCATGCTCATGTCTGGTAAGTCATATTTGCTGTGTAGCCCCGTGCAGAGACCTACCCCTCCCCTTGGGAGCTCAGTTTCTCCCCACTATAAAGTGAGGTTACTGCCCTAAATCAGAGCTTCTTAATGGGAGTGTATGGCCGGGAAGAAAATAACTGAAAGTTAGCATTTTCTCCCATTGCGAATATAGGCAATAAACCACAATAGCATTAGCAGTTTCTGGGACTTTGTTACCAGGAAGAATCAGATATTTTTGTATCCCATTATAGTTATTGGAGATGCCTCAAAATATCATTTGCACTCAACACTACCTCAAGGTTATGATAGTTATTAGACAAGCTGTTAGATCTTGTTATGACTTAGAAAAGAAATAAAAATATAACAATCACAAATTTCTCATTTTAACATTTTGATAACTATTTCAATATAATTGGTTTCCTTTGTAATCCGATTAGTTTTTATTTTGTGAATTTAAAAGGTTTTTTTTTTTACTTTCTTTTCTGGGAAGAGGGTCTACATGTTTCAAGGATCTGCCAAAGGGGTTTGTGGGACTCTAGAGGTTAAGATCTTGTTGTGTCACTGCAGGACCCTAGGTTCCATCAGACCCATGTTCTCATTCATCAGCCTCCCCCGGCCCGGCCCCCCACCCCAGCACACTCAGCCCCATCTGCTTCCACACCTGAGGCAGCTGCAGAGGCGCTCCCTTGGGCTCCATGCAGCTCGGATGGCATTCAATTTCATCAGACCAATGCCTTCTGGTCTATCGTCTAAGGAGGGCTGATGCTGTCACAGTCATTTGGGAGGAGGGGGATGGAGGCTCAAATACGTCTTTTGAGACAGGCAGCATTTAGTGCTCAAATACCTTGGTTTTGTCGCTCCCAGCTGACATCCTCCCCACCCCGTTCTTCTGCAAGGTTCTCATGGGGGCATCACAGGTCCAGAAAGTATGGGTATTTGTTTGTATTTTATAGGAAAGGACACAGGGAGGGCCAGAGTCCAGAGCCACAAAGAACAAGATGTAGGAAGAAAGTAAGGGTGGTGAAGCAATCACACACACACACACACACACACACACACACACACACACACACCAGGAAACAGAGCAGATGACAGCTGGCAGGGGCAGTATGTTCTGAGGGCACAAGGCACAGTAGAACTTGTGATGGGATCATACCAGAAGTTGAGGTGAGAGATGACTAGGGTCACAAGTGCAGGCAGAAGTGAAGAGAAGTGGACAGAAGCTGGGAGAGCCTGAGAAGACAGAACCAGACGAGCTAAAGGATAGATGGCTAGTGGATGAAAATGTAGGTTGCTGAAATGGGGACCAACCAAGGGAGGCTCTCTGGTGAGAGACTGTAAGGTACCAACTGCTGCCATGTGGGTGATTGGTGGTTCCTAGCATCAAGACAATTGTTTCTCTTTTATGCTAATTACTCAGCAGTTGAGAAAACACATCACCATCCCATGCTTCCATGGCAACTATTAAACTAGGGATGTAACTCCTACTTTAGGGGTTTGCCTTGATGGTTATTGCAAATATGAAGTAGAAGCATCCTATGCATTATGAGCTGTCCATGCCCCCAGGTGGTCTCTGGCAGTGGTCGAGTCCCCAGGAGTCTCAGGGAATCCTATTACAAAGAGGCACCTCTGGTGCATTTCCCACTTAGGGGATGAAATTTGGAGTCCATAACAAGTCTAGCCGTGGTGATGCCAAGTCTGTTTTCTTGCCTGTTGGGTGGGAGTACGCACATTTGTCTTTAGCCCCTGAGATTGTGTCACACAATGGCATCATTGGATGGAATTTGCATAGTCAGTTTCCAGGATTGTCTCTGTGGCCCCTGGTCAGTCCTGCAAGCTCTCTGAGCCCTAGTTTCTTAAGTTAAAAGAAGAAATGGTAAGGTCACTAGCTCATTAGGACCGTTAAAGTTGAAGCTCAATGAATTTATGTAAAGTTAATGTAATAATTCATCTTATCAAGCACATGGTGGGTACTTAGTAACCGTTACCTCTGTAAACAGCTAAGCAGGACTAGGCTAGAGCCCTCAGCTGGATGAGCTGTGGCTCTAGACCTGTCGGCTTCAGCCTCCCTCCATCCTAACCCCACCATTCAGGATGTCTTCCCCACAGCTCAAGATCAAACTGGGCCCTGTACATCCATCTGACTGGGCTGGAGAGATGACTCAGAGGTTAAGAGCAGCTGCTGCTCTTCCAGAGGTCTTGAGTTCAATTCCCAGAAGCCACATGGTGACTCACAACCATCTATAAACGTAATCTATGCCCTCTTCTGGCATGCAGATGTACATAAAGATAGAGCACTCATATACATTAAAAAATAAATCTTTAAAAGACAGAAACGAAGCAAAACCCTTGGCTGCCCTCTCACAGGTAGAATCAGAGACCTGAACCTCATCCTTCCTTTTTTTTAAATTTATTTTTTATTAGATTTTTTTTCATTTACATTTCAAATGCTATCCCCAAAGCCACCTATACCCTTCCCCTGCCCTGCTCCCCAACTCACCCACTCCTGCTTCCTGGCCCTGGCATTCCCCTGTACTGGGGCATATGATCTTCACAAGACCATTGACCTCTCCTCCATTGATGGCTGACTAGGCCATCCTCTGCTACATATGCAACTAGAGACATAGCGCTGGGGGTTACTGGTTAGTTCATATTGTTGTTCCTCCTATAGGTTTGTAGACCCCTTCAGCTCCTTGGGTACTTTCTCTAGCTCCTTCATTAGGGGCCCTGTGTTCCATCCAATAGATGACTGTGAGCATCCACTTCTGTATTTGTCAGGCATTGGCATAGACTCACAAGAGAGAGCTATGTCAGGGTCCTGTCAGCAAAATCTTTCTGGCATATGCAATAGTGCCTGGGTTTGGTGGTTGTATATGGGATGGATCCCCGNNTGTGGCTGTCTCTGGATAGTCTTTCCTTCCATCTTAGCTCCGAACTTTGTCTCTGTAACTCCTTCCATGGGTATTTTGTTCTCCATTCTAAGAAGGAATGACGTATCCACATTTTGGTCTTCTGTCTTCTTGAGTTTCATGTGTTTTGCAAATTGTATCTTGGATATTCTATGTTTCTGGGCTAATATCCGCTTATCAGTGAGTGCATACCATATATGTTCTTTTGTGATTGGGTTACCTCGAGAATTGACAAATGGAACCTCATAAAATAGCAAAGCTCCTGTAAGGCAAAAAACACTGTCAATAAGACAAAAAGGCCACCAACAGATTGAGAAAGGATCTTTACCAATCCTAAATCAGATAGGGGACTAATATCCAATATATATAAAGAACTCACGAAGATGGACTCTAGAAAATCAAATAACCCTAATAAAAAATGGGGTACAGAACTAAACAAAGAATTCTCAACTGAGGAATACTGAATGGCTGAGAAGCACCTGAAAAAATGTTCAACATCCTTAGTCATTAGGGAAATGCAAATCAAAACAACCCTGAGATTCTACCTCACACCAGTCAGAATGCCTAAGATCAAAAATTCAGGTGACAGCAGATGCTGGCGAGGATGTGGAAAAAGAGGAACACTCCTCCATTGCTGGTGGGATTGCAAGCTGGTACAACCACTCTGGAAATCAGTCTGGCTGTTCCTCAGAAAATTGCACATAGTACTACCGGAGGACCCAGCAATACCTCTTCTGGGCATATACTGTCTTAAGGACACATGCTCCAGTACGTTCATAGCAGCCTTATTTATAATAGCCAGAAGCTGGAAAGAACCCAGATGTCCCTCAACAGAGGAATGGATACAGAAACTGTACATTTACACAATGGAGTGCTACTCAGCTATTAAAAACAATGAATTTATGAAATTCTTAGGCAGATGGATGCATCTGGAGGGTATCAACCTCATCCTTCCTAATCCACATGTTTTGCTGCTGTCTCAGACTCTCAGTGTCTTCTGCCTGCCTGCCTGCCTGCATCAGCATGGGTCCACATTCCACACCTCCTGCCTGGAACTTCTGTTGGCAAAGGCTGTTCCCAACTTCCTTTTCTCATTCATTAGAACAGAGCCTTCACTGGGTTCCACTATTGAGCACAGGACCCCTTTCTTCCATTTTCTGCTCTAGACACGTTTTATGGCCAAAATGAGCAGCTGAAGGGTCAAAGTGGAGCTGGAGAGATGGCTGTCCTATATAAATCCCATAATCTACGTGGACATTGTGATAAAGAGAGCCACTTTATAGATAGAAGATAAGGCTGGGAGGTGCTAAGTTACTTTCTCAGTGTCACATGACAGCTTTGGTACAATCTAGGATTTGGCACTGTTGATAAGATAAATGACCATCGGGACCTACCCTCTTACTTTAAGAGCTATTAGCAGCTGAGAGGTGCTGGGGGAGGTGGGGGGTGGAGAATCATTCTTTTTTGAGGAACTCTCCTTTACTCCAGTGGATGGCCACATATCTGTGGATGTCTGGTCAGTACTACTTGAACTTAGTGGGTTTTGAGGGGTGGGGGGAGTTGGGAGGGGTGTGTTGAGAGCATATGGGAGAGTCGGAGGGGAAATTAGGGGGTGGTTGTGATCATATTTCATTGTATACCTGTATTAAAATCTGAACAATAAGTAATTTTTTAAAGTTGTGATTTGGATGCTGATGAGGCCCATGATTGTAACGTTTCTCCCAGGCACCAGTTCCTTCCATGTGCAGTCCAGAGAAGGGGGCTGGCAACTGTATGTCAAATAGAAGGGTGAGCATGAAATTGCTGGGTGGAGAAGCTGCTCTTCCAAGCAAGGCTCACTTGCTTGAGTTGTTAAAACTAGAAAGGCTCTCTCCTCTTGTTCTGTGGGTCTGGTTGAAAAGATCGGCAGCATCCTACAACGTCTTGGATGATTAGTAGACCTCCCATGTTTTTAGATAAATAATAAAAGCCATTATTTCTGTAGCAAACTCCCCCTGAAAGCAATGTAATGCTTAGCATCCCAATGGGCATGCCTGCAGCTGGGGCAACTGTCTGGAGGACCTCACTAGTCCCTGGAAAGCTGCTTAATGTTCTAAGGTTTCATTACTGGCCCTGCCAGACCTTGGGGAGTTGTTTGGTGCTGAGGGTTGAGACCTCATGTCTACCGTATCATTTTTTTTTTTTTTCGTCCTAAATTGCTTCCATCGCCCTGACCACACAGACAAGATGAGATCTAAGTGAGAAGGAGTGAGAAAGGACAGGACCTTTGATTCTGAAATGCCCAGGAGAAAGCTCAAGTGAGCATGTTTTGATACCCTAATCAGCAACAGAAGTCCAGGGGTTGAAAATTCGTGCCCCAGCAACGATGACCTGGGAAATCGCTGCCCATCATTTTCAGGGAGAGCTTCCTCTCTCAGTCAGACATCTGGTGGCAAGGCATAGCTTAGATCAACAGAGTTTCCGCAAAGCACCTGTGTCTGAAGAGTGGACACTCAAAGCTCGAACAGCATGCCTGAGCCTTGGGGGGAGGGGGGGTCCCTGGAGCCTCCTAGGTGGAAGCTTCTAGAAGGCTCAGTTTATACTTTCTTCAGCCTTACTATGCTGTCACCAGGGATCTAACCACTCAGGTCTGGCATCTACCTTGAAGGGTGAGTCACAGAATGTCTCTATCCTCCTGGTAGGTGGGTAGGTTCAGGTGCTCTATCTTCAGCCATTAGAGTGATGACTGTGGCTCTCCACCTTCCATTCCATTGGAAGCCCTCACAAATGGGCACAGCACAGCTCTGGGATCCAGCTATGATTTCCCCTTCACATTCTTGCTTCTCACTGGAACTGGCAGGCTTCCTGGAACTCCCAGAGTTCCTGACTCCCAGCCTAACCCTATCACAATCACCCCACCATCTGGATTTGCATTCTGATGCTGGTTTGCCTGGGCTCCAAATCCTGGTCCTAGAGGGGTGTGGTGGTAGACTCCTTCAGTCTCAGCCTTGAGGAGGCTGAGGGAGGAAGATCCCAGGCTCTCAGGCTATAGACTTGACCCTGTCTGAAAGAAATAAAGAAGCTAATAAAGCAAAATCTTGGCTCTATTTCCCATTGTATGCTTTTAGGCAGTTTTGTAGGCCTTTCAGTATTCCTGTTTCATCTGTAAAATAAGGAAATGACAGCATCCAACTCTCAAAATTGTAAATGAAGATTAAATGGAGTGATATTTATAGAGCATTTAGGACAGTGCATGGCCCACTTGGGCTGCTCTGACCATGCACCTAGAACGAGTTGCCTGAAGCATCATAGACAGGCTTAAGCAAGGAAAGCCAGAGCTTTTTACCTGGTGCCTGACACCGTGAAAGACAAATCCCTGGCAAGCAATGTACAGGGCTTTGGGAAGTTTCGGGCAGATGGGAGCTGGGAGAAAAGGAACTATGCTGCCCTGGAAATATAGTGTCAGGATCTTAAGGGGTCCCAGGGAGAGAGGCACCAGGGGAAGAAGGTGAGCTAAACTGTTGGCAACTCAGACTACCAGACTGCATCCATCATGATGTTTACCTAGTTTGTTAGATGTGTCATTGTTTCAATATCCCTTTATCACATCTCTGTTATGTGTGAGGCATACAAAGACCAAGGCAACCCTGAGGTTCTGTGCTCTTAGTGTCTATCCATCTCAGGTGAGAACATGGGGGCTTACAGGTATCACAAATGTTGTCTGCAGTCAACAAGCTTGAGAGGAAATGAAAGGCAGGGGTCAACCCCAGAAGCTCACTAAGGACTAAAGAGCATCATGCATGGTCCCCACCACTCTTCCTTAGCTATTGAGATGCAGAAGAAAACCATTTAGAGCTGTAGGAGGTGACTCAAAAAAAAAAAAAAAAGATATTGAAACAATGACTGGAGATGGGGTGGAGACAAACACGGAATGCAAACTATTGGTAGTATCTTGATCTTAGTTTCTCCGTGGAAACTTGACTTTGATCAGGGCATCAGACAAACTTTAATCTGTCTTGGTACCTCCTCCAGGGCCCAGAGAATCCTGATTTACTGACCTTCCACTTCCATATGCCAGTGGCTAAAGCAAGCTATCAACATGTTACTGGCAACTGGAATAGATTAACTTGAGACGATTCTAAACTGAGCTGAAGACGTGGCACCACACCTATTCGTATGTCTTTTCCTGTTGCTGTGATAAAAGGGAACTTAACAGAAAAGGTATTCATTTCAGCTCATAGTTCAAGGTACAGTCCATCTTGGCAAGGACCTTAAAGTTGTGGGAGTTTGAAGCAACGAGTCATATCATACCCACACTCTCAGAGAATGGTGAAGGCAAGCTAAACCTCAGCTCACTTTCCCTGTCTTATCCAGTCCAAAGGTCACACCCAGGGAATGGACTAGCCCTCCATTAAGATGGGTTTTCCCCACAGATGTGCTCAGAGGCCCATATCCCAGGTAATTCTAGGTCTGCCAAGGTAATTAATTGCCCACCTGACTTTTTATTTCCACATCTGGGACCCTGTAAGAGAGTGGGTGTGGACTGAGTTGAGTTTCAGCAATTTTGATGACTGGATGTTGAACTGAAGATGAGGTAGATGCAGGGAACGGAGTAGTGATGTGAAGATGCAGCCAGAGGAGAGCTGAGCCTCTTTTCCCTATATCTGCTTCTCCCGATTTAACTCAGAAAAATAACCTAAGAGCAAATGTTCATAAATATGTGTCTCGTGCTATAGAAAGAAAAACTCATCAAATCAATAATTACAGTCATGTAAATTTATTTTTGAATATGGGAGGGAAGAGGGTAAATTTGGTGTAATTACTATATCATTTCACTTAAAATGGAGTCCATTGAACATTTATTGAATGTGGGCACAGAGGATAGAGAAACACTGGAACTGCCAAAGAGCTTGTGATGCAGACAGATCTAGCCTTTCTGGCACCCCCCAGTTCTGGGACTCTTGTTTCCAAGGCCAAGGCTATGAATTGTATGTGTGAGAAAAGATGTGATAGTCTCTCATGGTTGCTGTAAGTCAGAGCCTGGCATTTGATACAAACCCATCTCATCCCTTGTCTTTTTTGGTCATTGTTAAAATCTGGAAGAAGCAGGTATGGTGGCACAGACCTGTAATGCTAGGGAGGTGACAGACAGACAAACAGACAGGCAGTCAGGATACCCAGCAGTTTCCAGTTTCTAGAAAGAAACTGGAGCACCTAAAGGATGCCCTATGGGCTTCAGATTCTAGTTTCAATAGAACAGGAAGTTTTGGGGGGTACTCCTTCATTAAAAAAAATATTCCTCAAACTTGTGGGGAGAGAATTGCTGTACACTGTATGAACATAGTGGGGAGGAGGGTCATGCAGAAATCCACATGAGAGACAATGGTGGCTCAGTGGAATTGTGGAACTCCTTGGGAGGGAGAAAATGAACTGACTTAAGGTATATTTGAAGGCAGAATTGATACACTGTGGTGAATAATTGTCCAGGGCCAGTGTGACATACAAGGTGGTGTCCAAACAGCTGCTGGGACTCTGGTGGAAACCATCAGGAGACAGCGCTGTGACTGAGCACACTGGCGAAAAGCTAACAACAGCAGCACCTGCAGCAGTAACAGTAAAGAGAAAGACAAATGGCAAATCCTTTTGTAACAGTACGGAGAGTCTCGCGCTTACTCAGAGATAGGTAAAGGAAGGGCAGAGAGCGTGTTGATTCCGTAACAATGTTAAATGCTAAGGCATGTAGGAAAGCATGTTTACACTGAAGACACAAAGATTAAAATGCCATGGCATCGTGTGCCTACCTCAGTGACAGAGAAAAACCAGGGTCCTGATGTTTACTATTGAAGAGAGCAAGAGGAGCTGGCCCACTCATGGAGTGCTGGTAGAGATGAAAGACGATGCGCTCTTTTGTGGGAGACATTTACACATTTTTCAACTGTTTGGCAATGTAGCTTAAATACATAATCAAACTGCCACGTGAGAAATATGTATGAAATATTAATTAGCGAAAAATTGTATACATCTGTCAGTGAGGGATTAATTACCTACCTACATAACCATTATAGAGAATGCTTTCTTAGTAAGTTAAAAAGACATTAAAGTCAGCATCCATGTTTGTGACCCTGCTTTGTAAACCATCAGAAATACATGGCATGTGTGCATCTGTTTCTCCATATTCTCCTAGAAAGGCTAAAGGGGCCTGTATCCAAACCGATCCCACCAGGGTGGTAGTACATTTTAAAAATATTTAGTGTATTCGGGCTCTTTAAAAGAGAAAACAATCTATGGGTGTAATAATTATAATGTCGATGACTGTAATAATTGACTAATGCGGATTGGTTGGCAAATGATTCCAGAGAGAGGGGTTTGCTGGATTGGGGGGGGGGGGCTAATCAAACCAAGTCTTCTAGAGGGGGTGAGGCTCTGCACCAAGGCAGGCTAAGCCACTTCTACAGGCCCTTTCACCTATTTACTCTCTCCTCATAAAAAATTTACCGCAATTAATTTTAACGAATGACAGGAAGTGGGAACTTAGAGTTCTAACAAGGCCACGCCACAGCCACATTGGCCAGATTCCAGCACAGCCTCTTCTTGGTGGCTGCAGTTTCGTCCTCATTTCCCGTGACAGTGGAGTCCTAGGTATTATGTGACTGGCCCTTTCTATTCCCTTGGTTACTATCTTGGATCTTTGAATAAAGAATCACTTTCAGTCACATTTTCTGAAACCTGGACGCTTCTTACTAAAGTGCCCTTTTCGGGAACTTAAATAGCTATTGATAGGATCTCGTCACTTTATGGAATCGCTGATGATGTTACTGAATGGGCTGAACCTGCCTTGATTTGCAAATAGAACTTAATTAGTGGACAAATGCCAAGGAGTTATAGATTGGAGTTCTGAGGACAGGTTGCTGGAGTGGGAGTGACTATATTCACAGAATGCTGGGTTGGGGATAGCCAAAGTCCTGGCTCCTTCAGTTGGGAGCTGAGCTGTGTGACCTTGGGAAACCTTTGTAACAGATAACAAAGAGTAAAGCAGTTCTTGTTGCTTTCCCTTTGAAATGTGATATCTCTAAGTTCTGAGGCTGCAGAATAGCCAGGGACCAAATGCCTGCAACCCCCAAGTGTAGTTAAAGAAATTGCTAAGAGGTAGCATGGTTGCAAATGAGCATTTTAGACTTCAAAAGTGCCATATTCTAATGAGACATGGGCAGATAGGTTACACAGACAACACCTGGACCCTGGGAGTTCATAGACATTTGTGTGCAGAATGGCCACAGTGACGAACTCTTTACATTGTTAGCAACCCGTTTGCAATAATCAACTCCATCTTCATCACAAGGTTGTTTTTTAATGGGCCACGGAGAGAAGGGCAAGAAATAAAGAGCTGCAGGTACTTCTTTTAAACCTCCCTTTAAAATGAAGTTAAGAGCCAGGGAGATGGCTCAGTAGGTAAAGTCGCCTGTCACTAATGTTGCTAGACCGATGTTTTGAGCTTGATTCCCAAACATACAGGGTGAAAGGAGAAAACCAATACCCACAAGCTGTCATCTGACTTTCACAAACACACTGTAACATGTTCCGCCCCACCCCCACCTCCTCCACAAGCACATAAAATAAATACCTAAAATGTAAAGTAATGAAATCCTTGGATATGAAGTAAAACAAACAAACATGAGTAAGTAAATGAATGACACACTGATATGGCTGAGCTGTGCAGTGGCAACCAGTGACTGCAGTGGCCTTAGGATGGCTTGCCAGCCAGGCTGAGCTAGTCTTATCGGCTGTGACACTTTCCCAGAGTGGTTATGAGGACCTGAGAGAGCATCTGCAGGTAGTGCCACCTCAACGACTGTGACTGGAGGGGCTCAGGGAGATGATGGGCTTCCATTTCTTTCCCTTGGACTCTTTTTCCTAATTGGAAAGGAGTATCTGTGATTGGCTGCTATCTGTCCCTTATTTTCCAGATGTAGTCAACTGAAGGCTGGGGTAAGTCCAGTGGCTGAAGTCGCCCCCCTCTGCACTCCACTGGACTGAGTGCAGACAATGCTACTGCCAAAGACCAGAACACAGGCCTGCAAAGTGCTCGGAGAAAGAGACAATGAGAAAGAGACAATATGGGAAGGGCAGCAGTCCTGGTCATAATGTGAGGGACAAGAAAGGGGGGCAATGTGATCCAATGGGTCCACTAGATTTTATGTACCACTGTACTGCTCTGAAAGATGGTAGAGTGTGTATATATGTATATGTATATATGTGTATATATATGTGTGTGTATACACACACACACACACACACACACACACACACACACACGCCTGGGAGAGAAATGATTTTAAGAACAATGCTCAAATGGAACTGGAGAGATGGCTCAGCCATTAGAAGCTCTCTCTGCCCATCCTCTTTTAGAGGACCCGTTTCAGTTATCAATACCTGTGTTGCATATCCTATAACCACCTGTTAAGTCCCTCTCCAAGGGATCTGATGACTGCTTCTGACCTCCAAGGGTACTTCACACACACACAAAACACACACACACACACACACACACACACACACGCACACATACACGCGCGCGCACACGCATACACACACACACAGTATGCACTCATACAAATGACACACACAAATACACATCAATATAATTAAAAATTTAAAGATAATTATTTTATATTTTATTTATATGAGTACACTGTAGCTATCTTTAGATACATCAGAAGTGGGCATCAGATCCTATTACAATGGTTGTGAGCTACCATGTGGTTGCTGAGAATTGAACTTGGAACCTCTGGAGGAGCAGCCAGTGCTCTTAACCACTGAGCCATCTCTCCAGCCCCCTTAAATATTTTTTTAAGCTGAGAGTGTGTGAGAGTCATGGCAGTCCTCTTTATACTCTTTCTTCTAGTGTCCCTAACAATCTAGGTTGACATCTATGAAAATCAAAAGTGTGTACCCAGATGACTGGAAGGCTGACGTTTCCATATGGAGATAGAAGTACTGCTGGTGTCTGGGTTTGACAAAGAACCATCATTGAGCAGTGTGTGTGTGTGTGTGTGTGTGTGTGTGTGTGTGTGAGAGAGAGAGAGAGAGAGAGAGAGAGAGAGAGAGAGAGAGAGAGAGAGCGCCCTGGCCACCAGGAACATCCTCTGTTCTATGGGCTGGTGAGTAGGTGGCAGCAGGCAATATTTGGTGTCAAAGTTGTGCTGCCTGTGAGCACAGAGGATACTCTGGGCTCATTGTGGTTGTCTTCTTGTTTTTCAGATGGACAGTCTGAGGCTGAGAGAGGGCTAGTGATTTCTTGGACACTTGGGCAGTAGGTAAGTTATCACGATGAATTGGGCCTGAAATAAAGCATGCATCCAGTCGTCAGGGCTTCACCTCTGCAGCTACATGCACCCCCGTCTCCCGGCTTGGAGGTTTTGTGCAATTTAAGTAAGGAGAGGAATGGGGCTGGTTTGAAACATTTGGGTACTAAATGGGTTGTGATTTCTGTTTTGTTGACACGATCTGCTTGAGTCATTGTGAAGCTCTCTTAGACCCATGTCAGTGTTAGACCTTTTCTTAGGATGGTAGGACTCGTTAGAACCTGGTTGATGGGACACTCCTGGTCAGTCTCTTAGGGAGACCTGAGTGTTTGTGTAACCAGAAGTCAGAGGATCTGTGTGTGTGCTCAGATCCTGCAACAACCCATTCTATGACTTCCAGATATAAACTCAGATGTGTTCACTATCACTAATTCTGCTGGACTGTTTTTTTTTTTTGTTTTGTTTTGTTTTAAATCAGAATTTTAGGCTCAGTGCTGGGCACAGAGAGTGACAAGTTAATGTGGGTAGGCTGTGCCTCTGGCATATAAGCACTTCCTCTGATCATTATTGCTTCATGGAAATTTCTAACACCTGCCTTGGAGTTCATGGTTGTAGTATTCATGGTTGTAGTGTTTCCCCCCCCCCCCCCAATTGATTCACATTTGTATAACAGAACACCATTGGCTAGTGTTATTTGATATAAGCTGTAAACCTATAAACAAGAAAGTATCATGGATGCATGCTTGAGATGTGGACTAATGCCTAGGCCTTTTTGGTCTCAATGAGCTTCCCTCCAGGAGTTTTATCTCATGGATGGGAATCCTTTAAAAATTCTTTAAAATGGACGTTTTTAACCTATTCCTCAGCAATAAGGATGGTGCTGGGAAAATGGAAATCAAGATAGGTTTATGCCCAGGTAGGGATATTTTTTTTGCATAGGTCTGTTTCCTTGTCTGTTTCTTTGTTCGTTTGTTGGCAGAAAGCAGTACCTTCCTTTCCTAGGAGTGAAGACTGATGTGAGCTCTGGACAAGCCAGTAACAAGAGGAAAAACCTACCCAGTGCTAGAGACAAGACTCAGTTTCCAAGTGACTGAGAGTTAGCACATCAGAGAGACTCTGCCAAGGGCTGTGGGGACATCCCCCTTGTTGTGCAGTGACCCTGCTAAAGGCTGCTGCTTCCTAAAGCTCAATGGTTCTGGACACTAAAGCAAGAGCTTAGCTCCTGCCTTCAGAGAACCTTGCCTCAGGCACTGCATGGAGAGCGGGAAGGATTAGAGGCTGGGCTGTTTGTTTATATGGAGGACACTTCTTGGAGTTGAAGCTCTTGGGCTATTTCAAAGTCTGGGATTTCAAAGGGTGCATGAATAACCTCAGGCCTAACCTGGTGTTTCGATTTGAGTGTGCTCTGGGGCAGGCTGGTGGGTCTATTTAATTGAGGAGACACGCTTTGTGGATGATGATGGGGAGGGAGGGAGGGACCTGAGAAGGGAGAAAGACGGGAGAGGGGCTGAGAGAAAGACAACACTTGTGTGTGTATGTGTGTGTNTGTGTGTGTGTGTGTGTACAATGTTTAGAAAGCAATTCTTACAAGGGAATTTCTTTATCTCCAGATTTACATTTTTAGCAGGACCCAAAAATGGGCTTTAAAAAGACTTCCTTTAATTTTTCATTCATGTGTCTGTATTAGTGTATGCCACATGCACAGGGGTGCTAGCCTCCGTTGGATTCCCTGAGAGCTGGTATGACAGGCATTTGTGGTCTTCCAGTGTGGGTGTTTGGCTCCTCTGGAAGAGCAGTAAGCGCTATTACCACTGAGCCATCTCCCTAACCTCCAGAATGTCTCTTAACAAGCCTTTTGGGCCTCTCTGATGACAATGGGAGGCCAGCTGTCCCTTCATCCTGGCTAGAGTTACGGAGCTCGCTCTTACCTTCTTCAGAGTCAACTACAGAGTCTTGCTTCTTGTACTGATCTCTCTGTGGCAGTCACCCTCCTGGCCTTTGCAGGACCCCCCCCCCCTTTCAGGGCTGCGCTCTTTCCCTGCACCTGTCTCACTCAGCACTAACAACGCAGGTGACCACCTGGCCTGACAGATGATAGCTGCCATGCTTTTGGAACCTCATCCCCTGTGATTCATGTTGTCCCAGCAAGAATCTTTGGGGTCTTTGTTCAGCAGTTGCTCTGAGCTTGGAATCCAGGGACATCTTTCTTTTTCTGCAGGTCACTTTCAGCTGCAGCCAGCCAGTAGGGCAAAGCCTTTCCTTGCCAGGTAGAGTTTCCCTTCATCCCACACAGGACAAGGGGAAGGCTTGTTGAAAGGCAGCCTTGGCTTTCCATCGCAAGCACTCTGCCAGGTCTCCTGAGTAGAGCCTGTTCCCAGAGCGATTATCTTTCCTGCATGAGAAGCAGGTGCTTGGTGACAGGAAGCAAGGCAGGCTTAGCAACAGACTTATCAGGCGCTCTACAAGAATGTCTTTCCTGTAAACAGGTCTGAGTCTGTGTTGTTTTGTTCCTCAACCTGCTCAGTTGTGGGGCTGGCGGCTCTAATTTGCACAGCTCTGCTGCAGAGGCAATCAGTCCCTGCAATGTAAAGTTCTGTCTGCAGTACTCCTGTTTATCCCCCACAGTACTCCTGGCCCAGACAGGCTGTGGTCTCCAGAGAAGACCATGGCCTCTGGCTCCCTCCTGGAAGCCCTATGGAGTGGGCGTGTGTGTGTGTGTGTGTGTGTGTGTGTGTGTGTGTGTGTGTGTGTGTGTGTGTGTGTGTTCCTGCATTTAGTGCTACTTTAATCTCTTTGCACAGGTTGTTGCATAGTGATTTTGAAAGTGAACCTTGTCTATGGCTGCCTAAGCAAGGGGACAGAGTATTTGGATCAGATAAAGATGCCTATCCCTTATTTTGATCCTTCCAAGGAGGAGGCAGCTTCCCCTCACATACTGTACAACCCCGTTGCTCTCCGTCCAAGGCTGTGATCTCTCCTGTCTTGCTCACAATGGACAAAGCTGGCGTCTGACTTGACAGGATAGCTGCTGTGTGCCTGGATCCCTAGCTCCTGGTGTCTCGTGTTGCCCTCATGGGAAACGTTGAAGAGTCTATTCACATGGTGGGTCTACTTCTTTCAGCCTCAGTTTCTTCTTCTTCTTCTTCTTCTTCTTCTTCTTCTTCTTCTTCTTCTTCTTCTTCTTCTTCTTCTTCTTCTTCTTCTTCTTCTTCTTCTTCTTCTTTNTTCTTCTTCTTCTTCTTCTTCTTCTTCTTCTTCTTCTTCTTCTTCTTCTTCTTCTTCTTCTTCTTCTTCTTCTTCTTCTTCTTCTTCTTTTTAATGAAGGGCAGATTGTAGAGCAGATTGCCGATAATCCTGAAGGTACACCTGACAGATATGTAATAGCTATAATTAGTACTTGCCATAGGAGAAGTAGTAGGGATGTCAGCATTGATAACATCATTTTATAGAACTTTATATTCTCTTTCATTTGATTCAGCAAACCCACAAAAGAAACAAGACAGATCATTGTACTGCCTGGAGATGAGAGAGAGAGAGAGAGAGAGAGAGAGAGAGAGAGAGAGAGAGAGAATGGGAGATTTTTGTTTCCAACTGCTGAAGGCCTGGCAAGGGCCCTGTAGTCATAATGTGGGGGTGGAGAATAGGAACCTGGGGTGCTTTTGAGAGCCTAGAGGCCCAGCTTTTCCTAGAGCCCTGACCACTTCTCTCTTTCCATCTTTATCATGTTCTTCATTCTGGAGGTCTATCCTATTTATTTGAAGCATTCTGCCTGATTCCTGTAAACTGCTTCATCTGTGGGTCTAGCCTCTCATTCCTGGGGTGACATCTTTGACTTACAATGGTCTCCACGCCAGCAATGCCTCACACCCTGGTAGCCTGTTGCCTGCCTTCAGAATTTCTCAGACACACAGTTCAGGGCTGAGAGAGCACAGTCACTTGGCGTCAGCTTTCTGTACACCCCCGAATATTCCTGCTTTCAAGGCTTATCCTGCCCTCTAGCCAATTGACATTTATTAATATATACAAGACCCTCTGGTCCATGAGATAAATCAGTTTCAAAAAAGTTGGTGAACATGGCCAAGATTTTACAATCTTGCGGTAATGCTGGAATTTGGGTCCAGTATTCAGACTAGAAGCCACAAGCACTTGCCTTATAGGAAGTCTGTAGGATAGAATAATACCTCGTCCAAATGGGGTGACCCTGACTAGTGCTCGTGCCTTTAGAAATAATACAGCATCCTAGCCATTGGCATTCTGTGGTCTTCTTCCATTGGCTAGTAAGGTTCCCTGAGGTAGCAGCCAGAAGCCCCAGTCCCAGCCCCAGCAGGGCATAGGTCTATAGAAGCTGGGGGATACAGGATGTAATGATCAACAGTATTAGTGATAAGTTATTGACTATGTGTTAACAGTACATAGCACTAAAGGCTTTCTTGTGCTGCTTCATGATGAGATGAGCCCAGAGAACTACGAGGTGAGGTGATTTCATTGTGCAGCCATCGAAGTGTAGATTCTTGTAAATGGCACAGAGTTCTGTCACTCCACATGGCCTCTTAATCAGACATGTAATTAGCATAGATATGTGAGTCTTGTGCTGACATGACATGGCAAACCTACTTAAGTATTTAATGATTGATTAAGTAAATGAATGATTTAAGAAAATATGCTAAATCAATGAACTTAAAACAGCTTGCTATCACTACCAAGTAGTGCTTACTGTAGGCAATGTACAAGCTACACTTTCATACCTCTGGCGGTGCAATAAATTGTTTACATTAGCATCACTGTAATCATATGAATAACACATTGAACTCCATCATGGCAATGATGTTACCACAAAGCAATAAGAGCTCTATCAGCTCAGTTATAATCTCAAGAGGCTGCTATTGCATGTGTGGTCTCTTATTGACCCTGGGTGACATATGACTATATTATTTTGTTTAATTTCTGCAGCAACCTCTACAATAGATGCTGTAGTTATAAAGGCAATGGCTCAAACATGTTGAATCACTTTCCCAGATTGCATGACTGAACAGTAACAGACTCCAGGAGGAATCTGAGCTAACGGACACAAGAGCTGGCATTCAGTGGATGTCTTGCCCAACTGAGATGTACTGGCTTTCTTAAGTAATCTTCCTCATAGACACAGCTGGTAGCCATGACTGCATCTGTGAACTCCTATGAGACTGTCACTCAAATCTAGTGCCTGATAATCTAAAGCAGTGTTTTCAGACAGCCAAGGCAAAGCTGGAAAAGGCTGAGATGCCATGTCATGTATAAAAGATTATATGAAGAGCCACTAATAAAATCGATGTACAGTGGTTGTTCCAGGGAGTAAACCTCATTTGTAACATATGAGTAGGACAAGGTAGCATCAAGAAATGCAATCTAAGTTTATGGAGACTAGTGGGGAAATGTGCAGCCATAGTGTGTGTGTGTGTGTGTGTGTGTGTGTGTGTGTGTGTGTGTGTTTCCTTTTAGAATCTGGCAATTTCTCTATAGCCAAGCCATTGGTGGATGAGGCCAAGGGAAGGAAGCCAGGCAAATCTTGATGCATTGCTCTCAAGGGACCACCTTCCCTTTCCTGTACCTTCCCACAAGACCCCATGGGTCTGTGATGTGTTTCATCATATGGAGTTTCATCTTATGCAAGCCGGCGAAATGGTCCTCCAGCCTCATTGCAGCAAGATAATTGACCCCTTGTGACTTTGTCCAAAAGGTAGTAGGAGCATGTACTCATGTAAAGTCAAGCAGCGGGGAAACTGATCTAAGTCACGAAGGAGGGGTTTGGAGAGACTCAAGGGGCTACTGGAATGTGACCAGGTTTCTGACGGAATTCATTAAGCTGCCAAGATTCCCTCTTGTGGCCTGATTCTGGGCTATGTTCAGAGTCTTGGAGCAGCAATGGCAAAGGTGCCTTGCTATATAAGTACCAGAGCAGGGGCAGCTGTTCAGTGAATGGAAAGGTAACCTGAGCGACCATGCGATGATCAATGAGCTAAGTATTGCAGACTTGCCTTTGGATAGAATTAGAGCATTGCTCTCCTGATGGCTGTCCCTGCGCACTGAAGGGAGAGACCATCCTTGCACTGCATCCACACTCTGCAGAGCATCATTAGGGGTCAGGCATCCTCTGTGGAGCTTCCGTATAAGATAAGCAGAAAATTCTCTTTTGACATCTAGGCCCCAGCTCTGGATTCTCTTTTCTTTATGTGTATGCTATGTCTCTATGACACTGGAGCAGATGTTTAGCTGGGACACCCAAACACCCATGGCACTGCTGTTCTGCAGCCTATATCCATTCTCATGGTCTGTTCTAATTGTCCAATGCCCACATACAACAACTGGTAAATACTTTTCATTTGACTTCTGTTTTCGAGTTGTTCTTTGTGCAGAGCCAAAGGGACCGCCTCACGCCAGTTGCTCCTCACATAGGTTCAACAGGGCAATGGCTCGTCATCAAGCCTTTGTTGCGCATAACTAACTATGCGGGTGTGCTGACAAGTGCATTTCTGCTTACCAGCATACCCCAGAGTTACAGAATCACCAGAAAGTTACCAATTCCCATGGGTACATGGGGCTGGCAGATTTGTCTGTAGCCCATTCTTCCCCTTAGATCAAAAAATGCAAGTGACATTGCAGTGGCAGACCAGGGAGCTGGCTCTGTCTTTGCTGTCTCTCCAGTGAACAGGTGGCATCACACTGCATCACATGACTGTGAGAATCGACCTGCAGAGCAGGTGAGAGCAGCTCTCTCAAGAGATCGAACCGTGAAGCATCTTAGACAGAAACCCCCCTGAGTGTCCCTTATTCATTCTGTTCTAAAAAGTCAAAAAGTAAACGGAGTGACAGAATAAATGCTCCATAGAGATAAATATGTGCACTGAGGAAGAACTGGGTAGACCAGGGTTTCTATGCAGGTTCTGCTCCTTATTTAGAGGTCCGATCTTAGGGAAAGGGGTGAATCTCCTGTTTCACTGTCCTGGTCTATAGGACAGGAACGATGATTGAAATGGCTTTTAATACGTACCATGTGTGCCCAGCAGAATTTAAACCTGTAGGTGGCAATCTTGCTGTGATACATAGCACGAGTCTCTCTTCCTCCTACAGATGAAGAAACTGAGGCACAGATGGCTGGGCAACTTCTGTAAAGTCACATGAGCCAATGGCAGAGCCAGATGCTTGGTGGCAGAAGCCATAGTTAATCTGTGTGCTTCTCTGGCTCTATGAGGGACTATGTGGTGATAATAGAGAACATTCCTGGGGAAAGGGCTAGACCTAGACTCTATATAAGCTGGTTATGTCTACTTGTTGTGTGTCTCTCAGAAACAGGAAGCATTTCTATTTGTACCTTTTGCCTTCTCAGCACCGTATTCTAAGCTCTGTGTCTCTCATCTCCTTCTAATACCACAGCCTTCCTTCCTTGGTCCTCATTAAGTCATGCCGACGAGTGAACAGCAGGTTCATCAGTCTCCTCAGTAGTGAGCTCCCTGTTGAGTGAGGAGTCCAAGCAGGAGCAATATGACCCTTGTCCAGCATGCAGCAGGGACTTAGAGTTTGAAATGTTACACTGTCTTCCATCTGAATTATGCTATTCAATACTCAGAGCAGGATCTGTACACAACCAAAATTCTGGGGTCCCATGATAACATAAAGAGAGCCAGTACAAAGAGTTAATGCCCATGTCTTTCAGGACACTCTCCTAAAAGGCGTCAGAAGCGAGAAACTCAGAGTTCAGATCAGGGTTTGCAACAAAAGTGCTGTATGATGTGGGAATTGTTTAACCAGTCTGTGGCATTTGTCCAAAGGAGTTCATGCTAACCTTGTTTCACTGTGCCTATAATATTATAGTTGATGTTGACCACATCATGCTGAGAGTCAGGGAAATGTATTCTTAAGGTCCCCAATGGCATCATTGACCTATGATGATCCCCAAAACTAAACCGTGCACGAGAGCTATCTCATAGTCAGAGGCTAGGAAAAGGAATGTCTGAAATGAGAGGTAAACAGCCAAGCCAGCAAAATCTTACCTCTGATATCAGCCAAGGAGAAGAGAAAATGGCAAACTTATCTTTAAGCCTCCTCAACACCTCAGAAAAAAAGAAAACTGATGTGTTGTTCTCATTGACTAGCCCTGAGTGCCTGTTGGGGAATAAGCGAACGCAGATGACAAGCTATTAACTAGGCACAGAGACATCGTGCTTATGCAGGGATGGCAGTTCATGATGGATTGAGTGTGGTGTGGCTAGCCTGACTGGGTCTGGGACAGATTTCCTTGTGGAAAGTTGAGAGGGGTGTTCCTGAACCCAACCTCTGAGAATGAGACTAGGAGCCAGGACAAGGTGGAGGGAGGGGTGGTGGTGGTGAACTGCAGTACAGTCAGGGCGATTCTTCAGCTGACTCCACTGCGAATCATGGAGCTTAGATGCTTCCTCTGATATCCCCCCTCCTGTTGCATCTAGTGCAGTGTCACTTATTTACCGCCACTGTAGTGACAGCTGCAGCTGCCTGCAGGTGACCACTCTTTTGAGCTGAAAGCCATTTCTAGAAAGGAGCTCAACTGAGGAGCCAACAGCAACTGTCCCTGCAGCTGGAATAGCAAGTCTTGGTTCCTTGTACACAGCAGGTAGCTGCCATTCTTGCCTGCCAGCCCTCTGTAGGCACCTCTGGTTAACACTACAGCCTTTACTACTGTGTTTCAGTGAAGTCTCAGAACTTTCCCAAATGCAGTGCTCTGGATAAATGCTCTCAATCGCTGGAATCCACTCATGAGAAGGAACTTATTTGTTCCTTTTGCCCTCTCCATCTATAGGGGACATTTATTGATGGTATAATAATAAGTCTTCAGTGTTATGATTGAGCTGGCAAGATCGAATACTTGGCAGACCTTGGATCATTTCCTCGACATGTCTGCTGGAAAATGTGATTTTCTTGTGTTTTTCCTTATTATCCTCCCTGACCACATTATATTTGAGTGCAGACTTGTTTCCTCTTGCCTCACTCAGTGCCCTTCCCCCAACCCAAATTCATTTCTTTCCCCCTTGCCTTTCTGAGATCACACTCTCATTTCAGCTACTGTTAATCTTGTGTGAGTGATGTGAGTCAAACTCAGGTTCTTGTGTTTACATAGTAAGCCTTTGAGGCATCTCCCAAGCCCCTGAGGTGATTTCTTAGTGGTGTTCCCTCTTGAGTGTGGCCTGCCTTTGGTTGTTACTCCAAAGTGTTGGTTGTTGACCTATCAAGTCATTGGAATTCACATTAGAGTTGCAGGAGCTATCCACCTAGCTGTCACCACCAAACACAATGGATTTCTATTTGTTTCACCAGCACACATCAAGCTGAGCAGAGTAGAGCTCTGTATTCAATTCTATTCATTTCAACTGCAAGGGGCCTTTGGGAATCACAAACTTGCTGTCGGAGCCAATGAGCTGGGGCAGACACCTAAGCCAAGGCAGGGCTGGTAATGACTCTTGATAAATGACACTGTTCTTCATCCAGCTGTCCAGGTGCCACAAGCTTGGCAGTGCCCCTCCAGAGTTGCTTGGGTCTCTGAACTAAATGCCTCCACTCTGCTACTGACCTTGCTTTTGTGTGAGTTGCTTTTGGTAAAGGTAGGACTTTGACTCTGAGCTGGAAGCAGGCTCTACCAGAACCTAAGAGAGATTAGGGCATTTCAGGGAGGATTCTTTGAGGCCCAGTTCTGTGCCAAGTGTTAAGCTAAGCTCTTCGGGGCATAGGCATAAAACCAGTGTCCCAGTGTTTAAATTACAAGCATGGTTCCTTGGCCCCTTGACACTGTGTTTTCTGTGCTGTTTGTGGACTGTGCCCTTGGTCCTTGAGACGATGACTTTTCTATATAAAAATGGAATTTGAAATCAGCATGAAACTCAAGTCTTCACTTCTTTCTCTGCTACAGATTCTTTGTGCAATCAATAAGTCACTTGACCTCTCTGGTCTTCAAGGTTACCTTGGTGTCTGCATATACTGGGTCCACTGTACTGGTCAAGCCCCAAATCTTGGGGAAGCTAAGAGTATAATGCTAGCATTCTGGGAATGTCCAATGCTTGGGTTTCCTGCCACGGCCTAACTTTTCATACAGAACTATAAAAACATTTGATTCACTCCAGACTGTCACCAACAGATGGATAAACAATTCTATACAAGTCCAACTTGGCGAACCAATGGGTTTACTGGAATTATTTATGGAAGTCTGAGGGGTTTCTAATGCAAGCATGGGTGACTCAAAGGTGGTACATCACTAAATAGTACCAACTCCTGCGCAATTTCCCTCGTCCTCTATTCCCTAGCATCCCCGCATCCTGTCCCAACCCTCACTGAGCTGTGACTGCCTCATCACCCTTACCGTGGGCCTGGCAATGACTGGGTTCTTCTGCTCATTTCTTTGTCCTGTCTATGCCCAAGCTCTCCTGTAGGTCGCCCCAGGTGCTCTGTGGCATGATGGCTGATGGTCATGCACCACCGAGAGGAAGTAGATTGTGTAAAGCACCTGTCTCCACTCATGACTTAGTGACACTAGTGAGGAAGTACTTACTAGACACTGACAATCTGCAGACCAGGACTCTCCCCTGAAAGATACCATTAACTCTCCTTCGGATGATCTAAGACCTATGAGTCCTAGAGTTTCTGTCTGACACGGTACTTGCTGGGCCCTAAGGGAAGGAAAGGCATGTCCAGTTATCCTACCACCATGCCTTGGGGAAATCCCTGTTCCTTGTGTGAGTCGTCACTTTCCCCACATTCTTTCTTCCTCGTGCTCGAGGAGGCTGAGATTCCTGAGGAGTGGTAGCTAAAGCCAAAGTGGGATGGATTCCACCCCTTGCGGTGGCTGGGTGAAACCAAATGCTCAAGCTCTTTAAGACTAGCTTGTCATCTTCAAAGTGGGTTGTCATCCTTTCCTTGCTACCATTCTCTGGGAAGTGCATGAGATTGCACAGGTGAGAGCTAAGCACACACAGAGCAAGCATGGGGCCTGAGGTGAGGATGTGGGGCTGTGGCATTTTCTTTCTTCTTTTGATCTGAGTTTCTTCATCTGTGCCTTCACCAGTAAGTCCCAACACTGGTGTAGAAATGTCTTTCCTCTGTGTACAGAGCTAGCCAACAAGCTCTTATATGAATAGCATTGTTGTCACCCTTTCGAAGTGAACTCCATGGAGCAATTTCTATGTCTGTCTTCTACTTTTCAACCTAACATGTTTAAGAACAAGATCTCATCACTATACAGATGTATCCCCAGTAGGTAGTTGATACTCTAGGACTGAGTGAATAAATGAAGAAAAACAAGAACCCTGAGAACCAGTCACACACTGCTCTTGGGCATGGAAGGCTTCATGCGATCCTCATGGTGGCTCTAGAGGGTTGGCATTACCCTGCACCTGAGAAAACGGTACTGGGGCCCTGAGAGGCATAGACACATACCCCATAGCACGTGGTTATCAACTAACAGCATGAGGGATTAAAACCTCAGTCTCCTAACTCCAAACCTGGGGCCTGTTTTCTGCACCAAGCCCCCCCCCCCCGTCTCTTTCCTTTTCATGTTATTGTTCCATAAACAACAATAATGGGAAAAGAAATAAAATCACCTTGCATCTTAGCACTTCCAGCAAGTCAGCTGTTTCCATTTTTTTCCACATTTCCCTACAGTCTCTTTCTTGCATATTTTTTATAATAGCATTATTGAGATATAATTCACATGCCATAAAATCCACCCTTTTAAAGCACACAATTCCCTGGTTTTTTACAATACTCACAGAGTTGTGCAACCATCATCACTATCTAATTTTAGAACATTTCATCACCCCCCAAAGAAACACTCATTAGCAGTCATTCACCATCTCCTGCATCCCCCATCCCTGGCAACCACTAATCTACTTTCTCTCTCTGTGGACCTGTCTATTCTGAAGATTTTGTATAAATGGAATCATACAAGATGCTGCCTTTCTGTCTGATTTCTTTCACTTAGCATAATGTTTGCAATGTCTACCCATGTTGTAATATGAACTAGTGTTTCACTACACACACACACACACACACACACACACACACACACATACTTTAATGTTGCTTATGAATTTATCACTTGATAAACATTTAAATTGCTTCTACTTTTTGACTATTATGTGCAGACTTTTTTGTGGAAATATATTTGCAGTTCTGTGCATATATTCAGAGAATGACATTATTAGGTCATACATTCCCTGGATATATCCTTAAGGCCATATTGTTGGGTACTACATTCTTTAAGTTTATTCTGAGTGTGATATTACTGGATCCTAGATCTTTGGGGTTGAACCTGAGTGTGATATTTCTAGATGTTATATTCTTTGGGTATATCCTGAGTGTGATATATTTCGGTCCAGTATTTTTGGGTATATCCTGGAGATGATATTGATGAACTTTACATTCTTTTAAATATATTCTGAGGGTTCTTTTGCTAGGTCCTATACTTTTTATTGGTTTATCCAAAGGGTGCTATTGCTAGGCTCTACATTCTTTTGGTATATCCTGAGGGTGATATTGCTATGTCCTGCATTCTTTAGTTATTCCCTGTGGTTGATATTGCTGAGCCCTACGTTTTTTGTTTTGTTTTTTGTTTTGTTTTTTTTTTTTTTTTTGAGTGTGATATTGTTAGGTCTTACATTCTTTGGGCAAATCCCATGAGTGATATTTTAAGTTCTGCACTCTTTAGGACTGTACCGAGGTTGCTATTGCTAGGTCCTACATTCTTTAGGTATATCCTTGGGGTGCTAATTTCTAGGTCCTACATTATGGTAATTCCATGGTTAATATTTTCAAGAACTGGCAACCAGTTTTCAAGAGCAGCTATACCATTTGTTATCCCTCTAGATATGCATGGAGTTTCTAATTTTTCATATCCTTTCTACTCACTGCTTTTTATTATATATCTTTTTTTAGACATTCTGGGGGCTTAAATGTAATATCTTGTTGTGGTTTTTATTTGGATTTTGTAATGACTAATAGTGTCATCTTTATGTGTGACTATGGCAGTTTAAAAAAACTCTCTTGAAAAAAATGTTTATTCTAGTTCTTTGCCCACTTGTTAATAGACTTGTCTGTCTTTCTGTAGTTGTAAGATTTTATATGTTCTTGATGTAAGGCATTTGTCCATGATTAGAGAGTATGTTCTCTCCTTCTATGAGCTGTCATTTCCCTTTCCTTTCTTGAGAGTATGCTCTGAAAAGCAAGTTTTTTAAAATTTTTAATGAAGTCCAATTTAGATCCCATTTCTCTTCTGTTGCCTGTGATTTTTGTGTCACATCAAAGAAGTGACCGCTTATCCCAAATCATGCAGCTTTAGTCTTTTGTTTTCCTCTAATACTTTTAGCTCTTACATCTAAGCCTATGATCCACTGTGAGTTAAGCTTTGTATCTTGAATAATGTCTGAGCCCACCTTCACTCATTTGCATGAAGATGTCTAATTATCTCTGAAACATTGATTGGAAAGACTTTCCTTTCCTGTTCATATGTCCTGCTGCTTCTGTCAGAAATCAATTGAGCATAAATGTGAGCCTTCATCCCCGATCTCTCCATTTTACTCCACTCATCTGCATCCTCGCAGTGACCCCTGTCTTCATTCTTGTCCCTGCAGAGCAGTTGTAAAGTTGAGAAGTGTGGATACCTCAATTTTTCTTTTTTTCCAAGATTCAGACTTTTGTGTTTCGTGCATTTACACATATATTCTAAGAGATATTTGTTGGTTTCTAAAAATAAAGCAAAATAAAAATTTTAATTCCAATATAAGATTATTTAGTTTATGAACATAAAGAATCATCCCAATTAATAAAGACTTTGAATTTTTCTCTCTGTGACTTAAAAAAATTATTCAATATGCAGGTTTTGTCCTTATTTTATTACCTTTGGATAATATTACAAATAAAGTTATTTTCTTGATTGCATTTTGGATTGATCACAGAGTATTTCTTTCTATACTCTATACATTCATTTTTGTCTCTTGATCCTACAGACTGTCATCTCTTGATCAGCTTGTTTTATTAGTTCTGGTGTGTGTGTGTGTGTGTGTGTGTGAGAGAGAGAGAGAGAGAGAGAGAGAGAGAGAGAGAGAGAGAGATCCTTAGTATTTTCTATACCCATAACATCTTGCCATATATGAATAGAGGCAGTTTCTCCTTTTCTGCCAATTTGAATGCCTTTGTTTATTTTTTCTTCATTAATTTATCTTAGAGCCTTTACTCCAGTATTTATGAAAAATATTGAGTGAATCATCTGTATTGTTTTTAATCTTAAGGGGAAACTTTACATTCTTCACCAGAGTCTGATGTTAGCTATGAGTGCTTCATAGATGGTCTGAATCAAGGGGCTGATTACTATTGTTCATAGTCTATTGTGTGTCTTTTGCCATGAAAGAGTAATGTCAAATGCTTTCCCTGTGTCTCCTGACCTGAGTGTGGGGTATTGTCCTTTGTTGTGTTAGTACGGTATGTAAACATTGATTGGGTTTTGCATGAGAAACCATTCTGACATCCCTAGAGAAATACAACTTGGCCAAGATTCACAATCCATTCTATATGTTTTATGCCAACTCAATAGTATTTTATTGAGAATTTTTGTATCTGGATTTATGGAGGGTATTGACTTGTAATTGTCTTCCTTTGTGTTGTCTGTGAGCATTGCATCAGAATCATAAAATGGCTTGGAAAGGGTCGTTCCTTCTTCTACTTCTTGCAAGAATTTGTGAAGTATTTGTATACACCTGCTTCTTACTTGAGAACTTTCAAAAGTTGGGATGAGCATAAAGGTTTTGACAGCTCACAGTTAGATCTTTTCATATGCTTGTATCAGAACGATATAGAAGTCAATGAAAACAAAAACCTGGTATTGAATTGAATCTTGAACATTTCTCCATGAGCAGAACTGTAAATCTCTTGCCGTTATGCCAGGCCCTTAACTGCAGACCAGGGTGTGTAGAACAGATGGGATTCCTGCTTTTAAAGAATAAATAACTGCAACTATTTCAGTGCAGATGTCTAAATAGATTCTATGCTGAAGCAGACTTTTCCCCCATCACAGAAAGAGCCTGGCCTCTCCAAGAGATTCAGAACAGACCAATGCCCAGATGAATCCATCAGGGTCATCCAAGAAAATCAAAACATCCTATTAATAGGATCTTTGGTCAACCCCTTAGTGTTTAGGGGTTGACCAAAGATCCAGATTTGTTTTTTGTTACTGTTTAACATGTGAAATAAAGAAAGGAATATTCTTGTCCTGAATGGCTTGTTGCAGAAAATAGACATCTTAGATTATGTTCCTAAGTGCAGCAATTTCACTATAATACAGGTGATTATATCAATCCCAAACATTTGTAACACAGAGGCTCAGAAATGTGGCCTTTGGCTCACTCATTCAAACAGTCTCTTCATTAGTTAATACAGCAATTATTCATCAAGCTCTTTTCCTGTGCCAGTCCCTCTATCAG
Source organism: Mus pahari (assembly GCF_900095145.1). Taxonomy (NCBI): domain Eukaryota; kingdom Metazoa; phylum Chordata; class Mammalia; order Rodentia; family Muridae; genus Mus; species Mus pahari. The sequence continues at coordinate 67,221,848 of NC_034590.1, forward strand.
AGTGTCTGCACAGAACGGATTCTTTTTGAGTCCCTGTTCCAGAGGAGCAGCTGGTCCAATGTGGTGAAGTATAGCACTTTATATAAACAACATATCCCAGGCATGGACAAGGTTGAAACTTAGTCATGATGAGAGGCCATAGACATATATGCAGAGAGACTTCAGAACTGAACAGTGTCTGGAGAAACCCCTTCCACATGGAGTCCTGAAGGATACATAGGAGCTTTCCCAGACATCCTATGCTACATAGTTGAGGTCCAAGCAGAACAAGGTGTATAAGATCTGAGTCTGTACTAGAATTCAAAGTCATTCTCAGGGATTCAAAGGAAGAGCTTTAAAGTGATTTGAAGAAACTCAAGAGGCAGATCCTAAAGGGCCTGTGTGGTTTTTTAACCTGATACATCCAAAGTTTTAAGGATCTGGAAATTTTTGTCAAAATGGCTGTCCAACAATGCCCGAGAGTCAGCAATGAAATAAGATGTCACAAAAATTATGTTCAGATGTTTAATATATCTTTGGATGCAGGTTTCCTGGAGCCTTCCCATAGAGTTCTACCTCCATAGGCCCTGTCTTATCTGTTGTGACTTAATAGGCCATCTCACATAACTAGGAGGTTAGACTAAAAAAGGTGTTCAAATCTGACCCTGACTGTTACTCAAGCTTGTTCTTAACCCCAGCTTTTCTTGCCTGTAAAACAGGGTCACTGATTCAACTTCCCCAGTTGTTGGGACAATGAAATGAAAAGGGGGGGGGAGTCTCACAAGCTGGGTATGGTGGCACACACCTGTAATCCTGGCACAAGGAATGTAAAGTTGGGAAGATCAAGAGTTTAGATCATCCTCAATGACAACAGTGAGCTCTAAGCCACCATGAGCTTCATGTGACCCTGTCTTACAAACACATAAGCAAAAACACACACAAAAGAAAAGGAAGAAAGATCCCAAGGTTTTAGGAATCTCTATCGCCAGCTGGATCTAAGATCTGTCCACGCCTGTTACAGATGAGGGAGAGTACCAGTGTTGAGAAGTGGAGCGACCAGTCCCACTCACCCACTGTCAGTTCGATCGTTGACCATGCATATAGTTCTAAGCCTTAGATTCTTCCTCCACAAAACAGAAATGACTGTGATGTCCCCTCATGATGTAGTCAAGGAGCGTCAGTGTGAAGAAGATCACGGTACCATCAGGGTGTCATGTTGGGTGTCATGTTGCTTTTGAGACTGAATGTGAGCACAAGATTTCTGTGGTTTTGTTTTGTTTTGTTTTGTTTTGTTTTTTATCCCACCACACAGTCTCTGAGTCCAGGCCTGCACTTGTATTTCTCAGAGCCCAACTCCATGTTCGACCTATAAGGACAGTCAAATGTTTCAGTAGTTGCATTTATTTCCAGCCTTCCACCCTTTATTCGTTCCAAGCTTTTGTCTAATTGTTAAAAGAATTGACGGTCCTTTTAGAAATCTAAACAAACCAACCAGGAGAAGAGAGTCTAAATTGTCTCATTTTATGCATTTATTTTGCTGAGTAGCCCAACTTGGTATTAATCCATTGGGGGCGCCCCTGAGGAAGCAGACAGGACCTTCAGTTCCTGTTTGACTAACCCAACCTGGCCGCCCCAGTTTCCCAAGCCAAATGACAGGACTGCGACTTCTAAGCATTAGGGCATTAGGCAGTGTAACCTGGGAGGGATGTGGTTTTGATAAAGCTTCATATTCCTGACCCCATCAAGAGAAGAACCTTTAAAAGGTCGAGGGAGACAGAGGTGGCAGGAGCCACAGACCAGGGGCACAAGCAAGGATGCAGGAAGGTGAGCGTCACTCCCTTGGCATGTGTCCAAGGGTTCAGGGAGGGCATATGTTTTGCAGAAACCTTAGGGATAAACAATAGGGATAAACCTTAGGGATAAGGCAGTGTATGCCCTTAGCTTGGCCCCACCCCCCACAATCTAGTTCCTATGCATGATATCTAATGATTCTCTTTCCACCCAAAGGCAAAAGGTCAATCTAAGGGGTCCTCAGGACCCGAGACAGGCTCTAGAGTTACAGACCCTGCCCACAGGGACTGCCCACTCCCAGCCTGACTCTGGATAAATGAACTCTGACTTGCCCCTGGAGCTGCTAACGGAGGGAAGATGACTACAGAAGGCTTTAGGAGGAGCTTTGGAGGGCCCTTGGAGGCTCTAGTCAACTGTGCCTTTGGGAAGAAAGAAAGGAAACTCCTGAATAGAAATACCCTGCCTGGTTAAACACTCGAGAGTGGGAGAATTTCAAAAAAAAAAAAAAAGTAATATCAAAGGGTCAGCAGGTTTGATGTCTGTTGAGGGCTACTCTTTGCCTCCAAGAGGGTGTCCTTTGATGGTGTCCTTTTGCTCTGTCCTCCAGAGGGGATGACCCCATGTCCATGTGGCAGGAGAAGGGATGTAGGGCCCAGCTGGATCCCTGTTTTTATAAGACACCAATCCACTTACGGGGACAGAGCCCTCATGTCCTGTTCACCTTCCAGAAGCTCCACTTCTTAAGGCTGTGGCACTGGGGAATTAGCTTTCAATATTAATTCTGAAGGACACGACCTCCAAACACCTTGGCAAGAGTACACTTGGGCTACATCTTGAAGGGTGAGAAAGGGTTCACCAGTCAAAGAAGGAAGCAAAGGAGATTCCAAAGAGCGAGAAGGGGGGGGGGCAGGGAAAGGGTCTGGGCTGATCCAGTAGGCCTTGTAGATCTTGTTACAAGGGACATCATTCACTCAATCCTGAGGGGTGAGGAGACCAGATCCCAGATGGAAAGACTTAATAAGGTCCACCTGAAATACACCTTAATTTATTCATTGAATAATCATCTAGAGAATCATGACCAGGTGTGCCTGCCTTGCTACATATGGAAGAAGAAGGCTGTCCTTGACCCCAAGCAGACTAAGTCTCTGTTGTCCTTCGTTCTTGCCTCCTACTGGACATCTTCCTAGCTGGTATCCTCTCCCAAGATGCCAAATGTCTCAAGTTTCTGCCTGGCACACTTGACCCAATTCCTTCTAGCAAGAAGAGATTAGGAAACATGAAGAGGTGTCTCTTAACAGATGGGAGGGTTCTCTGAGCTCATCAGGTTGGATCTACTACAGAGCAGGTACCCAGCTGCAGAGTTCCTAATACACTGGACTTCCAGACTGAGAAGAGCATCCTCCGATGCTGCAGTCTTCTTAGGATGCATAGAAGGCTGAGGTGTGTGTGTGTGTGTGTGTGTGTGTGTGTGTGTGTGTCTGTCTGTCTGTCTGTCTGTCTGTCTGATATTTCATGATCATGCAAGGATCTGCAGTGTCAGGGTATATACTTCCTCTTCCATGCACACGTGAGTCTGGTCTCAGGTGCGCATATTACATATGCCTGCATCCCTGAGCTCCCAAGTGCCCCTTTGGTATGCTGCAGCAGGATGTGCCTGTGAGATTTCCCTTCAGGCTCTATTGGTTCTGAGAGATGCAGAAGCCATGCCTCACCTTGAAAACTATCCTGTTGTTTGTGGTTTCCTGATAGTGACAGAATCGCTTGCGTGTGCCTGTCACTTGTACACATGTACACACATCCTCAGTACGACTTGGGAGCTGTGAATGCAAAGAATTCCCCAGAGACTGCCACAGGCCACTTGAGTGACTCACTAATGGGCCTGTTTCCTTCCTCAGAGAAATAGCGCGGGCAAGGTTCTAGAAATGCAATTTTAGTATCAGCTCAACTTCAGCAAACTACATCAAGTGGCTAGAGTCTGAAGGTTTCCTCCTCAGAGGCTGCACTGATGGGAAAAGCCCTCAGATGTCTGCAGCCTGGAAAGGGAATCCTTCCCAAAGGCTCTCGGGAATTCCCTCTAGTTTCCCAGCTGTAAGCAGGCCCTGGTGGTTAGTTCCCACTCTGGAATCCAGATGTTGGTGACAAGGCAGGCTGCCCTGCTGGGTGTGTTTCTGCAGCTGCCAGAGAAAATGCTCATGGGACATTCATCAGTCACTGTACCCAGAGATGCTCATTTTAGGGGCAGAAGGTGGGGCTGAGTTAGAACTTCTGTTTTCACTGACTTTACACCTTTTTTGGAACATGACATCACCGTCCTGGAACAAGGTGGGACAGAAGCACACCACAATTAGAAACAGCTCACACATTGCCTTCTGCTCCCTGTCTCTCCTGGTGCTCTCTCCTCTGCTGTGAGTGGCTTTGGAGCACTAGAAGGCCCTTATTTGCACTCTGCTGCCTTGACAGTCAGTCATCATGTCTGTTTTGTTCCTGCCTACTTAGTGGGAAGGGCTTGCGAGCTATTGAGCTGATCTTCTGGTCCGTCTGGGCTCCAATCTGGGCCATCAAGATATAAAAGAACCGCAGCAGCAGGTATGGGGGTTTGTACCCATAGTCTCAGCACTCCAGAGGCCACGGAGGGAGGATTGAAAACCCAAGGCCAGCCTCATTTATACATAGAGACCCTTTTCCTATGTGGAGGAAACAGAGGAAAGGGGGAGAAAGAAGATGATGAAGAGAAAGGACTTGGTAAACAAAAGGGCAGCCTCTGAGGGTGAGGGCCATAAGAATGTTTGAGTTTCCTTTTCTTTTTTCTTTTTTTTTGTGAATTCCAGGTCAAGTCCAGACAAGTTCAACTGACACCCCAACTGGCCTGGCAGCAGGCAACTGAAGAGTTCAAGTCTAGGCGTCCAAAGTCAGCACTCTGCTTCTGTGAGCATAATTATGCACGGCAAAGCAGCACATTCATATCATTCTAACCTTGACCTTGGTGAGCCATAGCGCATAGGACAAATGCCTTAATGGCTTCACTTCTATAAGCCTCAGTGGCCTCGTCTGTAAAATAGGACCACCTTCTCCTCCTAGAGTACTGCTGGAAAAACACAATGAGACCATGTGTGTGAAAATTGATACTATCAGATCTGGCTCAGAGAAAATTATCAACAAATGTTAGTGTCCCCTCCATCTGGAAGCTGACAAATTCAATTAACTAGAGCCACCCATTCCCACCCCTACCCTCCACCCCCATTCCCAAGCCTATCCACAGAATCATAAATTTCCTGTCTGAAAAAACAGCTCCATAAATCACCTGGCACGGTCTGAGCGGGGGAATTCTGGGGGGAGTTGGTTCCGTGTGTTCCTCAGCCTTGCTGGCTCAGCCTGCAAGCCTTCCTATAAGTAGAAGGATTCCCACCAGCACAGCCAAAAAGAGGGAAAGATGCTGTTGGTGGATTCCACAGAAGGGCTAATATTAGCGGGGCACAGGACGGCTATGGGTCTATATTTAGAATGTGTGTCTTCAGCCCTTTTGGATGCAGCCGAGTGGAGGGCAGAACAGGGTGGTATTTACAAGAGGCAGGCAGAGGACCTAGACCCGGTCTTCCTTCTTCTCTCTCCAGGAAGTGAGCAAGCCAACACAAACCAGGGCTGCTGGGGAGGAGGCAGATAGTAGAGGGTACCCCGATAGTGGAACAAAGTAAGGTAGTGACAGAAGCCTTGGGAGAACCCCGGGATTGCTGAATTTGGCTAATGGGAAGGCAGAGGAGTAGGCTCTGTGGCCTTCTGGTTTGGGTTGGTAACCAGAGAAGGATGTCCCTGGCTTTATCCTGCAGATGCTTTGGATGGACCTACCACAGGGCAATGGACCTAGGTCAGAAGAGAGACGTGTATCTTTCACAGAAGTCTTTTACAATCCTCTCTCTCACAGGTGGCCTCCTCCTTTCTCTGCTTGCTTAGTGCTATCCACACAGAACCTGCCTCTCTGAGGTGCTTCAAGCCCTTCTGTATGGACTAACCCAAAATAGATACTTCTGCTACACACATATAGTCTTGTATCAAAAGAGACCAAAAGGAAGAGAGGATGGAGGTGTTTGGGGTTTCAGTTACTCCATAGTGTGGGATATACTCTGAACAGCCACACACAGAGGCCTTGATATTTCCCTGCAAGTACCAATCCACAGGTGCTCTTCAGCACCCTTGTCCATGCCTCCTAAGGAGACTTTAAGACTGAATAGAATGTCCTGCGGCCCGATGTCTGTCCTGGGTTCTATTCCACCAGTTAGGCGATTTCCTAAGGGGCAGAGACAGTATTAGTAGGAGAAGGGGAGGGCAAAGCGCTTTCCCAGCGCATCAGGCTTTCTACCCTTCAGTGAGGGAGGCGAACCGGATGCTTACCACGTCTCTCTGCCATGCGGTCTGTTTATCTGCTGAGTTTTTCGGTTGTATAATGAGAATATAATCAGAACAGCATATGTTCTCCACCCTGTCCCTACGCCAATAAAACCCATGTGTGTGATCCCAAGGAAAATGGAGGTGATTTAGGCTTTTTCATGGTCTAGTGTTCTCCTTCACTCCCCTTTCTGGAGTCCTAGGCAAGCTCAGAAGGCCTGTCTACACAGGGTGACAAGGATAACCCACAAGCTGGGATAATCTACTTTCTACCCTTAGACCCTGTCTGAAGCTGTAGTTATGGTGTGAGCCTGGGTGGGTAGGCTGCCCCCATGAGAGGCTGAAGACTATCATGGGCCTTCTGCATGTACTTTCTGCCATTATGGAACTGTCTGTTATGGTTCCTGGAGCGTGCTTTCTTTCTTCCCTTCTCATCTTGGAGCACCGTTCTCTCAGTTGGTTTGCTTGTTTGCAGTCTGTGGGCACAGTGTTGTCTCCCCTGCAGACTCCAGAGCACATGGCTGAGCTGCCGTGGACACGGGCTCACCCCACTTAGCCTACAGGCATTTTTTGACACATAAATAAATAACTCTGAGAGCAGCTGGTGTTTCCAGGTAAAATGTTTGCACATGGTATGTATCTGAGAAGCAGAGGCACGCTCGCACGAATACACACTAGACATTGGAGAATTAAAAACATAACATGCACAACTCTACTACTCACACATGCCTGGCCCCTGGAGATTTCGCTGGGAGATGTTTCTTCCTGCAGATGGATTAGGAGTTGGTTATTTTGAGAATCACAGAATGTCGGGGAGGGAGGAACACAGCGGATTATTCAGTTAGGGAATTTCAAACATACTGACCTCCATCACCCATCCTCAAAGAGAATTTTATAGAGACCTGCGAGAAACAAAACAGAAGAACAGATGTGTTCTGGATAAAGTGAAGAAGAGGAAGGAGGGGGGGCCTGGATTCCACCGAATGCATTGTGAAAGGCAGAATACTCGGCACCCTCCAGGAAACTGAGGCCAGAGGAAAGAAAGCCTCTCGGTTGGTGTCACACGGCCACTGAATGATGAATTCAAAAAATGGAACCAGAAGCCATACCATGGGGAATGACCATTCACAGCTCAACTAGGATGGAAATATAATGGACCTTTGGCATCTGTGGAAGATCAGTTCCAGGAAGGCGAGCCATGAATAGCAAGGGCTAAGGACACTCAAGAACCTCGTATAGAGTGGCATGGTATTTGCCTATAGCACAGGCACATCCTCCGAGATACTTGGAATCATCTGTTGGTTGCTGATGTTCCAGTCCAGTGTAAGAACAAAGGGATGATATTGCTTAGGAGATAATGGTAGAAATAGTCTACACACCTCAAAATAGATGCAATGCTGCCTGAATCAATCTCTCTCTCCTCTCTCTCTCTCTCTCTCTCTCTCTCTCTCTCTCTCTCTCTCTCTCTCTCTCTCTCTGTATGTGTGTGTATGTGTGTGTTTACATGCTGACTATGCCATGCACACCAAGGCCAGAGCTCAGCTTTGTGGAGTTGGTTCTCACATCCCACTATGACCTGGATATCAAACTGGACTTAAACCTTCAGCCACTGACCCTTCTCCCCTGACCCTCCTTGGCTGTTAGAGCTTTACTGTACTTCTTTCCACTGAGTATCAAACCAGCCATCTTTCTGCTATGATGGTTGCTGTGGTTTTGTATGTAAATAGCCCCCCCCCCACACACACACATCAATTTTCAGCAGAATCACCCAGCATCATAGATGGGAGTGTCAATATATCTGTTTTACATCACTGCTGCTCAGGGCTGGGGTCTTCTCAGAGGAGGGGTAGACATAGAAGTCCTAGCCACTCTCCGTTCAGTTAGCTAGGCTCCTTGCTTACCTATTTGACCAAGAATTCATTGGACAAAACAGAAACAGAAACAGAGGGAGCTACTTTAAACAAAAGAACATCAGAAAGTCCCATGATATAGGTACCTTCAAAGGAGTGAATCTGGACCCCCCCCTCCATTTACCTGACTCTTTGGAAAGATATTGACCTTTCTGTGACAACGGAATGAAAGAGCAAACCTTCTTCAGTCATGCATCACAGAGTTTGTCCTTCTGGCCTCAGTAAATCTGAGAGAATTTCAAGCTTGGCACCACCTACAGTTCCTCATAGAACTTGAAAACAAACATGGTCCCAGATCTAAACACAGGAACCCTCCTACCAATGTCCTAAATCCCCAATGCCTACCTAATTGTTTACCTTTGACCTACTTAAACATGTAGTACCCAAGGTACTATCAATTCCCTCTGCCTGCAGTTGCCAGCTTGGCCATCTCAACTGTCTAACCCAATTGATGCTTGGCACCTTTCAGCTGAATACTCCAGAGGAGTTCTTGGTTTGCTGGTACCGATGGGCCCTTGTCTCGTGATTTGGATTTCCCAGAGCTGTGTAGGGAACAAGGCACTACACCACTTTCACATCTTTGCAGGAGTCTCTCTAATCCACTAGTTATAGTTTGTTGCTGACATTAAATCCAATAAATTTATGTCTGGCAGTTTGACTCTCCACATGTTTGAGAAGTTTGAAGCTTTAAGGTGCATTAAGGAAACATCACTGATGGACTTTGGGAGTCAGCCTGTGGGGATAAGGTCCCTCTGGGTAGACTCACGGGTCCAGGTTCCATCTAGGCTCTGTCACATGCTCAAGGAGGAGGAGGCTCAACCTCAGACTGGCTACTTCTTTCTCTCAAAAATGAGGACTATTCAGGAGGATTCGGGGAGGCAGATGGTGAGGTGTAGATCAGGTTGGCCTATAGTGAAAGCTTTAGGGCTGTATAGGAAGATCCTGTCTCAAACAAACAAGGAAAATGACAAACAGGAATCTTTTTGATAAGTATTTATACTACAAAAAGAGTAGCTGGTCCATAGTGGGGACCCAGTAAACAGCTATTCTTTCTATCCGGTTCCTGGAATATCTGTATAGCCTTAGCCCCCCTGACTCCATGTAGTGTGACCCAGATCCAAGTTGGACACCTCTACTAAAGAGTACTGCCCCACCCGAGGGTGAAGCTCGAGTGGATGGAGGATGCGTGCTTATCAGATGTCTTTGATTTTGAGAGCAGTAACTTACTGGTTTCCAAGGACTTTAATACTCTTACCTTGCAGGGCTTCCTATGGCTGGAGGCTGCCATGGCTTATACCGCCTTGTAGGAATTTCCTGCCTTTAAAGAATGACTCATAAAATACCGATGCTTTCTTATGGTTCAGGAAGTTGTCATTGATCCCACTTCAACTTCATGAAATTGATGTTCAGAGCTCCTTCCTTGTGGCCCAGGTCCTATTCTGGACTGCACTGCATCACGCATTGTTCAGTCTGTGGAACCATTATGGGTGGCAGGGATAGAGAGTCTCACTCATTAGACGGTAAACTGAGTCTCTAACAAGTTAAGGCTCTTGGCTACACAGATTTATTAGAGGATCGAATTGGACTAATGTCTGTGATTCCTGCTAGTGTGGGTAGATGTATGTGTTAGGAGGGGGCAGCTTGCTTCTTTTCACTTTTTTAGAGCCAGCCCTGAGCAGATCTATGTGCAAGGCCTGAAGGCATCTTCATTTTAATTAGTAAAATAATCTCCATTGACTGTTATCTGCTGTGCACTAAACACATCCTAGACATTAAAGCTTCGCCTATAAACAAGATATAGTTAAAGCTGAAGAAATCCAAACAATAGCAATTCATTTAATGAGTGTTTTTAAGAGCTGTAAAAATGCTACAGGCATATATGAGAGAGGTCCTGGACCCAGGAGAAACTTCTAGGAGGATGTACCCTATGATCTGAAAGTTTGGGCAGCTGAGTAAGTTGGGGTGGTGAGATTCTGGACTGAAGGACCAGCATGTGAGAAGTCAGAGAAAAAGCATCCACTCAGATAATCTGGGGTTAGCGGAGGGTTCCATGTTAGCCAGGAATATGGTTAGTCCTCCTTGATATGCACTATAGATACAAAATACACGTGGAGGTAAGAAACCACATGGGAAAAAGTGTCAAGTATCACACTGATATTTTTTATATTTTTTATATTTTGATCATATATTAGAATAATAATTTAAATAAGCCATGTTTGTAAATAAAATTAAAGCCATCTTATTAAAACTGACATATTTTTTTCTCTTGTAAAAATCTACCAGCATTACATTTGTGACCCATAGTGTATTGAGACTTAATCCATCAGGGCATAGGAAGTGTCTCAAGGGTTGGAACCTTGGAAATATAAGTTAGGGAGATTGGGATTAGAAAGTGTGTGATTCTGGTACATTTCTTTTAAACTCATTTACTCCCCAAAGCAGCTCTAGAGGTAAAGATTGTTCAGTTCATGTATGTGGCTCAGACACAGAGATGACGTGCCAAGTGGTCCTCCGTCGGGCTATCTACACATCAGTGTGTACAGCATGCCACTATTAAGGTACAATCTGAGCTCATGTCTCATAGCCTTTCTATTCTCTACACCCCATCCCTGGCTGCCAGCCAGTTTATTGGTTTGATTTTCATTGGGGTCTGTCACTAGAAAGTCATTATGCTAAAGATTGGCTTTTTTATGCTTCTTGTTTCTCTCACATTACTAGAAAGCATCTGGAAGACCAGCTACCTCTCTCTTAGTTCTATGAGATGGCTCTTGAAGTAAAAGACTGTTCCATCTAAGGGTGATGTGTCTAAGGGCATTGGTTCAGTATATATAATGTCTTCAGCTGCACTCATGTCAGTGATGTCTGCAGGTCTCCCAGTGCCCTGGGCTGCAGGAGCTGTGGGATTGCACTGATAGCCAAAATACAACCCACTTAGGTAGGTAGGTAGATAGGTCGGTCGGTCGGTCTCTGGAGGCTTTTGGTCTAGTTCATCTGACTTCCGGTACAGGATGTGAGGTCACTCTTGTGGGCCCAGGTAGGTGAGGCCCAATGTGACTGGCAGCGAGGGCAGGGCCCTGACAATTTTTGAGTGCTCCACTGAAGTAGAGCCATAGTATGAGTCCCTTTAGTGTCTGTGAGTTGGGCAGGTGACCTTGTAGGGCCTTTGGAGGATTTACGTGTCCAGGGAAAGCTATCTGGTACTGGTGAGGCTGAAAATGAGCAAGTGAAAGTGGGCTTTGATGTCCTGGGCCTCTGCAGAGAAATGAGCACTCAAGGTTGGCGATGAGAGAGGTTCCTGAAGTCCTCATCAAGTCATATATTATAGGGAGATATATGGGGATCAACACCTGAAGTTCTACCTTGTGGGAGAGGTCATTGCCGGTGCTGTAAGGATCTGTGTACATGTGGAATCATTGAATTAACTCTGGGATACATCGCAAGAGACACATGGATGTACTTGAGAAAGCTCACCCACCTTCCCTGTTGAAAAATCCCTGCCCTAGAGCCTTAGGGCCTTACATCGGGACTTTGAATGTAACCAAAAACGTTTCTCTTCTCTGAAGAAAGGAAAATACAGGGAACATAACCAAAGAGAGTGTAGGCAGATCCCTCCCAAAGTGGAAAAGGAAGGAGCTAGATTTTATCACATAATTAAGCCACAGACCCAGACTTAAAATCAAGCCAAAGAAGGAGCTGAGAAGGAAACTCATAGGAATTTAGAATTAACTTCTACTGAGACCAGAACTTCACTGTGGTAGAATATTTAAATAGTCTTTTCTTCTGGGAATGGGTATGAGTATGATTTTATGCAGATGTATTGGGGTTAAAATCATTGGTGCTAAGTGAATTGTTAGCAAAATATTTGCCTGAATTTTTGGAAAATTTAGAAAAAAAATGTGTTAGTTACCTAAGGTATATAGACAACATTCAACTTACTATTTAAAATACAGGAATATTACAAATATTAATTGGATACAATTTTAGAAAGTCACTACTATATGTCAAATGCTGTTATACCCAAGTTGCAGGACTTCCCCCCACCCCAAGACCACCTGGGGGCCAATTCCAATGCAAACACACACACACACAAGCATCTGTATTACGAACTCACAAGCAAGGACCCTCACCATCACCATCCCAGCAGGTCAGAAGTGAGATCCTCAAGTCTAAGGGTGCAGGGTATTTACTGTGGGTACAGCAAGCTTGGGGGATTTCCATATAGATCAGCAAATTAGTATTTTTAAAACTACATTTCTGGTGTAATCTTCAGGAACCAATCGGGGGCAAAGCCACCTGACAAACAAAATGGCTAGGTTATCAGTTTTCTGCAGGAAGTCATAGGTTGTCTATGTGTACCTTCATCCTGCTGTTATAGCCTGACTGGCTGTTGATAAGGGTGGAGGGTTAGTTGCCATAGGATGTTTGCTTAAGTGGACTTAGTGGTTTTCCTTCTGGAATTGAAGTTTAGTCCCTGGCGCTTCTTCTAAAAAAAAAAAAAAACAAAAAAACAAAAAACAAAAAAAAACAGAGTAGGTTGGGCTTTACAATTCAAGCCAAGAGACACAGGCCACCCAAGACAGGAGAAATTACAGTAGGCTTCCTGGAGGAGCTACCTAACAAATCCTTGGAGGATTAGTGGGTACATGTCAGGGAATATAAATGGAAGGTATTCTAGGCAGAGGGATCATGAACAGCTGGTGTCGCTGTAATAGAAGTGAGGATTATACTGGAGCGGTGCTGGAACCATGGTCAGTGAGATGAATGGAGAAGAGATAACTGAAGAGATGGAATGCAGAATTCAGGGAAAATGTACCAAGGGTCACACTTAGATTTCATACAATGTAGACAGTATCAAGCCACTTAAGAGGAAGGAAGTATAGGAATTGGATTTAGATGGATGGATGGATGGGTGGATGGATGGATGGATGGATGGATGGATGGATGGATGGATGGATGGATGGGTAGGTGGATAGATGATAGGAATTTACTTAGGTACAATGCACACACCACATTAAGTGGTGTTTGGATTATGGGACTAGGAGCTAAATTGCTTTGGCTGCAAAATGACAATATTAAAAAAAAGGAAACCCCTGGGGAATCATTCTGGATGCTGCACTGCTATTGTGTATGTGCTCAACCCTAGTACACTCCCTGTTTAACAAGGCAACTCAGCCCTCCCTACTCACCTAAACCTTTTGGGAGGAAAGACCACTTCCAGAGCCAGGAGCAGTCTTTCTGGAAGAGGAGACACTATGTGGCCATGCTGGAGGTGGAGAGGGCACCAGGGAACTTGGCCATTGGTAGCAGCCACAGAGGAGCCTTAGCCCACAGGAAACCCTGGAAGGTGTGGGAAGGAACCTGCTGGGGGTGGAGGGAGGCAAGGCTGGCAGGACACCCACAGAGCAGCAGGGAGAGGAGGCAGCCCAGAAGCAGTTAATCCTGCTGGTTGGATTGTTTTTATAAACGACACTCTAAAATCAAATAGATGCAATAAAAACACAGTGGCCTTTTCATTAAACATGCCACAGAGGCCCCTTGTTCAACAGCCGTTGTCAATCAGATCTGGGCCATTGTCTCTTTTCCCAACCCCCTATAATTGGCATCTGTCTGGGAACAAACAAATAAATACCAGGCTGGCATTTTAACTAGGGCAGCAGGGAGTGAGGGCCCTGTGTTTCAGAGTCTGCTAGGCCATCAAGGCAGTGAGGGCCCCCAGAAGGCCCGTTCTCACCCAAGCTAGAGCCCAGCATCGAGGCATGATTAGATGCAGCTCCCTGGCCACTGCTGCTCTGATGTGATCAGGGGGCTCCTTTGTCTCGGGCCTCTGACTGAAGAAGCCCCTCAGAGGTCATTTTTTTGGAAGGCCTTATTTTTGTTTCCCTTCATAAAAAAGTTATGGGAAAAAAGAAGTGGACATGTTCTCTGGCTGACTTCAGATGCAACCACTTAATAACGGTAATGTAACAGAGTTGCCAAATTATAAAAGCAGGAACAAAACTATCACGCCTAATTAGTGATAGCATTAAAGCATTGTGACTAACCAGTAATAATAGCCTGTCATAGCACTATTATTAACTACGAGTTTTAGAATAGATTGCTAGCTTCCACCTTGGACCACATATTCATGCAGGTGATTCTCATTATTCACGGCAGCTCTGTTCTACAAAGTGGATATGAACTCTGAATTAGCAAATTCCAACCCTTTGCTGCTAGAGGAAGTTCCTGCAGGCCTCCGACCACCATCCGCCCATCAACCTTCAATGCACAATCTCCTCAATGCATAATAGTATGTGTGTTACTATTTAAACACACCTGATTTAACATTTACTTTTGAGTCATGGATGTTGAGCTCAGGGGCGAAGGGAGGTCACGTAACACCAAGCAACGTCCTCACAGGTAGGATCACTAGACACCTACCTTGCGAGCATTTTACTCAGGAGAGTCACCAACAGAATTAGAAACATGAAAAACTTGGTACTAAATAGACTCTGACCAAGAGGCAAACTGTCGCTGTATTCCACGAAAGCACGGTGACCACATGGAGGGCCTTTAGTTTTCCATCTCTCTGTGCACACTGCAGACATTCTGCTAGTGCTCAGGGTAGGGTTGCAAGCACGTTTAGTGAATATGCAAACTCACAGCCGTGTTTGAGCAGCAGGGTAAGCAGAGCCTCTATGAATCATTAGCTCTGGCTGGTTCATTTCATTTGGTTCTCACTCTGGCAATAATACCTCCTGCATTAGGGTTCAGGAAGTAAGATTTGAAGAGCTTAAGTGATATACCCTAACATACACACATTACAGTCTTCTAGGGTCAGGTGGGACAGCCCACGGCCCTGCAGACTAATTTATGAAAATAGTTTTACTGGAGTACTATTCGTTTGCTTATTTTGTTAGCTCTTGCCTTTTGTGTGGAAGTGGAAACAGAGCAATTGCCACAGAGACCAGAGACTGCACTGTTTACAGGCCGGGCCTTTGACATCCAGGTATAACCACAAATATATCCCCTCTCTCCTTTTCTTCCCCAGCTTCCACGATCAGGTCGGAGGAGAATTTCTTTGATTCTCATGCCAAGGCCGTTTCCCATTGACAGAAGTAATTTGTCTTTCTTTCTTGAACGTTTTTAACGTTGGAAAGTTTATAATTATATTTTCATCATTGCATTAACATTGATAAGCTTAAAGCCCAAACAGACTGCAATTCTTCACATGGACATGACAGGAACAGATGTGATCTTCATCTCTGTGACACCAGAAGACAGTTAGGTAACACCAGCACAGTCAAAAGTGGGATCAATTTGTAAGTTATCCAGGCGTCTGGAACTTTCCAGTAATGAAGTGTTACATCTGGGACAAGGACTAGGTTCTGCAGGAATCACAGTTGTCCCTAAGGAGACAATGACCTACTTTCTATGAATAACCTTTATTCTCTTCAGACAACTATGCTTTGCTGAGAACTTACATGGCAGATTGCCTGGTACCATTTTTTGTCTCTGTGGTATATGGCTATGAATCTGGAATGCCTACACCATGAGTTCAGATATGATTACCCCCTTTGTTAGGATGGGAAGTGAAAGATTGGATAACTGAAGTCAGTGTGGTCTGACTCGGAGACACAGCCCCTACAGGCTGCTCCCCCGCCCTGCCGTGGACCTTGAATGTGGAACGTCCCCACGGGTTCATGCGACCCTCTCCAGCTTCTTGCACTGGTTTTGATGATGTTTGGAATCTCAGGGATGGAGCCTAGCTGACGGAAATAAATCACTAGGGCTGGTCCTGGAATATATACCTATTTCTGGTTCAGGTCTGAACACTTTGCTTCCTGTTAAGCCGCCTCAATGTGACTAGCTTCCTTCTCCGGTCACATGGGCTAACTAATTCTCCTCATGTCATGCTTTCTACCTATGATGAAGTGAGATGTTCCTGAAATAATGATATGAGTTAAATCCCTCCTCCACATCTTGTAGCAACAATGAGGAAGTAATTAGCAAGCCAGACATGCCTGGCACTAAAAGTTGATCCCATGACCCTCTGTAACTTACTCAGAATTTCCCTCACCACTCCCCTAACTCTTGAGGCTGGAGCTGGGGATTGGGCAATGAGACAGCTTTCATATTCACCTCATATGGGGACACTCGTCTTTGGGTTGGAGAAAAGGAGGAAGTCCCCACAGAACACTGGGGTGGAACAAGAGAAGAAACCCTACCAAGATGAGACCTTTAGAGACTGACAGGGGTAGTATCCAAGGTGTGCAATGATCGTGGTCTAGACTCTGGAGAAAGGAAATGTATGTGTATTATGTGATAGGCTACAGAGCTGACAGGGACATAGAACTGGAGACGGTGATAGAGTGGCCCCCACCCCAGACTGGGAATAGTAGATGAGAGAGATTCAATTGGAGTTTGGTCTCATTAGTCTCAGGAATAGATCCCTGAAGGAGTCCCAAAGCAACCCTTGTGTGATCAGCCTTCTTCTCAACCTCCTTTGTGTCCCTTAACCTGTGAGCGTGCCTCTATCCCCCACAAAACTTGAGCTACCAAAGGCAGAGAGCCTTCAGATGTATGGCCCTCTGCTTAAAGACTACAACAGCTTCAATTTGTCTTATGAAGCTGGGGAGATAGCTCAGTGGATAAAGTGTTTGCTGTGCAAGTCCGAAAGCTTGTTATAAGAATCCCAGCATCCAAATGAAATGTGGCCATGGCAGCATGTGTACTTATAAGCCAGTGAAGGGGAGCAGAGACTAGGGGATCCCTGAGGCTCATCAGTCAGTTGGTCCAGCTGAGATTATGAGCTCCAGGTTGGGGGAGAGACTATGATTTCAATAAAACAATGAGGTGGATAGTAGTAGAGGAAACACCCGATGTGGATCTCCAACCCTGTGAACCTGCATAGGCAAATCCACACATGTGGACGCCTTCCTCTCAATGGTTCCTCCATCTATATGATTCTGACAATGTTGACAATTTCCTTGATCACTTGTACTGTGACTGTAAGAAAAGCGAAAGTCTTGCTTAGGCCAATTGAGGGCCTCCTTCATCTCCATCAGCGCCAATAAATTGTGGTTGTCACCCTGCTATTGCACGTCCTAAATGCTTTAGTACACAGTGTAAGCAGAGGGTTACAGAGACTCTGTTATGAAATGTCTCCAAGGGAACAGAAGCCAAGAGTAGGACCTGAAGAATGGGCTGGGGGAATCCCCTTGCACCTCATTCTCGCAGGGATATTTTATGGATCTACTGAACCCTGAGCATCAGCTGTGACCTGGAGAATTCCCCCAGGGCCTGGGAATTCCCAGTAAGGAGATGCTTAGTCTGCTTCACTCGTTCCCTTTCCCTAGAGTAAGCTTGCCATGGATACAATGCTTTCGTTGGAGGAGAGAGAAAAGCTTCAATTGATTTAATATTCACTTAGCATAACCACCCCTGCATTCAAGAAGTCGTGAAATGCCTTGAAAGATGGCTACATGGTTACAGTATAAGCAAGAAGGCTAGAGTTTGGATTCCCAGAACCTACATAAATGCTAGGTGGGCATAGTAGCTCGCCTATAACTCTGGCTTACAAAGGCTGAGGCAGTATCCTTAGAACAAGCTGACTAGCTCCACTAGGCCTGTTGGTGGGCACTGGGTTTATTTACGAGACCATGTCTCATTGGATACTAGGAAAGAATGATCAAGGAATATTTCAGACATCATCTTTGGGCCTCGACAGACACATACACACATATGCATATGTATCCCACACACATGTGAACACGTATATACATGTAACACCACACAAACACATGAATCCTAAAAGGTCATGTGAGCTCTCTGGAGAGGCAATCATTTGAGCTCAGTGTTTGCAAAGGCTTGTGGGAGAATGACACGAGAGATTAAGGGAGGGAGTGTGAGCTGGGACTTGAAGGATGAGCAGTTTTCCAAGCAGAATGTGGGAAGGTCATCAGAAAGAGAACAACTTTGGGTGAGAGAGAGAACACCATTCTTGTTTATAAGCACAGAGGGAGATGCCTCCTCCTAGTCCCAAAGAAAAATCTAGTTATCATCCTACTTGAATACTGAAAGATAGAGATCACTGGTGGGCAAAAATGTTGAAAAGATAATCACACAATGGAGATATGTTTGAGAAAAAGAAGCAGAAGAAAAATAGTCCAAGGCTGTACTTTCTAATAGAACTATTGTATTTTAAGTTGTCTAGTAAACATATTACGAAAATAAAAGAAATTGATAAGTTTTAATAATACATAATATATCCTATTCAAAATATTATTTCAAGGTATAGTTAATATAAATATTTATTAATAAAATTTTAAGTTCTTGTTCA
This sequence comes from Mus pahari, assembly GCF_900095145.1. NCBI lineage: Eukaryota > Metazoa > Chordata > Mammalia > Rodentia > Muridae > Mus > Mus pahari. The sequence goes on from NC_034590.1 coordinate 67,240,226, forward strand.
TAGTTTCAGTATATGAAGTAAAATGTGTGTTTTTATACTTAACAGCTTTGATCTTTACACTTCTCATGGCCAGTGGTTATAGAATCAGGCTGTACAAGCCTGGGCCCTAACCTTCTCTGTTATTCAGCATAATACTAACGAACTAGGAATGTCTGGGATCTACCTACTTACCCATCTGTTCAGTTACCTGTGGACCCAGCCACCCATTTACTGAACCGCTTTCATCTATCATTCATCCATCCTTCCTTCCTTCCTTCCTTCCTTCCTTCCCCTACCCACCTATTCACCATCCACTCATCTACCTCTCTACCCAATGACCCAATCATTATCCTCCTACTATCCACTCAGCTGCCTAACAGCTTTGCCATCTATCCATCCATTCATCCACCTATAAACCCATCTACCCTTTTCATCCATGCATGTATCCACCCATCTACCCAACCATCCATTTGCCCATTCAGTCAGCATTTAATGACAACCTACCATGTGCTTAAAGCTTCCAATGGAAAGATCAAATGAGACATGACCCTGTGTCACCAGAAATTAACTACAAGCTAATGAGCTAGTCACCTGATGTGTACTGGGACCTTTCAGTTGTGAGCAGACCCTCTCAACCTAGGGCTGCAAGCCATGGGAAATCAGTTGGTTCTTCCTGTCCCTTGTCTCAAACAGCAGAATAACCCAACAGGCATAATATTCACTTCTCTGTTCAGGGTTTGGTTCCCTTTACCAATGAGCCTCCTTGTGGGTTCCATGTGGACACATGTCTTTGAAAACCCTGCATCAGACATCTCTTAGACAAGCTCAAAGCCTGGGCAACCACAGCCCAGAGGGCCTCTATTAGCTAGGGTTACACAGTAGGTCATTCCTAACTTCCCATCCCTGACATTTACTCCAAATAGCACTACTTACAGAGGGGCCCTCTGAAAGTTCTTGCATATTCATGAGTCTCCACCACACACCAGGAGCTTGGAGCAAGAAGACAGGAGTCTGCAAGGGCTATGTTGCCTCTTCAAGAACAAAGCCTTTGTCGGTTTACCACTCTGGGAAGATTGCCAAGCTCCAGTATTAATAATAATCCCTTTGTATTTTAAATGCTTTATAATTGCATAAATAAAGCATACTTTCTCTTCTTCAATGGTAATGAGCCTTATTTGACTGATTGGTTGATTAATAACACTCTAATTCCTCCAATGACAAAACACAAAGGCCAAAAGATGGATGCAGAGTTTCAGTGGTTTGAGATGGCAGAGAACCCTTCTGGCCACTTTCTGCAGCTGTCTGGGAAACTCAGTGCGAAGGAATGGGCAGTAGGCTCGCTTCACAGTTACTTGTTAATAAGCTAGGGATGCAGTCGGCATCAGGAAAAGAGCCCCTGCTTTTCCAGCTGCGATTTCATGGACACTTTTAACTCCACATTATGTTAGGTGAATTCTCCGAAGGCCTATGGGAGAGATTTCTGTGGCTTTGTTGATGGCAGCACTTGCCCTGGATTGCTAGGGCTACTTTTAAACATTTGGAATCATAAAGCCAGTCCAAGTAAATCATGTTTACTGCTTCACATTCATCTCTGAGAAACTCGGAGTCAACCCTATGTCTGCCCTGCAACAAGTGTTAAGAAGTTCTTGTACCGAAAGTCACTCACATTTGTGGATCATCAGCTGTCTACATGGGCTCTTGGTACTTCTTTGTGAGCAACATGGTCCCGTAAACATTCTCGTTAATGGAGTGATGCTTTTCATACTGGATGATAATAGAGACAGTCATTTCAATCTTAGGTTCCTGACCATACAGCCCCTTGCTCTTTATCATTGCTGGTTTTTTGGTCCATAGAGATGAACTGAGCCCAGGGGTGGCCTGTGATGTGGCTGTGAACTTGGCTTTCCTTCCCTGAGCTCATCAAAGCTCCTGTTTTCACGATGAGTCTGAGTCAGGAATCACAAAGTTAGGCCAAAGCTCCAGTGAGGGAGATGGCATAAACAGCTTCCACTGTCTTGCCCCAGCCCAAGACAAAGGCATCCAGGAGGCTTTTGTCAGTCACCTGCCTCCTCCCAGTAGGCTTCAGACAGACAGTAGGTAGAGGGATACAAGAGTGAGTGAGATAGGAATCCTAGCCTTCCACCCTCCCTTTCCAACAAGGCTATTGTGCTAGGCAGATGGTCAGGGCAAATTGAGGGTGTAGCCAAGGCAGAACAGAGCTTGCCTTATCAGCATGAAGTCCTCAGTTGAATTCCCAGCACCTCATAAACCAAATGGTATGGTCCATAGTTGTTATCCCAGTACTCTGGAGGCAGAGGCAGGAGAATGAGAAATCCAAGGATATCCTTAGCTACAAAGTGAATTCCAGAAGCCATGGAGGAATGGTGGTGCTTACTGGGCTGCTCCTCATAGATACCTCAGCTTGTTCTTTGTTTTGCTTTATATATATATATATATATATATATATATATATATATATATATATATATATATATTCCAAGATACTTACATCTTGCATAGGGTGGCACTACCAATAATTAATCTAGTCCTCCTAAATCAGTTACTCACTTAAGAAAATGTCCCCACAGACTGGCCTACAGACAATCTGATGGAAGATTTTCTCAATGAGGATCCTTCTTTCTGTATGACTCTAGCTTGAATCAAGTTGTCAGAAACCTAGCCAGCACATTCATCTATAGTAGTTACCTCTATGTGTCACCCCCATTTGCTCCTCTAACATTTCCTTCTGTGTGCTTCTTGTCAACTCCAATTTATTGTTGAGATTCTTAAGACTCAGAGATGTTTGGCAACATCCAGATCACACATCAAGCCTAGGATTAGGAGGAATGGATTTGAACCCTAGACTTAATTTATACCCACCCAGTACACTAATCTGCTTCTTCAAGTGAAGCTTGCCTCACTGTGTCCCACGTTCCTGTTTAAATAATTTTGAGTTTCTATCTTGAGGTCTCATTTCCGAAGTATCTCATCTTATAGTCTGAGAAGAAGAAAACAATGGAAAAGAAATCACTCTTCTAAGCTAAGATGGTATTGGAGGAAATGGGCAGTTTAAACTTACAAAATGCTCAATTCTGGCCAGTGGTCATAGTGATTTCATCATCAGGAGGGCTGGTGTCTACTTTCTTAGGAACTTCCTACCCTGAGCCAGATGTGTTGTTGTTGTTCTTGTTGTTGTTGTTGTTGTTGCTGTTGCTGTTGTTGTTGTTTTTGAATCTGGTAATTTTCAAAGAAAAGTCTAAGATTGGGCTGTCAGATCCAGGGTTGTTGTCAGGAACAGTGTGTGAAAAAGGCCAGAGGGCCAGAGGGACATGAAGAAGCACAGAGGGACAGAAGGACATTGAGTGTTATACCCCAGCAGCTTCTTCTCTGCTCCTCTGGAAGCCCAGGGGACTAGACATGGTTTCCTGAGTGAGAGAAGCGAACTCTGAGATTTTGAGAGTCGGGGCTTGCCTGCCAGGCTCAGCGTGGCTCCTCATCAGGCAGCATAGCTGTGGACTACTGCGTGGACATATTCTTCTTTGGTTCTTCTCTGTCTCTAGAAACAATCCATTCATAACACCGTTTTGTTTTGTTTTGTTTTGTTTTGTTTTGTTTTGTTTTGTTTTGTTTTGTTTTGTTTTGTTTTGTTTTAGGTGTCAGACGGTCCATGAAGGGCTCTGATCACATGCTGGTCCCAGTGGTCTCTTTGAATCCCTGTAGACTCTGCCCAGGCCTTGCTTTCATCCATCCCAGGGTTGTAGGAAGCTGGATGTTGAAAGTCTAAGCCTTTCTTCTGAGGGATTTGAAGGCCAGCTCCAGCTTTTGTCTCTGGGGTCAAGGAAGAAATGTGAGAGGTTGTGGAGGAAGGAGGCGGCTGGCTTTCTTTTGTTGAGATCAGTGCTGTGGTTTAAACAGTTTCATCCTCAACTGGGTACATACTACCATCAAAGAAACCCACCCCCCCAAAACAAATGAATCAAAACAAAAACAAAAACAAAAACTGCAGGCCTCTCTGACCTACAGCTATAGGACAAGGGCATTCTCTTATTCTGCACCCCCTTCTCTGTCTCCTCATCCCCAGCCTAGTTCCTCACATCCACGAGGGAGTAGAAAGAACTGTTTTCCAGTGCTCTCTGATCAGAAGAAGCAGGGACCTATTTCCTTAGTACTTCGTGGGGGTCATAGTGAAGACTCACAAAGGGAACAATAACAGAGGTTCCTAATTCATCTGCATTCTGTAACCCCTGACCCTGGCCTCCAAGCACTGAGTCAGATACTGCCAGCATTCCCTGATGGTAAAGGCACTGGGCTAGGGCAGCCCACCACAGTCCTGTGTTCAGCAGTGGCGTGTGATGTGAGCAGCTTCTAATTTCCCAGGTCTGGGTTGCTCGCCTCACTCAGAAATAACCCACCAGTTGGCCTCTGCCTCTGCCTGCTAGTTCAGGGCAAGCGGGGACACTGTCCCTCATGTCAAATTGCTAACATCTGGTTATATATCCACCTTTGAACACAGGTTTCCAAGTAAATTCTGTTGCTCTCTCTGACCAGCCACATTTTCTCCATATTTCTTCTCTCTCTGATTCTAAGAAGGAGGAAGAGCCAGGCTGAGGAAACTCCATGGCCCATCTGACAAAGGAGCTTTGGAAGAGGGCAGGAGTGGCCTAGGGAGGTCTGGGCATGATCTGGTTTGAATCCTGAGCATAGCCTCAGATCTACCTATGTAAGGGTGAAGTGAGGGCATCTGGGAAGGTGTGAGGTGTGCCTTAAGGCAAATGGCATTTTTGCTAAGGGGACAGTTGGGTAGGGCTCCTAAAGGTATCCGGGGAAGCGCGGAACAGCTCTTGGATTTCCTAATTCTGAGATCTGAAGATACATACGTACCTTCTTTAGTTTCAGTTTATGTAAAAAGCATACATAGTATATTTACAGGAATAAAAAAGCAATGTATACTGGAGGGCTACTGCTATTTTATTACTGATGAGCTTGAGGTATAAGTGAGACACCCAGAGTGAAATTTAAGCAGGCACTCACAGTTGGTACATACCACTGCAACGGCACACTGGAGAATGAGTGACACCTTAAAGTGTCCTTGGTTTGCCCTTCATTCACTCCATACTGGTCCAAGCTATGAGATTACATAATGATTAAGATCACTGTTGTCTTTAAAGGAAAATGTTGTACTATTACAATAGTAGCTACCTTTACATGATAAACAGATGTATGTATGTAAGGTGCTATGTTCAGACTAAGAAAAATCACAGCCTTCAGCCCTCCAGCCACTTACTGTTGAAGAATGAGTAATGCTTGCCAACTGTCTAACTTTAGTCTTAACTGTTTCTTACATAGTAGAGAGCTATTTAACCAGAGGTCTGAGAAGAAGCCATAAACAGATCACAGCCCACAGATCTGTTCTGAAAGCAGTTTCATGCTGACCCATGGGTTGGAGCTACCTCAAGTACATTCATGTACAACTGCATAGAACATCCTAATTGTTTATTTTGAAAAAATTTTCTCCTGGGCAGTGGTGATGCATGCCTCTAACCCCAGTACTTGGGAGTCAGAGGTAGGTGGATCTCTATGAGTTTGAGGCCAGCCTGGTCTACAAAATAAATTCCAGAACAACCAAGGCTACCCCCCACAAAAAAAAAAAAAGAAAAGAAAAAGGAGAGAGAAGGGGGGAGGGAGGGAGGGA